>NW_027256890.1:19744427-19856927 GCF_029215685.1 Pituophis catenifer annectens
CTGTGGCTCCCGGCATCCCGATATAGTCAGTTGACTCCATCACTGACTATTGGGGGCGAGTCGTTGGCCCCCCACAGAGAGGGCTCGCAATCTGGGAGTCCTCCTGGATAGGCAGCTGTCCTTGGAGGAACATCTGACGGCTGTAACCAGGGGGACCTTTTGTCAGGTTCGCCTGATCCGCCAGTTGCGGCCCTTTCTTGATCGGGATTCCCTGTGCACAGTCACTCATGCCCTCGTCACCTCTCGCCTTGACTACTGCAACGCTCTCTACATGGGGCTCCCCTTGAGGAGCACCCGGAGGCTCCAACTGGTCCAGAATGCAGCAGCGCGGGTAGTGACGGGAGCAGCCTGGCGCTCCCATGTAACACCGCTCCTGCGCGAGCTGCACTGGCTCCCGGTGGTCTTCCGGGTGCGCTTCAAGGTGTTGGTTATCACCTTTAAAGCGCTCCATGGCATAGGGCCTAGCTATCTTCGAGACCGCCTGCTGCCACCGACAATCTCCCATCGACCTGTGCGCTCCCACAGAGAGGGCCTCCTCGGGGTGCCATCAGCCAAACAGTGCAGGCTGGTGACCCCCAGGGGGAGGGCCTTCTCTGTGGGGGCACCTACCCTCTGGAATCAATTGCCTCCAGAGATAAGGAGAATCCAAGACCTCGGTGCCTTCCGCCGTGCCCTTAAAACCTTCCTTTTTCAGCAAGCCGGGCTGGCCTAATTTTTTAAGTGTTTTTAAGTGTTTTGTTTATTGTTTTTAATTAATTGGGGCCAAATTTATATATGTATATTTTAACTGTATTTTAATATTTGTACTTGATGTTTTTACTTGGCTGTTCACCGCCCTGAGTCCTCAGGGAGAAGGGCGGTATACAAATTCAAAATAAAATAAAAAATAAATAAAATAAAATAAATTAAAGTTTTCCTATTTCTTTAGCTCGCACGCACACACAAAAACACCTTCCTGATTGCGAGGTAGGCCACAGGAGAAAGGAAAAATGGGGGGGGGGACACTCACCCGTTCCCGTGACGGATAATACCACGCGCAAAGAACTCGCCGCATACGTTGTATGTAGGTGCCGAAGATGGCACTGAATAAACAGATCCCGTACATGAGACCTGGGGAAGAAGCATGAAAAAGACAGGTGAACACACCCTTTCTGCCTCCAGCAGTGGGGGTTGAAATAGATGACCTCTAAGGGCCCTTCCAACTTGACAATTCTGTGGTTGACATTATGGCCGGGGAAACAGGCTTGGGTTTGGAAGCAAGAGAGGGAAGGAGATAGGAAGTTTGGCTAAAAGTTAGGAAAACTATCCTAAATAGTTTGGTCGAACATTTAAGGACGGAAGTAAACCCTGTGGATTTTTCCTCGCTCTTACGACCATCCCACCATCACGTGATCAAAATTCCGACAACCGACATGTATTTACCATGACTGCAGCATCCCAGGGTCACACAATCCCCATTTGAGACCCTGCCAGCCGGCTTCCCGCAAGCAAAGTCAACGGGTTCCTTTTAATGACGGCCTGATTCACTGAACAACCGTGTCAAAAAAAAAAAAGGTTCGTGAAATCGGGGCCGCTCGCTGAATGGCCGCCTTGCTTGACGACGGGAAAAATCAGGTCCCAAACACGGTTGTAAATCAAAGACTCCCTTTCCAAACTATTTTGCAGGTGTCACACCCTCCTTCCAGGGGTGGGCTGCTGGGGGGTTCGCAAGGGTTCGGGCGAACCTCTAGCTAAGATTCTGTGCAGTTCAGAATCAGTTCAGAGAACCCCTAAATCCCACTCCTGGCTGGCCCCACCCACCCCTCCGAGGAGTCCCCATCCGGCCCATTTTGGATGCATGTAAGTGCAGGGCACGCACAGAGGCTCGGGCCTACCGGAAGCCCGTTTCCGGCCTCCAGAGGGCCTCTGGAGCCTGGGGAGGCTGTTCTCGCCCTCCCGGAGACTCAAGGAAAGCCTCTGGAGCCTGGGGAGGGAAAAAATGCCCCACCACTGTGGTGCAGGAGACCAACTAGGCCACGCCCACCATGGCCACGCCCACCCAGCAACTGGGCAGAGAACCCCTTGCTAAAATTTTCGAAGCCTACCCCTGCCTCCCTCGCCTGATTCTTCTTGGCTCCCCCAAGAACGTGCCAGCGGGCATGATGGATACACACACACACACATCCCGCTGAGGATGATGGATTACGGTGTCTCTTTCGATGCCTGGCCACTGCGTCTTATGCTCGTCTCACCGCTTCCGTTCAAGTGGCCGCCGAGGGAGTTTTAAACGCAGCGAAATTGTGTCGCTGGAGTGCTTGAAAAACGGCCCATTTGTCATTTAAAGTACTTTTATCGCTCTCCAAAGGCAGATTTTTTTTCTTCCTCGAATTCAAACGCCGTGACGGAATTAAGAGTTTTCTGCTTTTTAACGGCTGCCTTGTGCAGATAAGAAATAATTTGCATTCAACCTCTTTGTGCTACCAGCTCTGCTGTTCATATAATCCCCAAAGCTTTTAAATCCATCCATGTCTGCAGGGGATCCTCGACTTACGACCGCAAGGGAGCCCAACATTTCAGATGCCAAGCAAGAAATTGGTTCGCTAAGTTTTGCCTCCCTTTTACGACCTTCCTTGCCGCCGTTGTTCAGCGAATCATAGTGGTTAAGTCAGCCCCCATGGTCGTAAAATGAATTTGTCTTCCCCCGTTGACGTAGCTCATCGGTAGGCCGCAAAAGGGAATCATGTGACTCGAGGACCCTACAACCGTTGTAAAGATGAACCGGTTGTCAAGCATCTGAGTTTTGTGACCATGGGGATGCTGCAACGGTCGTTAAGTGTGAAAAACGGTCAGAAATCACCTTTTTATTCCATGCCGTTGTAACTTTGAACAGTCACTAAACGAACTGTCGGAAGTCGAGGACTACCTGTAACCCCCAACGTCTCTCTCTTTTAAACCCATAACTGTCTACTTCTTTCTATCCCCATTTACTGCTTTTTATCTTTTTTAAAATTCTCCCGCCAACTCATTTTTTGGGGAAAACGGACGTGCAGGCAGAGTATCCGGTCAGTTTCACTGAAGACCGGGGAAGAAAATTCAGTGAAACTGGCAGGGTCTCTTCCTTGGTGAGCGGGAATGGAAGCAATGCCTGAAGTCCAGCTACCGATCACGAGGTAACCGTTGTAGTCGGGCTCCGATGGGAGCAGACGGCATTTTGGGGACACCACGCTGATATTCCCCTCCTGAAGCACATCGAAGGAGGAGACCAAGTCGCGGTACAGTTCACTGGTGTAGCCAGAGCCGTTCACGCTGATCGTGGTCAGCACTGGAGCTGCAGAGAAGGAGAAGGACATATGTCCACTAGGGTGACCTCTCTTTCTTTGTTTTGGGGATCATAGAGTATGGAGAGTTTGAAGGATTTCTTTTCTTGGATCCACTTTTCCTTCCCTTCCTTTCCCTTCCCTTCCCTTCCCTTTCTCCTTTCCTTTCCTTTCTTTTCCTTTCCTTGTTCCTTCCTTCCTCTTTCTCCTCCTCTCTCCATTCTTCCCTTCTTAGTTTCACTTTCACTTTCTCCTCTCTCCCTTTCCTTTCCTTCTTCCCTTTCTCTCTCCCCTCCTCCCCTAATCTTTCCTCCCTCGCTCCTCCTCTCTTGCTTTCACTTTCCTCTCCTCCCCCCTTTCCTTTCCCCTTTCCTCCATCTCTCTTCCCTTCCTCTTTAACCCTTTCTCCCTCTCTTCCCCACTTACTTTCACTTTCACTTCACTTTGCTTGCCTCTTCCTTCCACCCTTTCCTTTCTCCCCCTCCCTCTCCTTTTCTTTCCTTCGTTCCTTTCTTTCTTTCCCATTTCCTTCTCCCTTTCCTTTTCTTTCCTCTCCCCCTCCCTCTTTTCCTTCCCTGCAATGACCCTACGAGGTAGGCCGATCAGGGAGAAAGCCACCGGGCCCCCGAGCTGCAGAAGCGCGCACCCTGATGAAATCCAGTACATGAAACGCCCTTCCTTCCTCCCTCCAGCTCCTCCATCTTACCTCTCGCGGTGATCTCGCCCACCAGATGGTAGCGCACCAAGTCGAACAGCCAGTAGACGGAGAAGTCCGCCACGATGAGCAAAATCACCAAGATAAATTGGCGGCAGATACGAGCCAGGGCCAGTGCGTAGGCGATCTGCTCCTTGCGCGGTAACACCAGGGAGGCTGTGCAACAAGGCGTAATAAAATCATCCTTGCTATCAATAAGCCGAGGACTTTCTGGAGTTTGTGACATCCACACCCCTGAGACACAATCGCACACCACACCACACATACTTGGACGGATGTATTTGGTGCTTTCCTTCGGCGATAAGGGCAGCACGGACGGACGCTTGTTTTTCCTCCGAATGGTGTCCATTTCGAGAAAGGATTTGGTGATATAAATATTGTCGAAACTGTCCTCATGTAGATAATGTTTTCGGTACAGGAGAGCCCTGAAGAAGTGAAGAAGGCCTCGTGGGGGAAAGAAGACCCACAACAACAAGATCAAATTTCCCCGTCCTTCATCTCTGGGGGTCCATCATCCCCAGAAGGACCCCCTCCTCACATCCTGTAAAGGACTGGAAGCTAAAACATATGAATTTCTGGAACAGGGTATGTCTAGTTTAATGGGAAAAAAAGGACCAGGGGCTGATGTGATGACAGTGTTCCAATATTTCGGGGGCTGCCCCAAAGAAGAGGGGGTCGACTTATTCTCCAAAGCAGCTGAAGGCAGGACAAGAAGCAACGGATGGAAACTAACCAAGGAGAGAAGCAGTGGTGAAATCCAAATTATTTTACTACCGGTTCTGTGGGCGTGGCTTGGTGACTTGGTGGGCGTGGCTTGGTGGGCATGGCAGGGGAAGGACACTGCAAAATCCCCATTCCCTCCCCACTCTGGGGCCAGTCAAAGGTGGCATTTGCCGGTTCTCCGAACTACTTAAAATTTCCGCTACCGGTTCTCCGAACTACTCAAAATTTCCGCTACCGGTTCTCCAAACTACTCAAAATTTCCGCTACCGGTTCTCCGAACTACTCAAAATTTCCGCTACCGGTTCTCCGAACTACTCAAAATTTCCGTTACCGGTTCTCTGAACTACTCAAAATTTCCGCTACCGGTTCTCCAAACTACTCAAAATTTCTGCTACCAGTTCTCTGAACTACTCAAAATTTCCGCTACCGGTTCTCCGAACTACTCAAAATTTCCGCTACCAGTTTCCAGAACCTGTCAGAACCTGCTGGATTTCACCCCTGGAGAGAAGCAACCTAGAACTAAGAACAAAATCCCTGACAGTGAGAACAATTAACCAGTGGAACACCTTGCCACCAGAAGTTGTGGGTGCTCCATCACTGGAGGTTTTCAAGAAGAGACTGGGCAGCCATTTGTCCAGAATGGGATAGGGTTTCCTGCTTGAGTCTGGGGGTGGGGGTTGAACTAGAAGACCTTCGGGATCCCTTCCAACCCTTGTTATTCTGCCCCTCCTTGGCTCACCCGAGGTACATGTAGAGCATGACTAGAGTGGACATGTAGCCGAAAAGTCCCACCGCTTCCCGCACCGGTTGCAGACGCTCGGACACTTCCTCCATGATGTCGAAGGCCACCTCCGAGAGCTTCTTGCTGGCATTGATGCTCACCTCGTACTGGTGGATGGTGGTGATGTTGAATTCGAACTCGGCCCGCACGCGATTCAGCATGGCCACGACGGCTTGGAACGGGTGAGAGAGAGAGAGAGAGAGAGACAGGAAAATATCAGAAAGGCTGAGGAATCCTTTTTTCCCCTTTCCCTTCCTTTCCAGGACCACCTGCCCTCCCAGGTAGGAACACCCGGTGGGTGGGGCCTGTAAGAAAGGTAGGTGGGGCCTCAAGAGGGTTTGGGACACATAGAAAGGGGCAGAGCCAATCCTCTTTTGGAAGTGTTTGGTTGGCCGTTGCGAGAGGCGGAATATTGAAATGGAAAGGAGGAGGAGGACGCCGACGCCGCTCTGGCCTTACGTTCTGCCACTCTGCGACGCAGAAACGGCACGATGTACTCCGGTATGATGCAGAACACCAGAAGGACTGTGGAAGGAATGAGAAAAACCCGAGGAGAGCGTGGTTGGCATGGTGCAGTGAAGGCCGATCACCCAAGAACAGCCAAAATTCCCTGAACTCGGCTGTTTTCTTGCAGATGTTCCATTACCGAGCACTGAAGATGTTACCTAGGTTGGTCGTGAAACGTCTGCAAGAAAACAGCCAAGTTCAGAGAGCACCAAGGACCCCACAGCTGCCCTCCTCTCCTCCCCCTCCCCGCAGCCCGTTTTTGCTCCCAGGGTGGCTTACTAGGCCCAAAACGAGGAGCAGGAGGGAGGCGCGTGCTCCGCGGCCCATTTTTGCTCCTGGTGCAGGAGGCCGAGTGCTGCCTGTCACACACCCCTGGCCACGCCCACCATGGCCACGCCCACCCAGCCGGTCATGAGGGCAGAGGACCGGTTGTTAACATTATTTGAATCCCACCGCTGACTCCGCGAGCTCACTGTTAGCCAATCCGCAGAGGTACTTGAAGAGAAGGACGATGTGGCAGAGAAAGGAAAGGAAAGGGATGGCGCGTTCACACCGGTCCTTGGCGCTGTCAAAGATGCGGACACATTTCTGATAGGGCCGGCCCATCTCCTCGTTGCAAACGTCACCCATGTGGAGAAGGAAGTACCAAACGTTGCGCATACAGTGAGCTGCAAGACAAAAGAAGCGGCGCGTACGGCCTGTCCTCGACGTACGACCACAATTGAGCCCCCGAATGTATGTGAAATCTTCCCATTTGTTTCCATATTCCTCCACCTAATTTAACCATTGTCTAGTTTTCTTTTGATGTTGTGGCCCGTCAGTGGCCTGTGCAGCTAGTAGCCAATTCCGACAGCGAGGAGGCTGGTGTGGTGCTGCGCCAGCAGCCTGTGCAGCTGGCGCTCGAGTCGGACAGTGAGGAGGCTGGAGAAGATGTGATGCCAGAGGCGGGGATTCAGCCAGGGCCTTCAGAACCTCCAGAAGCTCCCATAAGTGAAGAGGAAGAAGAGGAGGAGCCTCTTCTCGACGCACGGGCGCGCAGAGCTGCCAAAAGGCAGGAGTGGCTCCTCAGGAGGAGGTCTCCTCGAGAGTAAAGCTTGGGGCTAATTGGCCACTCCCTTCGCCTATTTAAGGAGGAACACCGACTGAAGCAATTTGCAGGGAACAACTTCGTTCACTCTCCTTCGCGTCTTGATCTTAGTTCTCTTATCAGTTTCCTGCAAATTGCTTCTGGGCTTTCTACCAACCATAGTAAGATTACGGTTACTTATTCTTTGGATTCTTGTAGGCTGTTAAGAAAGTGAATTAACAGCCTTTGTTTGAAAAAGACTGATTTAATTTAGTAAACTAAGGTTTGTACAGACTTTGTGTGTGCTGTGTTCTTCGGGGCCCGTAGCTGGGACAGAACAACGAACTGTTGTAAGTCGAGGACCACCTATCTCATAAAGATCCATGTAAATCGAGTTTCACTCCTCAAAAATCAAACAGCGCCACTGGTGGTCATAACCGGTAATGCCACGTATTAAAGTGTCATCTCAGCACATTTGTCCGATAAAATTAGGAATGTGATTAGGGACTTCCGGTTGGTGACTTGCAGCGACAGGGTGTGGAGTGAGTGCTCGCTGCTCCTCTTCACCTCTTTTCATCACGTTTTGGGGATCCCTTGGGTGATTAGATGATGGGAAGCAATGTTTCCCCATCAGACATTGCAGGAATGAGCCATGCTGGCTGGGGAAGATGGGGATTGTGGTCTCAAAGAAGCAGTGAAAAGAATCGCAGCTTTTGGAAATCCCCCTTTTCTTTCAATTTTTAACTTGCAAAAATCTTCCCTCACTCACCGACATGCCGCACCGCATCCATGACAGACCGGAAAAGTTTTCGGACACGGTCTCCAACCACTTTGGCTTTTCTGGCAATATCCTTGATTTTGTTTAAGGCATCTAGGCAGAAGTGGGGAGAGGGGAATAGAATAGGAGCTGAACATGCCTTCTTGGGACACCTCACTGGGCAAACTCCCGATTATTCCTGGGAAATAAATAAAAGAGGATTTTTCTGCAAATCTGCGCATCGTATGTGCTACGTTTTCTGTAGTAGAGTTTATAGCTCCCAGCAATTCTCGAATGGAATGGAATGGAATTCTACATTCTATATTCCATTTTATATTCTATACTCTTTATTCTTTATTTGTTCCAAAATTACTGGAAGTCCGAAAACGGGCCCGTTTCTGGCCTCTGGAGCTCAGAGGAAGCCGTTTTCGTTTTCCCGGAGGCTCAAGAAAAGCCTCCGGAGCCTGGGGAGGGCAAAAAAAACGGGCCTACCGGAAGTACCGGAAGTCTGAGAATGGGCCCGTTTCTGGCCTCTGGAGCATGGGAGAAGCCGTTTTCGCCCTCCCAGAGGCTCGAGGAGCCTGTGAAGGTTGAAAACACCCCCCCTCCCATCATGGTGCAGGTTGCTAAACTTTTTCAATCCCACCCCTCGTGTGAATGCACGGGGGGGAGGGGTCATCGGTCGCATGGGGAATCGTGTGCGCATGTGGGGAGCCCCCACATTGCAATAGGGGTGCCGGCGCGCATGCTTTTGGCGCAGGCAGAGAAAAAGGTTAGCCATGACTGTTCTATATTGTATTCTACATTCCACATTCTATTCTGCATTCTGTCTTGTATTCGTTCAGCTGGGCAGGCCCTCTCACTGATCAGAGGTTCGCGAGCTCGCTGCAGCATTTCCGCCGTCTGGTTGAGAGCCAGCTCGGCCCCGCACGAGACGGTGTCGGCGCTCCGGTAGAAATTCCGGACGATGTTAGCAAAGGGTCCTTCCATAGCCATTCCGAACGCCAGGAGTATCAGTACCATCTTCCCCTCTTCTGTCGGAGGAGAGAAATAAGCAAAACGTTGCAGAGTTTTGAATCTATTTCTGGATTCACATTTGCCCCCCCCGCCCCCCGCACAACCTTAAAACCATTTGAAGCCCCCTGAAATGGGCACCCCAAGTGGGTGGGGAACACTGCCTCCTATAAATCAGCCCCCCCAAAGTGTCTTATTCTGGGGTTCGACAAACTTTCAGACTGCAATTACACCTCCGATTATCTTTCTACCCCAATATATCATCCAAATATTCTTGCTTTCTCGCTGGCAATTTTGGGAAGACTCAATTCAGAGAATCCTAACACCGGATTCTCCTCAGATTGGGAAGTTAGCATTCGGGCCTTGCTCCTTCAGTGAAGAAGCCTTCCATTTTCTTTTTCTTTTTCATTACAGGTCGTCCTCGACTTACAGCACTTCGTTTAGTGACCGCTCAAAGTCACCCCGGCACTGGAAAAAAAAAGTGATTTGCAATCTTTTTTTTTCCCCCACGCAAAGATTGCAGCATTCCCCATGGTTACGTGATCGAAATTCAATCACGCGGCCAATGACTTGTCTAGATTGACGGTTGCGGTGTCCTGGGGTCACGTGATCTGCTTTTTGCGACCATTTTAACACGCTTAACAACCGTGTGAGTAACTGAACAATGCAGAGATTCTACTTTAACAACGATCTGGTGAGAAAGATCGGCCAACAACGGGACAAAAATTGAACGGTCTCACTTAGCAGCGGGAATTTGGGGCTCAATTCTGGTCGTAATTCGAGGACTGCCCGTATTTCTTTTCCGGAGGTGGTGTTGGGGGCACTTACTCGAAAAAAATTGAGGAAGCATGAGAAGGACGGTTACTCGGACTTTGAAAGAAAACGCCATGCCGAGGCCGAGGACGATGGCCAGGGTGATGGTGGAGAGCAGGCAGTACCAGATACTGTAGCCTTGGCCAAAAATAACCAAGGCCCCATAGGCTGCAGAGAGGGTCATCCCCAGGGCGAAGCCCCCCAAACTACGGACCGTAGCCCGGCCAAAAGTGTCCTCTTGAACCCGCGCAACTCGTTGTTTCTTCTTGCTCCGAGTCTTGCCTTTCTTCTGTCCCTTTCCCAGCCATCGGAGGAAAAAATTTGGCCAGGAGCTCATGGCGGCTCTTCTAAGGGCACAGTTGAGCTCCAGAAACAAGCCGAGGGGCACCCAGAGGGCACATAGACGGGTTGAATGAAGGAGGAAGAAAACCTAGGATTCAGATTTTGTCTCTTTTTTCCTACCCGCTTGGCAAAACAAGGTCGTCATTGGGAGTTGGAAATGCCAGTTAACTTCAGATTCTATCGGCTTCCGGCCGGCTTCTAGCCCCACCCCTTAATCTGCCTCTGTTTTGCATTGACTCCACCCACCGGTTGCTAGATTGATTTTTCTCTGGGCCCTTTAGCTCCACCCATATTTGCTCTGGCTCCACCCCTCAGCGGAGTCTTTCTTAGCTCTCTTCTAGCCCCACCCACAGCCCTCCCTGGCTCCTCCCATCACTTGTGCCAACAGGCTCCACCCCTTTTCTACCTTCACTTCTTCGACGCCGGGTTCGTGCCCCGAATTTGGACTCTCGTCGCCCCCCCTCCTCGCTGCCCCAAAGTCTGACATATTCAACGCTGCAAGATTCACAACATTAGCCAAAAGCGATCCGTGGCTGCCCTGCCCTCTTAATCTAGTCAAATCCATCAACTCTTTGCTACTTGAATGGGAGAGAAAGGGACGGGAGATCGCTGGGTGGTGCCCCTTCCACATTCATTCCTCCTGGTCGCACAGACGTAGAGTTTGGATGGCTCAATTTTCTAGGAACCGTGCAACGTGGGGAGAGATCTTCCACAAATCTAACCACCAACTCCCCGCATGCCGAAATGTAGCAGATCAGGCTAAACAGCTCCTTTTCCCTGACATGCTAGTTTTCTCGCTGCGGGGAACTGGGCCTATTTTGATAAAGCAGCCCCTTGTATGATTCTAGCTCGAATTACAATATAGAACATCCTCATATAACTGTTGCTTCTGTGACATCAGCCTTCTAATAAAGACTTTGCCGGAATTGATCCGGTTTTCTAGAATGTTTCAAAGGTGAATTTGAATTTCTGGCTTCGCGGGGGGCTTTGAATCGGTCCAGCCAGCCTTCGAACCACAGATATGGGAGGGAAATATCGGAGGCTGAAAAGGCAGAAAGAGAAGCATTTCAAGTCGCCCAACACGAGTGAGTCGAGAGAGAGAACAAAATATGATTTCACAGACCCGATTTAGCGGGGAAGAAAACCGGCCTCCAAGGCTCTAGTCCTCAAGAGAACGTTGAGTAGCAGATCCAACCTTCGGGGGGGGGGGGTCAAAAGGAAATGAAATACGGTGATGAGAGATGATAGAGAAAGATGATAGATAGTTAGAAGATAGATAGATAGATAGATAGATAGATAGATAGATAGATAGATAGATAGATAGAATTAAATGCATTCCATACCCTGCTCAAATATGCATCTAATCTCCAATGTAAAGAAAATCCGGATAAATTTTAAATACTGTTTTAAATCTGCCTTCTGACGGTGTCATTTTCCCCCCTTCTGCTCAGCCCTGAAGCGCTTCCTGAGTTCTTTCTTACCCCAAATCTTCGTTTCCTTCCTGTGGAGTGAACCTGACGAATTTCGACCTACCAAGTTTTTTCTCGGGGCTGGACTCGGGATATTATTTGCGTTGAGTAAGTCCCAGAACCCGTGGCGAGCCGGGAGAGAAAATACACACGCACCAAGAAAAAAAAAAAAAAAAAACCAGGTTGATGCCTGTATAGAAAACAGTCGAATCTATCGCTCAATTGCTGGAATTCTCAATAAATCTTGTTAAAGAAAACCCCGAGAATCTGGCTTTGAAAAAGAATCATTTTTGACGCTGCCGGGGGTGGGAGCGGGGGAATAAAATCAGACACCTGCTGCCTTTCTCTCCCACCCACCCCCCCTTCAACGATTGTTCTTAAAATCTAGAATTCTTGGTTCCCCAGGTCTTGCCAAAATCCTGATTTTTCCCATGACCATCCGGGAACAGACGAAAATCGAATTGTTGGCTGGCATGGCAGGTAAGAACTGGCTTCGGAAGAGAAAGCAAGATCCCGGCAGAGAGAGAAAAAAAATAGGGGGGAAGTTTTCCTCACCCCCTCCTCGCCAGATTAACAGAGTTGGACCTTGGAGGTCATCTAGTCCAGTGACGGCTAACCTTTTGGCCATCGCGTGCCAAAAGCGGGGGTAGTGTGTGGGGGGGGAGTCGTGCGCATGCATGCCCACATCCATAATTCAATGCACCCCACCCTCTGTGCTTCCTCCCCACTTTTGGCACGTGATGGCACGGTAGGTCTGTTTTTTGCCCTCCCCAGGCACCCGAGATTTTCTTGGCGTCTGGGGAGGGCAAAAACTGCCTTCCCCAGCTTCCCGGAGGCCCTCCAGAGGCTGGAAATGCATTTTTTTCCCCCTTCCTCTTCTTTCTTTCCACACTTCTTTATTATAACCGTTTTCCTATCTATTCTACCAGATATTATGGGCAACCAGGGGTGCCATCCGGCAAGGTTCTGACAGGTTGTGCCCTCTTTTCTCCAGGCGTGGCGGCCGTCGGATGGGGCGTCTCTCCGCAATTCCGTTGCGCCAGCCTCTTGGTGGTTCCCAAATTCCTGGGAAAGGAAGGACGGCTTTATATTCTCACGTACATGTTAGCCACTGTCTACGACGGTACCGAGATTTTTATTCACTTTACGGGACGATATCCTGCCTTTGTGGTCTTTTTAACCAGCTCAAAAGCTACAAACATATCTAACTCTCCTTCCTCCTCCTATTTTCCCCTCCTACAATAATCCTAGAACTCCCAATCTCCTGGTGATTGGCCCAAAGTCACCTGGTTTTCAGGCCTAAGGTGGGACTAGAACTCCCCGTCTCCTGGTGATTGGCTCAAAGTCACCCAGCTGGCTTTCATGCCTAAAGTGAAACTAGAACTCACCATCTCCTAGTGATTGGCCCAAAGTCACCTGGTTTTCAGGCCTAAGGCGGGACTAGAACTCCCAGTCTCCTGGTGATTGAGTCACCCAGCAGGTTTTCATGCCTAAAGTGGGACTAGAACTCCCAGTCTCCTGGTGATTGGCCCGAAGTCACCCAGCTGCCTTTCATGCCTAAGGCGGGATTAGAACTCCCAGTCTCCTGGTGATTGGCCCGAAGTCACCCAGCTGGCTTTTGTGTCTAAGGTGGGACTAGAACTCCCAGTCTCCTAGTGATTGGCCCAAAGTCACCCAGCTTGATTCTTAAATGATGGAAACAGACTTTCTTTAAGATGGATTTGCTGCCCAGAAACTGATCAGAATTGCGAAGTCTATTTTATATATTCATTTTTCTTTTCTTTTTCTCTTTCTGTCCTTCTGTTCCTAAACGGGGGAAAAAGATTTTAAAAGGGAAAAAAAAAACCAAGGAGGAAAATTTCCACATTAAACGCCGAAGGCCATTTATCCTGCAATTGCCCTCTGAAATTGTACCTCTCTATGCAAACGTCAGATATAAATAGAGAGAGACACTCAGTTCTAAAAAAAGAATATTATAACATGCAATATTTTTATGAGCGTCCTTTTTAAGCTGCGATTGTCGCATCGAGCCACTAGAGGGCAGCATTAAACTCCCCCTTTGGGATGTTTTAATATTGTATTTAAATTTGTCGGGGCCAAAATTATTTAATTTGATTTTATTCTATTTTTTAAATTTTGTATTGTATGTGTTTTTATTGTCTGGCTGTGCACCGCCCTGAGTCCTTCGGGAGTAGGGCGGTATAGAAATCTAATAAATAATAAAATAATAATAATAATATTTTTTGGAGGGAGATAGTTCCACGCTCAGCCACCGGAGGGCAGCATTTCCTCACTTTTGATAATAGCGTGGCTGCTTTTTTCCTTCCCTTTTCAGCTTCAATTGCCAATGTGGACTAGCGCCTTTTCTGTCCCTCAACTTGGAAAATTTGGAACCTCTGGTCCCCCCTATTCTATCGTCTTCTTTTTCTCTATCCCCCTTGGCAGGCCCGGTGGCAAATATTCGGCACAATCTCGGGGAAGTGGTGCGATCCATCAGCTGCACGGTGGAATTACAGATTGAAAACTCCAAAAAAGCGTGGAAAATTTCCTTGGCGCCGATGCGGAAAATCCTCAAAGACATGGTGGTGAGAATAACACGGCGTGGAGGCTTGCCAAGGGGCTAGTCCTCTTGAGGGGCGGTTTATTAAAAGGCCGGAGGAGAATTGTAATTCCACGAAAGAGCTTTAATGCCATTTCCGTAACTTGCGGCTCATCTTTAAATTTCAAAATGATGAAGTAGATTAGATTTGATTAGTTGGAAGGGACCTTGTAGGTCATCTAGTCCAACCCCCTCAATAATAAATAGTAGTAAATAGTAAATCCATTGGTGCCAATTTAGCTGCCTGTTATGGGTTTTGGAGTTCCATCTGCTATTAAAATGCTGTTTGGAGGCTCATTTTAGTGTATTTGTTTATTTATTTATTTATTTATTTATTTATTTATTTATTATTCAAATTTCTATACCGCCCTTCTCCTTTCGGACTCAGGGCGATGAACAGCCAAAATAAAACATTTATACATAAAGTACGATTAAAAATAGATTTAAAATAATTAAATTTGGCCCATAGTTTAAAATTTATCAATTTAAAATCCATCTCAAAATTTAAAATCAACCATAAAATCATAAAATCAAGAGAGACCGGCTAACTGAAAGAGATGAGTTTTTAGGGCATTGTAGCCTGAATTAAATAAAATCCAGTATTAATTTTCCTTTTTATGGTAAAAGGGCACATTAAAGAATTAACATCTTGATTTTTGATTATTATCTGCCCAGCATGCTCGGTGGGCCGAGTATACTTCCTTTATATCTGCATGATTTAACATGTTATTTCAACCTTAGCAACTTTAAGATGAGTGGACTTCAACTCCCAGAATCCCCCAGCCACCACGCCGACAGAGGAATTCTGGGAATTGAGGTCCACCCATCTTAAAGTTTTGCCAGGGTTAAGAAACACGGATTTTAGACAATAATAATAATAATAATAATAATAATAATAATAATAATAATAATAATAATAATAATAATAATAATAATAATAATTTTATTTCTATACCGCCCTTCTCCCGAAGGACTCAGGGCAGTGTACAGCCTATTTAAAAACAAGATAAACATCAATTTAAAATAATTTTAAAAATATTAAATAAATTGGCTGCTGTGTCCAAAGCTGGTCGTGCAAAGAGGCAACGCAGGGAGAAAGATCTTCCCAGCGTAGGTTTCTAGTCCTCATGAAGTTACTCGGCTCGCCAGGGGCTTCTGCTTTGGCTCTCACGGCTGTTTTCCAACGCAGAGAAGTGGGAAGACTTTGAGAAGCGAGTCCCAAAATATCTCACGCTCCTTCACGGAGCTGAACAAGCAAGTGACGAGCCGAGCCGGCACGGAGAGCCGATTGGTGCGCGAAGCTGAAGGGAGCGCCTCGACGCAGGAAGTCTACGAGGCGAAGACGCGGATGCGTTGCAAAAGTAAGAAGTTTCGGCTGAGATTTCAAACCCCCAGAGCTGGCATGTCTAAATATGGGCAGCTTTAAGACTCAACTCCCAGAATTCCTTAGCCGGCTCACCGTCTCCTGGTGATTGGCCCAAAGTCACCTGGTTTTCAGGTCTAAGGTAGGACTAGAACTCACCGTCTCCTGGTGATTGGCTCAAAGTCACCCAGCTGGCTTTCATGGCTAAGGTGGGACTAGAACTCACCGTCTCCTGGTGATTGGCTCAAAGTCACCCAGCTGGCTTTCAGGTCTAAGGTAGGACTAGAACTCACCGTCTCCTGGTGATTGGCTCAAAGTCACCCAGCTGGCTTTCATGGCTAAGGCGGGACTAGAACTCCCAGTCTCCTGGTGATTGGCTCAAAGTCACCCAGCTGGCTTTCATGCTTATGGCGGGACTAGAACTCACCGTCTCCTGGTAATTGGCCCAAAGTCATCTGGTTTTCAGGTCTAAGGTAGGACTAGAACTCACCGTCTCCTGGTAATTGGCCCAAAGTCACCTGGTTTTCAGGTCTAAGGTGAGACTAGAACTCACCGTCTCCTGGTGATTGGCCCAAAGTCACCTGGCTTTCATGTCTAAGGTGAGACTAGAACTCACCGTCTCCTGGTGATTGGCCCAAAGTCACCTGGTTTTCAGGTCTAAGGTAGGACTAGAACTCCCTGTCTCCTGGTGATTGGCCCAAAGTCACCTGGTTTTCAGGTCTAAGGTGAGACTAGAACTCACCGTCTCCTGGTGATTGGCCCAAAGTCACCTGGCTTTCAGGTCTAAGGTGAGACTAGAACTCACCGTCTCCTGGTGATTGGCCCAAAGTCACCTGGCTTTCATGTCTAAGGTGAGACTAGAACTCACCGTCTCCTGGTGATTGGCCCAAAGTCACCTGGTTTTCAGGCCTAAGGCGGGACTAGAACTCCCTGTCTCCTGGTGATTGGCCCAAAGTCACCTGGTTTTCATGTCTAAGGTGAGACTAGAACTCACCGTCTCCTGGTGATTGGCTCAAAGTCACCCAGCTGGCTTTCATGCTTATGGCGGGACTAGAACTCACCGTCTCCTGGTAATTGGCCCAAAGTCATCTGGTTTTCAGGTCTAAGGTAGGACTAGAACTCACCGTCTCCTGGTAATTGGCCCAAAGTCACCTGGTTTTCAGGTCTAAGGTGAGACTAGAACTCACCGTCTCCTGGTGATTGGCCCAAAGTCACCTGGCTTTCATGTCTAAGGTGAGACTAGAACTCACCGTCTCCTGGTGATTGGCCCAAAGTCACCTGGTTTTCAGGTCTAAGGTAGGACTAGAACTCACCGTCTCCTGGTGATTGGCCCAAAGTCACCTGGCTTTCATGTCTAAGGTGAGACTAGAACTCACCGTCTCCTGGTGATTGGCCCAAAGTCACCTGGTTTTCATGTCTAAGGTGAGACTAGAACTCACCGTCTCCTGGTGATTGGCCCAAAGTCACCTGGTTTTCATGTCTAAGGTGAGACTAGAACTCACCGTCTCCTGGTGATTGGCCCAAAGTCACCCAGCTGGCTTTCAGGCCTAAGGCAGGTCTAGAACTCACCGTCTCCTGGTGATTGGCTCAAAGTCACCTGGTTTTCAGGCCTAAGGCGGCACTAGAACTCCCCGTCTCCTGGTGATTGGCTCAAAGTCACCTGGCTTTCATGCCTAAGGTGGGGCTAGAACTCCCCGTCTCCTGGTGATTGGCCCAAAGTCACCCAGCCGGCTTTCGTGCCTGAAGCTGGACTAGAAGGGAATGGGTTTTCCAAACTTCCTTCGCTTGGGGAGATTTGAACCCTCAAACTCTTGGGGAAAATGTGGGGATTCCTCCTTCCTTGCAGGTATCATCCAGCAGGCCGTCAAGCGTTGTCAAACCTGGTTCCAGACCAAACATCAGTCTTGCATGAAGACGATCGCCGTGCCCCTGGTCAACCACCTGCTCTGCATTCCCATGAAATTCAGCTTCCTTTGCCATTTGGCCAAAGGCGAGTGACTTCCCCGCAGCTAGAAAGCTAGCTTTTGCGAGGAAAAACCACTCATCGGGAATTCCTTCCCTACCTTTCCACCTGCAAGGACCTTGGAAACGGGTGTGAAGCCATCCTGCCAAGCGGTACAGTCTTACCCAGACTCCCCTCCTTCTCTCCCTCCCTCCCTTGGAAAATATATATATATATATATATATATATTTGCAACCTGGCTCGCTTGCTCGATCTCGTCATTCCCCTCCCTCCTCTCTCTCTTGTGTTGTTTTGTTTTAATGTGTTTAAAATAAAAAACTTTTTAAATTAAAAAAAAAAGAAAAAAAAAAGGAAAAGCAAAATATTTATTTTTTGCAACCTGGCTCGCTTGCTCGATCTCGTCATTCCCCTCCCTCCTCTCTCTCTTGTGTTGTTTTGTTTTAATGTGTTTAAAATAAAAAACTTTTTAAATTTAAAAAAAAAGAAAAAAAAAGGAAAAGCAAAATATTTATTTTTGCAACCTGGCTCGCTTGCTCGATCTCGTCATTCTCCTCCCTCCACTCTCTCTCTGTCTCCTGCAGTGATGAACACGTGGTGCCGGGACAAGATCCCCGTGGAAGGCAACTTTGGGCAAACGTACGACCGGGTGAATGGCTCGGTGGACAATTTAAACCAAGATTTCACAGCCAGCGTTGTCATCCAGGTCTGTCGGATAGATCAAGGTTTGTTGAACCTGGTCTGAGCAATTCGTGATGTATCTCATTCGGGGTGGGGTGGGGGGGAAAGGGCAACAGACAGGCAGTCCTGGACTTACGACTGTTTGTTTAGTGACCGTCCAAAAAGGACTGTGTTTCACACTTACGACCCTCCCTCCGTTTTCCTTCTCCCCCCCCCCCCAGGAAGAGCAGCAAGAGATGCTGGTGGGGGCGAACCTGTCTTCCCACAAACACCTGGTGGACAACGTCAACGAGCAGCTCTACCAGAGTGGCAAAGAGCTGGGCACGGCCCTCACCCTCACCCGGGCTCTCCTCTCCTGCATGTTCCTCCTGGTTTTCGCCTCGTGAGTCGAAGGGTGGGCGAAGGGTAGGGGGCTCTGACCTGCGTTATCTATCTATCTATCTATCTATCTATCTATCTATCTATCTATCATCTATTTCTCTCTCTCGTCTCTATTTATTTATCTATTTTTGTCTCTCTATCATCTATCTATCTATCTATCTATCTATCTATCTATCTATCTATCTATCTATCATCTATCTATCTATCTATCTATCTATCTATTTCTCTCTCTCTCTCTTGTCTCTATTTATTTATCTATTTTTGTCTCTCTATCATCTATCTATCTATCTCTCTCTCTCTCTCTCTCTCTCTCCTGTCTCTATTTATTTATCTATTTTTGTCTCTCTATCATCTATCTATCTATCTATCTATCTATCTATCTATCTATCTATCTATCTATTTCTCTCTCTCTCTCTTGTCTCTATTTATCTATTTTTGTCTCTCTATCATCTATCTATCTATCTCTCTCTCTCTCTCTCTCTTGTCTCTATTTATCTATTTTTGTCTCTCTATCATCTATCTATCTCTCTCTCTCTCTCTCTCTCTCTCTCTCTTGTCTCTATTTATTTATCTATTTTTGTCTCTCTATCATCTATCTATCTATTTTTGTTTCTCTCTTTATCTATCTACATCTATCTATCTCTTTCTTTCTTTCTCTTCCTTCCTTCCTTCCTCCATCCCTCCCTCCTTCACCTCCCTCATTCCCCTCCCTTTATTTCGTTCCTTCCTTCCTCCCTCCTTCCTCCCTCCCCTCCCTCCTTGCTTGCTTGCTTCCCTGTCCTTCCTTCTTTTCTTCCTTCCTTCCTTCTTTTTTCTCCCTTCCTTCCTTCCTTCTTTCTCTTTTCTTCCCTCTTTCCTACCTTTTTTCTTCCTTTCTTCTTTCTTCGTTCTTCATTCTTCTTTCTTTCTTCTTTCTCTTTTCTTCCTTCCTTCCTTTCCTTTCTTTTTCTTTTCTTTCTTTCTTTCTTCTTTCTTTCTTTTTTCTTCCTTCCTTCTTTATTTCCTTTCTTCCTTCTTTCTTTCTCTTTTCTTCCTTCCTTCTTTCCTTCCTTTTTTCTTTTTCTTCTTTCTTTCTTCCCTGCTTCTTTCCTTCCTTCCTTCTTTCTTCCTTCCTTCCTTTTTTCTTCCTTCTTTCCTTTTCCTTCCTTCTTTCTTTCTTTCCTTCTTTCTTCTTCCTCCTTCCTTCCTTCTTCTTTCTTTCTTTCTTTCTTTCTTTCTTTCTTTCTTGTTCTTTCTTTCTCTTTCTTTCTTTCTTTCTCTCTCTCTCTCTGCCTGCCTTTCTTTTTCTTTCTTTCTTTCTTTCTTTCTTTCTTTCTTTCTTTCTTTCTTTCTTTCTTTCTTTCTTTCTTTCTTTCTTTCTTTCTTTCTTTCTTTCTTTCCCCTTGCTGAGAGAAGTTTCCGTGCGTGCCTCCTTCTCTTTCCCAGGGCTTATTCCTACACCAACAAATACAACGAAGACATCCGTTTCGATAACCTCTATGTCTCCCGTTACTTCCGGCAGATTGACGCAAGACGCCGCAAACAGGTGAATGAGGCTGGGTGTGTGTGTGTGTGTGTGGAATGGGGGGGTTGGCGAGGGGGAGACATTAGAGAGGTGGGCCAAGGGTCCCAGAAACCTGTGCATGTGGGTTTGTTGGGAGGGATCGCATCCATCCCTCTAATGGAACCTCCAGCACCAGCAGCAGTCTATCTTGAAGTCTCCGATGCAAAAAAAAGGCTGGCGGCAAAGAGAGTTTTTGTAGTTTGGTAGTTCAGCTTCAGGGGGGGCTCTGTGTCCCCTTTCCCCCCCCCTCCCCGCCCCCAAATGTGCAGAGAAAGCGGACTCTTCTGCCCCTGCGCCGTGCGGAGGAGAGCCGGATCATCGACCCCCTGCGCCTGGCCTTCCAGCCAGCGGAGACCAAGAGTGTGGTTAGTGCCAGCGGGAGGGGGGGCACAGGGAGGTGGGGGGAGGTGGGGAGAGGTGGAGAGGGCAAGGGGGAAGGGGGTGGGTGGGTGGTCCCTGATGACCCTATGGGTGAGAGCAAAGGCCAGAGATCGCCCTCTGCATTCATTCTCAGTGTTCATAATTTCAGATCTCAGCTGACTATTCATCCCCTCCCATCCTTCTTTCCTTCCTTCCTTCCTTCCTTCCTTCCTTCCTTCCTTCCTTCCTTCCCTCACTCCCTGCATTACATCCATACTTCTTCTTTCCTCCCTCCCCTTTACTTCTTTCTTCCATCCTTTCCTTTCTCTTTTCCTTCCTTCCTTCCTTCCTCCTTCCTCCCTTCCCTTTACTTTTTCTTTCCATCCACTTTCCTCTTTTCCTTCTTCCCTCTCATTCCTTCCTGACTCACTCCCTTTATGTTTCCCTTCTTTCCTTCTTCCTTTTACTTTTCCTCCTATCCTTTCCTTTTTCTCCTTTCCTTTCCTTCCTTCCTTTCCTTCCTTCCTCCCTCCCTCCCTCCCTTTACTTTTTCCTTTCTTTCCTCCTTTTTGCTTGTTCCTCCTATTATTTCCTCCTTCCTTTCTTCCTTCCCTGTCCTTCCATTCCTCCCTCTTTCCTTCCTCCCTCCCTTCCCTTTCCTTTTTCTTGCCATCCTCTTTTCTCTTTTCCTTCTTCCCTCTCATTCCTTCCTTCCTCACTCACTCACTTTATTTTTCCCTTCTTTCCTTCTTCCTTTTATTTTTCCTCCTATCCTTTCCTTCCTTCCTTTCCTCCCTCCTTTCCATCCTTTTCTCTTTGTCTTTTCCTCCCTCCCTTTACTTTTTCCTTTCTTCCTTCCTCCTTTTCACTTGTTCCTCCTATTATTTCCTTTCTTCCTTCCCTGTCCTTCCATTCCTCCCTCTTTCCTTCCTCCTCCCTTCCCTTTACTTTTTCTTGCCATCCTCTTTTCTCTTTTCCTTCTTCCCTCTCATTCCTTCCTTCCTCACTCACTTTATTTTTCCCCTTCTTTCCTCTTTTATTTTTCCTCCTATCCTTTCCTTCCTTCCTTTCCTCCCTCCTTTCCATCCTTTTCTCTTTGTCTTTCCCTCCCTCCCTCCCTCCCTTTACTTTTTCCTTTCTTTCTTCCTCCTTTTCGCTTGTTCCTCCCTATTTTTTCCCCCTTCCTTCCTTCCTTGCCTCCTTCCCTGTCCTTCCATTCCTCCCTCTTTCTCTCTCTCTTCCCTTTCTTCTCTGCTCTTTCCAACCCACTCACCCCCTCCCCAGTTCCTGGAGCTGCTGGGCTGCCTTCCCCCCCTGGTCTTCCTGCTGATGGCGTGTGCCCTGGACTCCCTGCTCTTCACCATCTTCAGCACCATCCGAAATCATTCCTTCATTCAGTATTCCTTCCGCAGTGAGTGCCGACCTCTGACCCCTGCCCCACCCTCCTTGGATGAATCCGCACCCTGGTCTGGAAGGGCAGCCGGTTCCCCTCTTCTCCCCCCCCCTTCCGCCCCACTCCAATGGCCCAGCCCTCAGTCCTTGGGCAGAGGAGAAATCGAATTCACACCCAAGGACGATTTCGTTTAATGCAATGAATTGAGATCAGTGGGGAAGGTAGAACGGTCGGGAGGGACCTCGGAGGTCATTTAGTCCAACCACATGCCCAGGCAGGAAATCCTTGACCGTTTCAGACAAATTATTGTCCAGTTTCCTGTTGAAAGCCCCTGGAAGGAAGGAAGGAAGGAAGGAAGGAAGGAAGGAAGGAAGGAAGGAAGGAAGGAAGGAAGGAAGGAAGGAAGGAAAAATGATGGGAGGGAGGGAGGAAAGAAGGAAGGAAGGAAGGAACGGACGAAGGAAAGAAGGAAGGAAAGGACTAAGGAAGGAAGGAAGGAAAAATGATGGGAGGGAGGAAGGAAGGAAGAAAGAAAGAATGGGAAGGAAGGAGGGAGGAAAAATGGGAGGGAGGGAGGAAAAGGAAGGAAGGAAGGAGGAAGGAAGGAAGGAAGGAAGGAAGGAAGGAAGGAAGGAAGGAAGGAAGGAAAGGACTAAGGAAGGAAGGAAGGAAAAATGATGGGAGGAAGGGAGGAAAGAAGGAAGGAAGGAAGGAAAAGACTAAGGAAGGAAGGAAGGAAAAATGATGGGAGGGAGGGAGGAAAGAAGGAAGGAAGGAAGGAACGGACTAAGGAAAGAAGGAAGGAAAGGACTAAGGAAGGAAGGAAGGAAAAATGATGGGAGGGAGGAAGGAAGGAAGAAAGAAAGAATGGGAAGGAAGGAGGGAGGAAAAATGGGAGGGAGGGAGGAAAAGGAAGGAAGGAAAGAAGGAAGGAAGAAGGAAGGAGGAAGGAAGAAGGAAGGAAGGAAGGAAAGAAGGAAGGAAAGGACTAAGGAAGGAAGGAAAAATGATGGGAGGGAGGGAGGAAAGAAGGAAGGAACGGACTAAGGAAAGAAGGAAGGAAAGGACTAAGGAAGGAAGGAAAAATGATGGGAAGGAGGAAGGAAGGAAGAAAGAAAGAATGGGAAGGAAGGAGGGAGGAAAAATGAGAGGAAGGAAGGAAGGAAGGAAGGAAGGAGACAGAGGAGGAAGGGAGAAAAGAAGGAAGAGTAGCAGATTAGCAGAATTGGGACCTTGGAGGCCTTCTAATCCAACCCCCTAGGAGGGAGGGAGGGAAGGAAGGAAAAAGAAAGAAAGAACAGAAGGAAGGAAGGAAGAAAAAGGAAGGAAGGAAAAGAAAGAAAGAAAGAAGGAAGGAAAGGAAGAAAGAAAGAAAGAAAGAAAGAAAGAAAGAAAGAAAGAAAGAAAGAAAAGGAAAGGAAGAAAGAAAGAAAAGCAGAATAACAGAGTTGGGAGGGTCATCAGAGGTCTTCTAGTCCAACCCCCTTCAGTCTCTTCTTGAAAACCTTCCAGTGTTGGAAAGTGCCAGACTGGGAGACCCGAATTCAAATCCCACCCGCCTCCACTCAACCCTAGGGATGACTTTGAGGCCAGGCTGAGAAACTCTGGTTTAACCAAAGCTGGCTTAACCAAACCTTCCCCTGCCTTCCACGCAGGCAGCCACCACTTGGAAGTCAAGGTTGGCGGACAAACCATGATGGCCCGTCTCCTCCGGAGCACCATCGGGGCCCTGAACACGTCCTCCGAAATGGTGATGGAGACCAACAACCTGCGTAAGGGCGGGGGGTCACCTGGCCCCAGAGCGGGGAAGGGGACGGCTTCTGTTCAGCCAATCAGATGTTTTCAAGGGTGGGTTTTGCTGCTAGACTTCCTCTGCTGCTGGAGGCTCTACAACAAAGGTGGCATTTTTGAGATGGATGGGCTTCAATTGCCAGAACTCCCCAGTCAGCATGGGAGGACTCCAACACCCAGAATCCCCCACCAACATGGGCAGTTTCGATTCCCCAAATTCCCAGGCCAGAATGAGAGGACTCCAACTCCCAGAATCCCCCAGCCAGCGTATGAGGACTCCAACACCCAGAATCCCCCAGCCAGAATATGAGGACTCCAACTCCCAGAATCCCCCACCAACATGGGCAGTTTCGATTCCCCAAATTCCCAGGCCAGAATGAGAGGACTCCAACTCCCAGAATCCCTCAGCCAGCATATGAGGACTCCAACACCCAGAATCCCCCAGCCAGAATATGAGGACTCCAACACCCAGAATCCCCCAGCCAGAATATGAGGACTCCAACTCCCAGAATCCCTCAGCCAACATGGGTGGATTCCAATACCCAGAATCCCTCAGCCAGCATATGAAGACTCCAAATCGCAGAATCCCCCAGCCAGCACAGGTGGACTCCAAATCCCAGAATCCCTCAGCCAGCATATGAGAATTCCAACTCCCAGAATCCCTCAGCCAGCAAATGAGGACTCCAACTCCCAGAATCCCTCAGCCAGCATGGGAGGACTCCAACTCCCAGAATCCCTCAGCCAGCATATTAGGACTCCAACTCCCAGAATCCCCCAGCCAGCATATTAGGACTCCAACTCCCAGAATCCCCCAGCCAGCATATGAGGACTCCAACTCCCAGAATCCCCCAGCTAGCAAATGAGGACTCCAACTCCCAGAATCCCCCAGCCAGCATATTAGGACTCCAACTCCCAGAATCCCTCAGCCAGAATATGAGGACTCCAACTCCCAGAATCCCTCAGCCAGCATGGGAGGATTCCAACTCCTACGCTAGCTGGAGGAATTCTGGGAGTTGAAGTCCACCCTTCTTAAAACAGCCAAGATTGAGAAACAAACCATGATTGGCTGACTATGATTGGCAGGTTCTAGTTTGTATTCCTCGGTTGAAGGATCTGCAGCCCGGCCGGGCCCCCAGACCCCCCCCCCCCTTTGTGCTTCTACCCTCCCCAGAGTGTCTGCCAGAACCGCGTGGGATGAGCCAGGATGAGTACGCCAAGACCGCCATCCCGCTAGGCGCCCTGGTGATGCTATGTTTCCTGCAAGTCTACGTTTTCCGTCTCCGGAGGGTCATCGCCGCCTTCTATTTCCCCAAGGTGGGAGGTGGCGAATAGATCGGGGTCGCCCTCCCAGGTTTGCCCCTCAAAGCCCCCTCCCCCCCCCCAAAAGGGGGGGAAAGGGCCTGACTGGAGCAGACAGGCCGAAATGACGGGGTGCTGGGTGCAAAAATTGGGGGTGAGAATTGAGGGTTGCAAAATTTACATCCATTGGTGTCTGTATGTCTATAGAGGGGGCAGAGTTCAACTCCCATAATCCCCCGCTTCACCATTCAGTTCCCAGAATCCCCATGCCAGTACGGGTGGACTACAACTCCCAGAATCTCCCACCCAGTGTGAGTGGACTACAACTCCCAGAATCTCCCACCCAGTGAGAGTGGACTACAACTCCCAGAATCCCCGTGCAAGCATGGGTGGACTACAACTCCAGAATCCCCCAGCTAGCATGGTGGAACTACAGCTCCCAAAACACCCAGTCAGCCTGAATGGACTACAAGTCCCAGAATCCCCCAGCTAGTATGGGTGGACTACAACTCCAGAATTCCCCAGCCAGCACAGGTGGAACTACAACTCCCCAAAACCCATAGCCGGCATGGATAGACTACAACTCCCCGAATCTCCCAGCCAGCATGGGTGGACTACAATTCCCAGAACCTTGCAACCAGCACAGGTGGACTACAACTCCCAGAATTCCCCAGCCAGCATGGGTGAACTAGAACTCCCAGAGTCTCCCAACTAACATTGGTACTGTAGATTTCAACTCCCAGAATCCCCCAGTCAGCATGGGTGGACTATAATTCCCCAAATCTCCTAGTCAGCATGGATGGACTAGAACTCCCAGAATGCCCCAGTCAATGGTGTATTAGAACTCCCAGAATCTCCCAGCCAGCCTGGGTGGACTAGAACTTCCAGAATCCCCCAGTCAGCAATGGTGGACTAGAACTCCCAGAATCCCCCAGTCAGCAATGGTGGACTAGAACTCCCAGAATCCCCTAGTCAGCATGGGTGGACTACAATTCCCCAAATCCCCCAGTCTGAACAGGTGAACTAGAACTCCCAGAATTCCCCAGCCAGCATGGGTGAACTAGAACTCCCAGAGTCTCCCAACTAACATTGGTACTGTAGATTTCAACTCCCAGAATCCCCCAGTCAGCATGGGTGGACTATAATTCCCCAAATCTCCTAGTCAGCATGGATGGACTAGAACTCCCAGAATGCCCCAGTCAATGGTGTACTAGAACTCCCAGAATCTCCCAGCCAGCCCGGGTGGACTAGAACTCCCAGAATCCCCCAGTCAGCAATGGTGGACTAGAACTCCCAGAATCTCCCAGCCAGCCTGGTGGACTAGAACTCCCAGAATCCCCCAGTCAGCAATGGTGGACTAGAACTCCCAGAATCCCCCAGTCAGCAATGGTGGACTAGAACTCCCAGACTCCCCCAGCCAGCCCGGGTGGACTATAATTCCCCAAATCCCCCAGTCTGAACAGGTGAACTAGAACTCCCAGAATCCCCCAGCCAGCATGGGTGAACTAGAACTCCCAGAGTCTCCCAGCTAACATTGGTACTGTAGATTTCAACTCCCAGAATCCCCTAGTCAGCACGGGTGGACTACAATTCCCCAAATCCCCCAGTCTGAACAGGTGAACTAGAACTCCCAGAATCCCCTATCCTAGATTTGATCCGTGTTTTTCTCCCGTCCTGACAGCGCGAGAAGAAGCGAATTATCTACCTCTACAACGAGATGTTGCGTCAGCGCATATCTTTCGTGATTGTGCAACGCAAACGCATCATTTTGCGAGCTCGGAGGCGCAAGAGAGTGGTGAGTAAACCCGAGCGTGCCGGCCCTTCGAGGTAGGCCAGGTGAAGAAACCGACCGGAGAAGAAATATCCATTTAAAAAAAAAAAAAAAAAGTGATTCACTCAACAATTCTGGCAAGGAAGGTCGTAAAACGGGGCAGAATTCACTTAATTATCTCCCTTAGTCACAGAAATTTTGGGACTCAACTGCGGTCGTAGGTCGAGGACCACCTATCAGGTAGTCCTCGATTTACGATGATTCATTTAGTGACCATTTGAAGTTACAACGGCTCTGGAAAAAAGCGAGCTAGAGCCGTTTTTCACACTTAACGACCGTTGTAGCATCCCCGCGATCACAGAGTCCAAATTCAGACGCTCGGCCGCTGACTTGTATTTATGACGGTCGCAGGAGTCCCCCCCGTGATCCCCTTTTGGCGACGAGCAAAGTCACCACAGGGGGGGGGCGGGGGGCGGAGAGAGGGGGGGACACACGCTGTATTGACTTAACAACCGTCGGACTAACTTTTAACAAGTGCTGTGATTCACTTTAACGACGGGGGGTGAGAATGGTCGTCAAAACGGAACAAAAACCTGAGCAAGCATCTCACTAAGCCATGGAAATGTGGGGCTCCCTTATGGCCGTAAGCCGAGGACTTCCTGTCCTCTGTCAAACAGCCCCGGATTGACGCTGAGCCAGACCTGTTGACCTTCCGCCGAGTTATTTCCGGATGAATTTCTGCTTCTGCAAATATTTTTGGCACGTGGAGCTCGGCTTCCAGCATGGAGCGGCATTCGAACTCCCAACCCCGCCCTATTTGCTGGCAGGCGGGGGGTTTTTTTTTTTCCCCCTTCCTTTCTCCTTCGGGGCACTCCACCCTCAGGGCAGCCCCAGCCCCGGGACGGATGGGTGTCTCCGTCCTTCGGTCCCCGCAGGGTTGGTTTTCGTGGCCCACCCAAACATTTGGCATCGATGCCCAAATCTGGTTGATTTATTTTATTTATTTTTATTTTATTTTATTTTGAATTTGTATACCGCCCTTCTCCCTGAGGTCTCAGGGCGGTGAACAGCCAAGTAAAAACATCAAATACAAATATTAAAATACAGTTAAAAATATATATAAATTTGGCCCCATTCATTAAAACGATAAACAAAACAATTAAAAACACTTAAAAAGAATTTGACACCCGTTGCCAATTTTCCTTTTCTGGGCCAGTTTAGTCCTTGGGTCACTTTCCAGGCAAATGACTCATACTTACGACGGTGGCAGTGTCCCCGGTGTGTGTGTGTGTGTCACATGATCCCCTTTTGATTCACTTAACAACCAAGCGACTAACTTAACAATCGCGATTCACTTTAACGACTGCGGTAAAACGGGGGGCAAACTCCCTTGAGACCTGTCTCGCTTAGCAACAGGGCTCCATTGCGGTCGTAAGTCGAGCAATTCCACCCCCCCGCCCTGTTTTTTTTTTTTTTTTTTTTTTTTTTTACAAAACGGAAATCCGGAAATGTTATTTTTGACGTCTTTCAGCAAAATCGCCGCTATTTTATTTTTTTTGCAAAGAAGAATTGGCTTCCGGGAAAGCCAACGATATCAAATATTTAATTTTTTTTATTTTTGGTGGAAAAATTATGGGGGATTGCAACAAAAAAAAAAAAAACCCAAGCCCCCCCCCCCATCGGTCTCCTTTTTTTTTTTTTTTTTTTTAGAGAAAGCCGCTGTTGAACCAGATCGGACGCTGGTGTCCCTTCTTGAAACGGTTCCTGATCCGGCGATGCATTCTTTGCAACCGGCCCGAATCCCGCCATTCGTTGACGTGTTCGAATCCCGACTGCGAGACCGTTTACTGCCAGATTTGCTGGAAAGATCTCGGCAAAACTTGTTTTGCCTGCAATCCGGATAATCTGGTTTCGGACGACGAGAGCAGCGACGGAGAAACGGGCTACGCCGATTAAATTGTGGTTTAAATTTTTGTTTTCCGCCTTTGGGTATTAAATGGAGGGTCGAAGTAACAGTAAGGGACCTTGGAGGTCATCTAGTCCACCACCCCCTACTCACACAGGAGATCTACAGGGATTCGAACCACCGACCTTTCTGATCGACAAGCTCAGCGTCTTAGTCCCCGAGCCACCTAGGGAGCCGCTAGTATAGGTCTCCTGGGTGAGCAGGGGGTTGGACTGGATGACCTCCAAGGCCCCGTCCAACTCTGACACTCTTAAATAGGTAGGTCCCTGTTTAGGGTCTTATATAAATTAAGCGACTGCTTATATTATTATTATTATTATTATTATTATTATTATTATTATTATTATTATTATTATTTATTCGATTTGTATACCGCCCTACTCCCAAAGGACTCAGGTAGCTGTGTTAATAACAGGGTGCTTAGACCACTGTACTATCAAGAATAGAGAAGGGCGAGAGGGAAGGAGTAGAGAAGGGAGGGAAAGAAAGAGGAAGGAAGGAAGGAAGGAAAAGAGATGGAGGGAGGGAAGGAAAGAAGGAAGGAATAGGGAGGGAGAGTGGAGAGGAAGGAAGGAAGAAGGGAAGCAAGGAAAGGAGGAAGGAAGACAAAAGACATGGAAGAATGGAAGGGAGAGAGGAGAAAGGGAAGGAAGGAAATAAGAAAGGAATAGAGAAGAGGGAAGAATAGAGAAGGGCGAGAGGGAAGGAGTAGAGAAGGGAGGGAAAGAAAGAAAAAGGAAGGAAGGAAAGAAAAGAGATGGAGGGAGGGAAGGAAAGAAGGAATAGGGAGGGAGAGTGGGGAAGAAGCAAGGAAGAAGGGAAGCAAGGAAAGGAGGAAGGAAGAAAAAAGACATGGAAGAATGGAAGGGAGAGAGGAGAAAGGGAAGGAAGGAAATAAGAAAGGAATAGAGAAGAGGGAAGAATAGAGAAGGGCAAGAGGGAAGGAGTAGAGAAGGGAGGGAAAGAAAGAAAAAGGAAGGAAGGAAGGAAAAGAGATGGAGGGAGGGAAGGAAAGAAGGAAGGAATAGGGAGGGAGAGTGGGAAGGAAGGAAGCAAGGAACCAAGGAAAGGAGGAAGGAAGACAAAAGACATGGAAGAATGGAAGGGAGAAAGGGAAGGAAAGAAGGAAGGAATAGAGAAGAGGGAAGAATAAAGAAGGAAAGAAAGAAAGAAAAAAGAGGAAGTCAGGCTCTGCCTTTTCTAAAATCCACGGGCCCCCCTTGACCATCCCTCCCACTTTTGCCAGGATCCCCCTCCCCTCCCCAATCTCCCCCCTCCCCAATTCCCTCCCCCCCCCCAAAAAAATCCAGCCTTCCCACGCCAAGGACGCAGCGCAGGATCAGCGCAAAACCTTCCCTCCCCTTCCTCTCTTTTCTGGTCCAGGACCCCCTCCCCTCCCTGGTCGACCCCTCCCGCCTGCGGGGGGGGAGGGCAAGGGCAAACCCCTTCCCCTCCCACCCCTTACACACACACACACACACACACAGAGTTTCCAGCTGCTGCAAGCGCGCGTGCCGAGGCAGCTGCTGGCTCTTTGCCGGGCGGAGGGGAAGGGGCAGCTCGGGGAGCCGACTTGAGCCAGAGCCGGGCGGAGACCGGGGAAGGGCGGCCGGCAGGAAGTTCCCGTTTTCGGGCGGGCCCTGCAGCTGCAGCGCCGTTGCAATGCGAGGCGGAGGCGGCAGCAGGAGGAGGAGGAAGAGGAGGAAGAGGCGGCGGGTTGCAAAGGCTCAAGAGCCGCCTCCTGCGCTCCTTGCTGCTGCTGCTGCGGCTCCGGATACCGACTGAGCCGCAGCCCGATACGGAGCGCCACTTTCCCGGTTCAGACCGAGAGAAAGACCCCCGGGGCTCTTCTCCGGGGTCCCCAACGCGCTGTCCGAGCATGGAGCTGCTGGTGCTGCTGGTACTCTGGGCGTCCTGGGGATGCCTGGCAGGTGAGACGCTGGGCGAAGGGAGGGAGACCCCCGAGGGGGCGCTGGGGAATGGGGGGGGCACCCGACTGCAGATTGGGGAGGTGGGGGGCAAGAGAGGAAAGGAGCAGCCTGCGCAACAGCCTGGCCGGGTAGAGTGCTGGAAGGGGCGAAGGCGCGATCGGAGGCACGGAATTGGGTCGGGGGTCGTTGGCAAAGCCTCCCTCCCCCGTGCAGCTCGCTCGGAGTCATAGAATTGGGTCGGGGTGGGGGGGGGGGCGTCAGGGTCGTGGGCAGAGCCTTCCCACCGTGACGGTTCACTTAAGAGGCACGGAATAGGGTCTGGGGGCTTCCGGGTCGTGGGCAGAGCCTTCTCACCGTGACAGCTCGCTCGGGAGTCATGGAATTGGGTCTGGGGGCTTCGGAGTCATGGGCAGAGTCTCTTTCCCCCGTGACAGCTCGCTCGGAGGCACGGAATGGGGTGGGGGCGTCGGGGACAAAGCTTCCCACCCCATACGGTTCACTTGGAAGCACGGAATAGGGTCTGGGGGCTTCCGGGTCGTGGGCAGAGCCTTCTCACCATGACAGCTCGCTCAGAGGCATGGAATTGGGTCTGGGGGCTTCGGAGTCGTGGGCAGAGCCTTCCCACTGTGACAGTTCACTTAGAGGCACGGAAGAGGGTCTGGGGGCTTCGGGGTCATGGGCAGAGTCTCCTTCCCCTGTGACAGCTCGCTCAGAGGCACAGAATTGGGTCTGGGGGCATCTGGGTCGTGGGCAGAGCCTTCCCACCGTGACAGTTCACTTAGAGGCACGGAAGAGGGTCTGGGGGCTTCGGGGTCGTGGGCAGAGTCTCCTTCTCCCGTGACAGCTCGCTGGGAGGCATGGAATTGGGTCGGGGGGCATCTGGGTCGTGGGCAGAGCCTTCCTACTGTGACAGTTCACTTAGAGGCACGGAATAGGATCTGGGGGCTTCGGGGTCGTGGGCAGAGTCTCCTTCTCCCGTGACAGCTCGCTCGGAGGCACGGAATGGGGTGGGGGCGTCGGGGGCAAAGCTTCCCACCCCATACGGTTCACTTGAAAGCACGGAATAGGGTCTGGGGGCGTCGGGGTCCGTGGGCAGTGCCTTCCCCCCCAAGTCTGAAGCTCCAGAGGCTCCGGTACTGTTTTCTCTCCAGGTTTAACCAGCAGGCAGGTGATGTTCCCATGCCTCTGAGCATGTGCAGAGAGCGCTGGGCATCTCCGCGGAGTAGTGGAGCTACTCCCATCCCTGTCAGAAACGAGAGTAGTTTAGGGGCCTTTCTTCAACGTGGACTACATCTCCCATCAGACCCACCAGTTGTGCAGGCTGGAACCAAAGGGAGGTGTGAAGCTGGGGGAAAATTGGGGTAGATAATAGAAATATTCAAACCCAAATTCCGGTATCATCCATCCATGTCGGACTACAACTCCCATCGTCAAAAGAAAGGGCTCCTTTGGTGATTTAAAAAAACCTGCTCTGGGCTAAAGGGCCTCAAGATTTGGTGAAAATCTCAGGAGTTGAATCCTAGCACCTAAATCAGTGTTTCTCAATCTTAGCAACTTTAAGATGTGTGAAAACTATTGATATATGGGGGGGGGAATGGATTTTCATGAGGACTAGCACCCTACAGGCAAAGTTTTGGTGGCTTCCAGAGCAAATAAATGGGTGCTGGAAATAGATTGGCTCCCCAAGTGAGATGCATGAAATATAATATGCCTCCAACAGTGGTATTTGATGAAAAACATGCTGGCTGGGGGATTCTGGGAGTTGAAGTCCATCTATCTTAAATCATGTTGGTTGAGGAATTCTGGGAGTTGAAGTCCATCTATCTTAAATTATGTTGGTTGAGGAATTCTGGGAGTTGAAGTCCATCTATCTTAAATCATGTCGGTTGAGGAATTCTGGGAGTTGAAGTTCATCTATCTTAAATCATGTCGGTTGAGGAATTCTGGGAGTTGAAGTCCATCTATCTTAAATTATGTTGGTTGAGGAATTCTGGGAGTTGAAGTCCATCTATCTTAAATTATGTTGGTTGAGGAATTCTGGGAGTTGAAGTCCATCTATCTTAAATCATGTCGGTTGAGGAATTCTGGGAGCTGAAGTCCATCTATCTTAAACCAAGCCGGCTGAGGAATTCTGGGAGTTGAAGTCCATTTATCTCAAATCATGTTGGTTGAGGAATTCTGGGAGTTGAAGTCCATCTATCTCAAATCATGTTGGTTGAGGAATTCTGGGAGTTGCAGTTCATCTATCTCAAATCATGTTCGTTGAGGAATTCTGGGAATTGAAGTCCATCTATCTTAAATTATGTCGGTTGAGGAATTCTGGGAGTTGCAGTTCATCTATCTTAAACCAAGCGGGCTGAGGAATTCTGGGAATTGAAGTCCATCTATCTCAAATCATGTTGGTTGAGGAATTCTGGGAGTTGAAGTTCATCTATCTTAAATCATGTCGGTTGAGGAATTCTGGGAGTTGAAGTCCATCTATCTCAAATCATGTTCGTTGAGGAATTCTGGGAATTGAAGTCCATCTATCTCAAATCATGTTGGTTGAGGAATTCTGGGAGTTGCAGTTCATCTATCTTAAACCAAGCGGGCTGAGGAATTCTGGGAATTGAAGTCCATCTATCTCAAATCATGTTGGTTGAGGAATTCTGGGAATTGAAGTCCATCTATCTTAAATCATGTTGGTTGAGGAATTCTGGGAGTTGAAGTCCGTATCTCAAATCATGTTGGTTGAGGAATTCTGGGAGTTGAAATCCATCTATCTTAAACCAAGCTGGCTGGGGAATTCTGGGAGTCGAAGTCCATCCCTCTTGAAATTGCTAAGCCCGAGAAAACTTGCCCTAGATCTCGTGAAAATCAAAATTATTGCAGGAAGGGATTTGCAAGAACGTATTTCTTTTTTTGGGGGGGGGGCACAGATTTATACCTCACCCCACATTGAGAGACCCCCCCACCCACCCGCCCATGTGGAAATCCCACTTCTGGGCCACAGGAGAAGACCCCCAACCCTTTAAAAGAATTTAAAAATACCCACACTCCTTAAAACCAACATTTTTTTTCATCTTTGCAGATGCTTCCAGCCATGAACCCTGGAATCACGACTCCGTTTGTTCGTGGCTTGTCATCCCGAGAATCGTGCAGGCCGCTCGGACGGTTGAGTGGCAGGCAGCATCGTTGGTAAAGGCACTTTCCCCCAAACAATTTTTGGGTGCTTTGGCAGACAAGGCAAGGCGTAAATGACGAGCCTGTTTCGACAACTGCCGGTTTGACCGGTTGGATGAGCTCATCTCCTCTCTCACACACCCCTCACCCCCCCACCACCACAGCCACGGTGTGCCCCCACCCCACCCCATGCCACGGATGTCGGGAGTCTCCGGAACATTTCCGTCTATTACTATAGGGCAGGAAAACCTTGGGTGGGGCAGGGAAGGGAATGCGGCAGACACCTTCTGCAGATGCTGGCGGAGACCCCCACCCTACCCCAAACTGACGAAGGGCGGCTTCCCCCAGCCGGGTAGAGGGAGGGGGCATGCATGGACTTTTTAATTATCTTAACTTTTGTAATTTGTATATTTTTTTTTAATTTTGGCTGCTCACCGCCCTGAGTCCCCTCTGGGAGAAGGGCGGTATACAAATTAAATAAATAAATAAATAAATAAATAAATAAATAAATAAATAAATATATAAATAAATAAATACTCCCAAGCGCCCTGCTCCAAAATTGGGGTCTTATTTTTATTTTTCCCTCCAATTCTGTTCTTTTTTTAGGGTCCCCACAGCTTCCCCGCTCGGCTCCAGCTTGCTTTCGAGGTGGAAGGGGAGGGTCTGCTTCTGGATTTGGCACAGAATCGGTGAGTCGGGGGAAGGTGGGGGGGTCCCAGAGTCTGAGGGGGTGTGTGTCTCCCAGTTGGATGCCCCCCCCAAAATCGAGACGTCAGCCTAAAACGAAACCAGAAAAAAATGGTTAAAATCATAAGCTGAATTGAAGTTATTCCTTGAAGTCCTTGAATGGGGAGGCCTGCCCTGAGCTAGGGGGTTGGGCTGGATGACCTCAAGGGACCCTCTGATTCTGGGGTTCTGTATGCAAATAGGGCCTGGTGGCTCAGCAGACAAAAAGCATTGTGATTAACACCAGCTGTCTGCAATTACTGCGAGTTCGAATCTCCCCAGGCTCAAGGTTGACTCAGCCTTCCATCCTTTCTAAGGTAGGTAAAATGAGGACCCGGTTTGTGGGGGCAATAAGCTGACTTTGTATAAAAATATACAAAAGGATGAAGGCTATTGCTTAACGCATTGTAAGCCGCCCTGAGTCTCCGGAGAAGGGCGGCATATAAATCAAATTAAAATATATAGAGCTTCCATAGGCAGGAGCAGTCTGTCTTAAACCACCCTGGAAGAAGGAGTTTGAAGAAGATCAAAGCGGTATTTTTTTTTTTTTAAAAAAAACCACCTTTCTCTGCCGCGAGGTAGCAGTAGCAGAGTTGGAAGGGACCTTGGAGGTCATTTAGTCTAACCCCCACTGCTCACTAGGGATTTGAACCGCCGAACTGCCAACCTTTCTGATCGACAAGCTCAGCCTCTTAGCCACCACGCCACGGAAATAGGAACAGATCTGGAGGGCCCCAGCTGAGCTAAGACCCGACATAGCAAGGCTTGCCATTAACGGTCATTTCCGGTCGATGTTGGCTTGTTTTTCCTTCGCAGGGAACTGATGATGGGCAGCTCAGGGTTAACGTACTACCTCCCAAACGGGACAAGAACGGTGCATCCAGCCGGTCCGGAGGTAAGACTCCACGTTTAATTTTCTCGGTTTTCTATGCTAGACGCCAGCATTCAGTGGAATGCGGTCCAGAGGTAGACTGCTCCTGGAGCTGGAGGCTCCACGGAGTTGTCTTAATAGCCAAAATATGGAGTGTTTGTTGAATTCATTTACAGCAGATGTCTTAACATAAAATGCCCCATTGAGATGCCTCAAAAATTGGGTACCCCTTTGAAGATGTGCGGGGGGGGGGGTCACAGTTGAAACCCCCCCCCCCCCAAAGCTCCTTATTCTGACGGGAGGGGTAGCATCCAGCAGACCTGGGAATTAAACCTTGGCTTATCCTCTCATCCTGCCCTGAACAAGCCTCTGGATTCCATCAATTAAACTGTGGTTTGTTTTGATGTTCTAATTTGTAAAAGAGGAATTTTATGCTTTCTTTCGGCTGAATTAAGATTTAAGGTCTTTGTTCTGTTTGGTTCTTTTTCGTTTTTTTTTTTAGGGCAACTGCTGTTATCGGGGGAGCATTCAAGGGTACCCCGACTCTTGGGCCAGTGTCTGTGTTTGTTCGGGTTTAAGGTAAGGACGGGTAAAATCGGGGCAGCATCGCGCTCTCCATTCCTTCCACTTCCACTCTCTCCTTCCTCCTTGCTCATTTTCACTTTCCTTTCATCCTTCCCTTTACTTCCCTTCCCTTCCCTTTCACTTTCGCTTTCTCTTTCTTCTCCACCACGTTCATTTTCACTTTCGTTTTATCCTTCCCTTTACTTCCCCTCCCCTCCCTTCCCTTTCACTTTCTCCTTCTCTCCATGTTCATTTTCACTTTCATTTTATCCTTCCCTTTACTTTCCCTCTCTTCACTTTCACTTTCACTTTCACTTTCTCCTCCCTCTCCTCCATGTTCGTTTTCACTTCCATTTTACCCTTCCCTTTACTTCCCCTCCCTTCACTTTCACATTCACTTTCTCCTCCTCCATGTTTGTTTTCAGTTTCATTTATTGTTCCCTTTACTTGCCCTCTCTTTGCTTTCACTTTCATTTTCTCCTCCAGGTTCGTTTTCACTCTCATTTTATCCTTCCCTTTACTTCCTCTCCCTTCACTTTCGCTTTCACTTTCTCCTCCCTCTCCTCCATGTTCATTTCCACTTTCATCCTATCCTATCCTTCCCTTCCCCCTCCCGTTGCATTCACTTTCGCTTTCTCCTTTGCTTTCCTGAGGCATGGTGGTCCATTTTCACTTTCCCTTCCCCCTCCCGTTGCTTTCACTTTCACTTTCTCCTTTGCTTTCCTGAAGCATGGTGATCCATTTTCACTTTCATTTCATCCCTTTACCTCCTCTCCCTTCACTTTCACTTTCTCCTCCCTCTCCTCCATGTTCATTTCCGCTTTCATCCTATCCTTCCCTTCCCCCTCCCGTTGCTTTCACTTTCGCTTTCTCCTTTGCTTTCCTGAAGCATGGCGGTTCAATTTCACTTTCATTTTATCCCTTTACTTCCTCTCCCTTCACTTTCACTTTCACTTTCCTCTCCTCCATGTTCGTTTCCACTTTCATCCTATCCTTCCCTTCCCCCTCCCGTTGCTTTCACTTTCGCTTTCTCCTTTGCTTTCCTGAGGCACGGTGGTCCACTTTCACTTTCCCTTCCCGCTCCCGTTGCTTTCACTTTCACTTTCTCCTTTGCTTTCCTGAAGCATGGCGGTTCAATTTCACTTTCATTTCATCCCTTTACCTCCTCTCCCTTCACTTTCACTTTCACTTTCCTCTCCCCGTTCGTTTCCGCTTTCATGCTCTCCTTCCCTTCTCCCTCGCGTTGCTTTCACTTTCGCTTTCTCCTTTGCTTTCCTGAGGCGTGGGTGGTCCCACCTTTTGCTGATCTTCCAGGACTCCTGAGGACGACCCTACTCCGGACAACCCTACTCCGAATCCCATGATCCCCAACCAGTGGCCGTATCCTGCAGCGCTAACCTTAAGCCATCCAAAATAAAACGCTTTGCAGAGACATCTCAGCTCGGCCAGCTGCGATCGGACAGCGTTTATTGATTTATTTAGAAGACTTTTTTTAAAAAATAATCATCATACCAAGCAAAATTATTCCCAATTCTCGTCTTTCCATTCCGGCAGGCTCGAAAGGAAACGCGGGAAGGACAGAAGAGGAAAACGGTTAACCCGAGCCCCAAATTTGATGAAAAAAGCATGCCTAAATTGCCCACTCTGACCCATTCCTGAAAAACTGGAGCGAATTCACCACCCTGAATGCCAAAGAAATCCAAAATATTGCACTTTTAAACCCAACCTTCCTCTCTCTCTCTCTCTCTCTCTCTTTCTCTCTCTCTCTCTCTCTCTTTTTTTTGATCACTTAGTGGTCTCCTTACCGTCTCCCGGTTTAAAAGCTACACCTTGGAATCTACCCCAGACGGGAAGACGAGGGCCTACAGACTGAAGCCGGCAACCGGGATTTGCACACAGAACCAACGATTTCACCCACATCTGGAGTCAAAACAGGCACCGTTGCAACGGGTAGGGTGGATTAAATTTTAAAATTTAAACTCCAAAATAGAGGCGGGAAGGCCTACAAAAAAATAAAAAATAAAAAACCCGGAAAAATTGGGAGAGAAAAACATTTTTTTCCTCAATTTTTTCCCTCCTCAATTTTTTTCTAAAGCCGTTTGGGGGGGAAAAACCCCAGAAAAAATGGTTTAAATGCTGCCTGATTTCACCCGAAAAGCCGGAAAGATTTTCTTTCTTCTTTCTTTTTTTTTTTTTTTGCAAAAAGTTTTTTTATTTTTTGAAACAAAAACAACATAAAAACATCATCCTTCCAAACAATTCCAGACAGTGTTTCAATCGGTTAAAAATCATTCAGTGCTCTCCAAATTTTCAAAATCTCAATGTAGGACACATGTTCTTTCCTCTAACAAAAAACAAGCGTTTACGCATTTTATCCAAATTTCATTTCAGATATAATATTTCATCTCCATTTATTATCTATCCATCGATAAAATAGCTCCCGTATCAAATAATATTGTTTATCTTCCTCTTCTCTTATTTCAAATGTCAATCTACTCATTTCAGCACAGTCCAACGTTTTCTTAATAATTTCTTCATCAGGAATTATCTTATTTTATTTATTTTATTTATCAAATTTCTATACCGCCCTACTCCCAAAGGACTCAGGGCGGTGAACAGCCAAGATAAAATACAGATAACACAAATATTAAAAATCCCTTAAAATTATTAAATATTTTGGCCAAAACACAGATTAAAACACCCAATTTATATCTTCTCTCCTTTCCAATTTTTTCCAAATACAATTCTAGCCGCTGTTAAAATAAAAGCCGGAAAGATTTTCATTCTCTCCCTCCCATTTTGGTGACCCCCCCAATACAAGTAATCCTCGACTTACGACCCCTCCATGGAGCCCCCAATTTCTGTGGCTAAGTGAGACTTGTGGTTCGGGGCGTTTGGCTCCATTTTACGACTTTCCTTGCCACTGAATCGCTGCAGTCGTTAAGCGAGCTACATGGTCGTTAAATGAATCTGGCTCCCCGTTGTCTTGGCTCATCAGAAGGTCGCAAAAAGGGATCACGTGACATCTTCCCTGCCCACCCCCCCGGGCACTATCACGGTCATAGATATGAGTCAGCCGCCGAGTGTCCGAATTTTGAATCACGTGATCGTCAGGATGTTGCAACGGTCGGTCGTAAGTGTGAAAAATGGTTAAAAAGTCCCTTTTTTCAATGCTGTCGTAACTTCGAACGGCATCACTAAACAAACAGTCGTAAGTAGAGGACTGCTTGCATTTAGCCTTAAAAGTAAGAAAAGGGGGTCATTTTTTTGATATATTTATATATATCAATATATATATATATTGATATATTTATATATATATTTGTTGGATTTTTTTTATCCAATGTGCCCGATCTGGTCTCGAACCCAGCACTTCGGCCTCCTCTGTCCTGACTCCTCCCTTTTTCCTCCCAGGTGAAGCGAGAAGCAGAGGCCGAGCGTGGTTATGTGGAGCTGGTGATAGTGGCCGACCACGCCGAGGTGAGGACTGTCTTTCCCCCTTCCCAATTTGCCCCCAGACCCAATTATATATTTTGCAGGCTGATCAAGACATTTCTGCAAGGGGGAAAAAAAAAAATTGCAGGATTTCCTGAATGGAAGGGATTAGTTAGTGTCATTTGAACTCTCATGTGGCTAGATCTCAGTGAGTAAGCCCTCCTTTCGTTTCCCCCCCTCTGCTCGCCCCACTTTCTCACCGCAGATCCAGTTTTGATTCCCTCAAAGCCTCAAGAATCCCATAGATCTAGTTAGGCCCCCCCACCCCCGAAAACTCCCTTTGGATCCCATGCTGATCCCACTTCTGCCACCAATCTTTTTGCCTTTCAGTTCAAGCTGGATCCGAACCTCAACCGGACTCGAACTCGGATCTTGGAAATCGCCAGCCACATGGATGGGGTGAGCCGCGATTCCAACATTCCTTTTTTTTTCTTTTCTTGGCCTGAAACCCTGCCTATCGCATTTCTGACAAGGGGCTGTCCAGTCTCTTCTTTAAAACTTCCAGGGATGGGGGCACCCACCACTTCTGGTGGCAAGCAGTTCCACCGGTTAATTGTTCTCACTGTTTAGGAAGTTTCTCTTTAATTCCAGGTTGCTTCTCTCTCCTTGATGAGTTTTCATTCAAGGAGAGGTTTCACCTAGAAACAAGGAGAAATTTCCTAACAGTGAGAACGATCAACCCGTGGAACTCCTTGCCACCAGAAGTTGGGGGTGCTCCATCCCTGGAGTTTTTTAAGAAGGGATTGGACAGCCACTTGTCAGAAATGGGATAGGGTCTCCTGCTTGAGCAGGGGGTTGGACTAGATGACCTACAAGGTCCCTTCCAATTCTGTTATTCTACTATTCTTCCTTCCTTCCATCCATCCATCCATCCATTCCAATTCTGTTATTCTGCTATTCTTCCTTCCTTCCTTCCTCCCTCCCTCCTTCCTTTGTTCTTTCTCTCCTTCCTTCCTTCCTTCCCTCCCTATTCCCTCCCTCCCTCCTTCCTTCCTTCCTTCCTTCCCTCCGTCCCTCCCTTCCAATTTTGTTATTCTGCTATTCTTCCTTCCTTCCTCCCTCCCTCCTTCCTTCCTTCCTCCTTTCCTTCCCTCCCTCCCTATTCCCTCCTGACTTCCTTCCTTTCCTTCCTCCCTTCCGTCCGTCCGTCCGTCCCTCCATTCCAATTCTGTTATTCTGCTATTTCTTCCTTCCTCCCTCCTCCTTCCTCCTTTCTCTCCTTCCTTCCTTCCTTCCCTCCCTATTCCCTCCTTCATTCCTTCCTTCCCTTCCAATTCTGTTATTCTGCTATTTTTCCTTCCTTCCTTCCTCCCTCCCTCCTTCCTTCCTTCCTCCTTCCTTCCTTCCTCCTTCCTTCCCTCCCTCCCTATTCCCTTCTGCCTTCCTTCCTTTTCTTCCTTCCTTCCTTCCTTCCTTCCGTCCCTCCATTCCAATTCTGTTATTCTGCTATTTCTTCCTTCCTTCCTTCCTTCCTTCCTTCCTCCCTCCTTCCTCCTTTCTCTCCTTCCTTCCTTTCCTATTCCCTCCCGCCTGCCTGCCTGCCTGCCTTCCTTCCTTCCTTCCTTCCTTCCTTCCTTCCTTCCTTCCTTCCTTCCTTCCCTCCCTCCCACCCTCCCTCCCTCCCTCCCTCCCTCCTTCCTTCTTTCTTTCCTTTCTCCCTCCTCTTCTCCATCACTTGAGGTTTTCAAGAAGAGACTGGACAGCCATTTGTGAGAAATAATATAGGCTCTCCTTCCTTCCTTCCTTCCTTCCTTCCTTCCTTCCTTCCTTCCTTCCTTCCTTCCTTCCTTCCTTTGCAGGGGGTTGGACTAGAAGACCTCCAAGGTCCCTTCCGACTCTGTTATTTATCTAAGCAAAGAGGAAACCTTGAATTCCATTTTACATACCTCTAGATTTAGCACCCAAATGGGAAAGGCCGGCCTGTGAGACTAATCTGGATGCCACAAAGGAGATTAAAAACAGTTTAAAGAGGGTTTTAAAAAAAATAATGAAATAATAGTTTAGCAGAATCGTAACCTCTGGAGTTTTTTTTTTTATTTTTTTTAAATTTGATTTATATGCCGCCCTTCTCCGGAGACTCAGGGCGGCTTACAATGCGTTAAGCAATAGCCTTCATACTTTTGTATATTTATACAAAGTCCGCTTATTGCCCCCCTCAATTTACCTACCTTAGAAAGGATGGAAGGCTGAGTCAACCTTGAGCCTTGGCGAGATTCGAACTTACTTTAATTGCAGACAGCTGGTGTTAATAACAGGGTGCACTAAACCCCTGTACTATCAAGGCTCTTAACATTAACCCGTATAACCTGTATAATGAGTTGCCTACATTATACAGGTTATTCTCAACATTCAACCATTCATCATTTGATATCTACTCTGTGCAAAATATTGTTGTTGTTGTTGTTGTTGTTGTTGTTGTTGTTGTTGTTGTTGTTGTTGTTGTTGTTATTATTATTATTATTATTATTATTATTATTATTATTATTATTTTCCCCCTTCCAGTTCTACAGGCTGCTGGGTCTGCGGGTGGCTCTGGTCGGTGCCGAAGTCTGGAATAACGGCAACCGGGTGTCGACGAACGGAAGCGCAAAAGAAATTCTCCGGCGGTTCCTGGCGTGGAGAGAGAAGGATTTGCTGCCCCAGGTTCCCCACGACAACGTTCAGCTCATTGTGTAAGACGTCAGGTGCATGCAGGATCTTGGGTCAGCAAGAGGACTAGCAACTTGGGTTTTTTTTAAATATATATATTTTTAATAAGCTAAGTGCAAAAAGAGAAAGAGAGAAGGGACAGAGAGAAAGAAAGAGAGAGACAGAAAGAGAAAGGCAGAGAGAGAAAGAGTGAGAGAGAGAGACAGAAAGAGAAAGAGAGAAAGAGAAAGAGAAAGACAGAGAGGAGAGAGAGAGAAAAAGAGAGACAGGAAGAGAAAAAGAGAGAGAGAAAGAGACAAAGAAAAAAAGAGAAAGATAGAAAGAGAAAGACAGACAGAGAGGGCAAGAGAGAAAGAGAGAGAGAGACAAAGAGAAAGAGAGAGAGAAAAAGAGAAAGAGAGAAAGAGAAAGAGAGGAGAGAGAGAAAACAAGAGACAGGAAGAGACAAAGAGACAAAGAAAAAGAGAGAGAAAGATAGAAAGAGAAAGACACACAGAGAGGACAAGAGAGAGAGAGAGAGAAAGAGACAGAAAGAGAAAGAGAAAGAGAGAGAGAGAGGAGAGAGAGAGAAAAAGAGAGACAGGAAGAGACAAAGAAAAAGAGAGAGAAAGATAGAAAGAGAAAGACACAGAGAGAGGGCAAGAGAGAGAGAGAGAGAGAAAGAGAAAGAGAGGGAAAAAGAGAAAGAGAGAGAGAGAAAGAGAGAAAGAATTACTATTACGGGGTCCTTCAAATCTCCAACCCGCTTAAAATCATTTTAGCAGAATTCCTGCAAAACCAAACAACTCTTGATTTACTTTCTCTTTCTTTCTTTCTTTCTTTCTTTCTTTCTTTCTTTCTTTCTTTCTTTCTTTCTTTCTTTCTCTTTCTTTCTTTTTTTCTTTCTTTCATTTGTTTATTTATTTATTTATTTGCATTTATTCGTGCAAATTCTCCCTGGTTCCTTTTCGGCCACAGTGGTCCTCCATTTCCCGCCGGCGTGATTGGCGCGTCGACCCAAGGATCCATCTGCTCAAAAGATTCCGGTGGGATCAGCATGGTGAGTTGAAGGGGCTTCTCGGAGCCCGGGAAAAAGGGACAGGGGCTTGCAAAAACATCGCAAGGGGCCAATTTTTTTTTTTATACTCCCTTCGGCCGCTTACCCCGGAGTCACCGCGGCTGGTGAGCAAGAAGATCAAAGATTCCCGAAGATAAATTAGGTGCTCTAACTTAATGCTTGTTTCCCTTTCAATAAATCTGGTTAAAGAAAACTCCGAGAATCTTATCTTTCAGAATACAGGTAATTCTCAATTTAACAATAGTGGCCAAATTTGTGGAAACCTTTTGGGAAAAGTGTATTTTTGAGGTGATTAAAATTTTAGAAACTTGGCGACTGGCACGAATCGATGACAGTTAGAGCATCCCAAGGATGGCGTGATCACCACTGGCATTTAAATCTACTTACACGAAATGTAATTAAACTTACATTAAACGGCTTCTGAATTATGACCCCCGTGGCCGTGAGAATGCCACGATGGTCGTAAGGGCGAGGAACGGTCGTAAGTCACTTATTAGTGCTGTTGTTAACTTCAAATGGTTGTTAAACGAATTGTTATAAGTCCGGGGCCTTTAGAAATTAGTTGTTTTTATAGGGTTGGATGTGCGCGATTCCCTTTTCCCGAATCCTGGTTTGTTTTCCATCCCAGGGCCATTCCGTTAGCTCTTTAATCATGGCTTCCACTCTTTCACATCAACTTGGCCACAATCTCGGTCTCGCCCACGACAGCGACGGCTGCGGCTGCAACACTTCCATCCGTCCCCAGAGCCGGAAGTGCATCATGGAAGCGCCGACAGGGTGAGTCTTCGCAAATGTCTTCGTGCTCCCGACGTACGCTTCCGTTTTGTCTTCTTTTGTTTTCTCGCTGGGGTTTTTTTCGGAGTGATTTGAAACTTCCCGGAGCGTTGGAAGTGAAAAAAACAGAATAATAACAGAGTCGGAAGGGACCTTTGGAGGTCTTCTAGTCCAACCTTCTGCCCACTTTTAGACAAGTGGCTGTCCCGTCTCTTCTTAAAAGCCTCCAGTGATGGAGCACCCACAGATTCTGGTGGCAAGCAGTTCCACTGGTTAATTGTGTGTACTCTCTTTAGCTCTTGGTTGTTTCTCTCCTTGATTAGTTTCCATCTTATCGTTTCCTGTCCTGCCTTCAGATGCTTTGCAGAACAGGTTAATAGAATAACAGAACTGGAAGGGATCTTAGAGGCCTTCTGGTCCAACCCCCTGCGAAGGAAGGAAACCCTAAACCCTCTACCATAAATTTCTTCTTAGTTCTAGGTGGCTTCTCTCCGTGGTTGGTTTCTATCTGTTGCTTGTTGTCCTGCCTTTAGGTGCTTTGAGAATAGATTGACTCCCTCTTCTTTGGGGCAACTCCATACATATTGGAACAAATTTCTTAACAGTTAGAACAATTAGCCAGTGGAACTACTTGCCTCCAGAAGTTGTGAATGCTCCATCACTGGTATTCTGTCCCCGTCTCACACGCACACACACCAACAGACGTCCAAGAGTTAAAAACCAAACCAGCCGACAAAATCCTTTTCCTTATGATAACGGAACTTGGCAGCAACCTAGTGGCTGCCTGCCAAGAGTTTATTACTTACGAAGAGGAGAGATAACTTCTCCCCGCTTCTGGTACATCAAAAGAAACAGCTCAATAATTACAGAGTCAATCAAGTCCAGAGATAATCCAGCAAAGTCTATAGCCAAAAGTCCGGCAATGCAGAATGGCGTGGAAGCTTTCAGCTTTGTTCGTCACAAGGTTTGACTGGCCACCACGCTCCCTTTTATATCCTGTGGGGTGTGGTCCAGTGACTCAGCCTAATCTCGGGCACGCCTTTTCTTCTGTTGCGCGCGCTTATCTCTGCGACGCTGGCGTGGATCCAGCCAAGACTCATCACCCTCATCACTGTCCATCTGTGGTTGCGTGGACGTGCTTGGCCCCGGCCCTATCTCTTGCCCTTCGGCGGACACCGAAGGCATTGCCAGAGAGGAGGGTCCTGGAGAGGGAGGCCTTGCCAACTCCTCTCCTTCACTCTCGGAGTCCTCTCCTGCCGATGACACAGGCTCAGGTAACGGAGCCACAACAACTGGAGGTTTTCAAGAAGAGATTGAACAGCCATTTGTCTGAAATGGGATAGGGTTTCCTGCCTCAGCAGGGGGTTGGACTAGAAGACCTCCGAGGTCCCTTCCGACTCTGCTGGCCCGTTATTCTGAACAGCGAAGCTAAGATCGACACCCTCACCTCCTTTCCCACAACCTTGTAAGTCAGGATTGTCCTGAAAAAAAAACTCTCTTCTTTCCTTCGCTAGGATTATGCCCGGATTGAGTTTCAGCACCTGCAGCCAACGACGTTTTCAAGAAATCCTCCAGAGCAACCAAGTCGGCTGCCTCCTCGACCAGCCCGAAGCAACTCGCTTGGCGAAATCCCGTTGCGGGAACCGCCTGGTAGAATCTGGAGAACAGTGCGATTGCGGCCTCTTTTTGGTACGAAATACCGAAAGACCACAATTTTCTTTCTCGCTTCGGGCCTAGCAAAGTTTCAGTTTTTTTTCCCCCACCTCGAGCACAAAGTCCAGAAACGGTTTCCAAATAAACACGAATTGCATTCTTTTCTTTAATCGAAGCCGTCGATTTGATCAAATGATGATTACTGTTTTTTCCCCTTTGTGGTGCGGTGGCCTAGGGGTGGAGCTCTCGCCTCGCAATCAGGAGGCTGCGAGTTCGATCCTAGGTAGAGGCAGATATTTCTCTCCAGTGGTGGGATTTAACCGGTTTGCTTCACCCGCGCATGCGTCACATATGTGCTCCCCGCCCGCGCCGTGTGTTTGAAAACAGCTCTAAAACTTACCTTGTACTACAGCCCCGGTGAGTAAAACAACTGAGGGTATGGTTATCCGCTCTGCCATGCCGATCAGCTGGGCTTCAAACAGAGGAAATATAGATCAGTAGAGCGCAGAGGCGAGTGGGATTCAGCCAGTTCGCACCACTTCGGGAGAACCGGTTGTTAACTTTCTGAGCCGTTTGGTGAACTGAATTGTTGGAAGAAATCATGAGGGCAGAGAACCGGTTGTTAAATCATTTGAATCCCACCACTGGGCGGGCCCACCTGATTGTTCGGAGCGAACCGGTTCGCTCTCAGGTGATCGTCGGAGCTACCGGTTCGCCAGAACCGATCTAAATCGGCTGAATCCCATCCCTGTTTCTCTCTCTGGACACAATGAGAATTAATTAATTTATTTTATTTTATTAATCATATTTCTATGCCGCCCACTCTCCGAGGACTCTGGGCGGCTTACAACAATCGACAGTATACTAAATAGCCTATTGCCCCCCAACAATCTGGGTCCTCATTTTACCCACCTCGGAAGGACGGAAGGCTGAGTCAACCTTGAGCCGGCGAGATTTGATCCGCTGATCTGCTGAACTAGCAGTCAGCTGAAGTAGCTGCAGTACAGCACTCTAACCACTGCGCCACCTCGGTTCTTTCCAGCTATATCTGCTGGGGAAAAAAACAACAACTCCGCACTGGCAACAGGCAGGGCATCCGGCCAGTAAAACACTCAGTTCCGTTCAGTTGCCACCACTGCAAGGAATTATGGGGATTGTTAAAAGAGGATTATTATTATTATTATTATTATTATTATTATTATTATTATTATTATTATTATTATTATTATTATTATTATTTCCCCGTTCCATTTTCTCCTTCCTTCCTTCTCCAGGAGTGTACGGATCCGTGTTGCAATGCAACCACCTGCCAATTAATTCCAGGAGCCCAGTGTGCCACCGGACAATCTTGCTGTCACCAATGCAAGGTAAGGTGCCCCCTCCCCAAAATGCAGAGGAAACCCTTTCCTTTCATCCTGAGCCCCTTTTTGATACAAACCAGGATTCCGCCAGGAACTCTGTTCGTGCCCCAATCCCGCTGTCCCGAAGAATCCCAGATTCTGTTCCCGTTTTCGATCCTCAATTGAAGCTCTGTAACTCTGTGCTACATCCTTCCTCATTTATCATTTACCTTCCACATTCACATTAATTTTATAATAAGTTCAGTACGTTACGCATTTAAATATCGTAAAACTCCCCAGTTTCTTCTTAGCATCTTTCAATAATAATACCGTATTAACATCAAATATCATTACTCTCTTCATCCATATACTAACAATTTTCATCTTATTTATAACTCTTTCTTAATATATTTCCTGCTTATTTTTGGTCTCCTTCATTTCCAAACTCCGTTTTTATTCTCCAACCATTGATAAAATATTTCCCATCCCATATTAGATAATATTCAGTTTGCTCTTTCTCTTCAATTGCCAACGTTAATCTATTCATTTCTGCACATCCTAATATTTTCCTTATCACCACCTCTTCAATAGGAAGCTCTCCGCTCTTCCAATGTTGTGCAAACACAATTCTAGCTCCAGTAAATAGAGCGGCCAAACTTTTTAATAGTTTATCAAAGTATAACATTCAAAGAAAGAGGAAAATAGGGGGAAGAGGAAAGGAGGAAAAAGAAAGCGTTGAGTTCTGACTTTTTTTTAGCACAGTAGAATAAGGTAATTAACGTACAGCTTTGATTTTTTTTTAACTTTTGCAAAATAATATATACTAGCCGTTTCTACAACAAGAAACCTATCTAATCAGCAAAACCTCAAATTAAAGTTTTGGAAGGTTTTTTTTTTCTCACCTCAAGCATGAAGTCCAGAAGCGGTTTCCAAAACTAGAAACGAAATTGCTTCCCCAGGTAGTCCTCAGTTTAGGAGCGCAACGGAGGCCCGAATTTCTGTTGCTCAGCGAGACAGGCATTAAGAGAGCTTTGCCCCATTTTGCGACCTTCCCGGCCACCGTTGTTCAGGGAATCCCTGCCGTTGTTAAGTCGGTCGCACGATTTGCGAAACGAATCCGGCTTCCCTCGTGGAACTTCGGCTTGTCAGAAGTTCGCAAAAGGGAATCGCGTCACCCTGGGACTAGGCTGCAACCGTCATAAGTACATGCCAGTTGCCGAGCGTCCGATCGTGGGGAGGTTTTCAACGGTCGTAAGTGTGAAAAAACTAGTGCTTTTTTTTTCCAGTGCTGTTGCAAGTTCGGATGGTCACTAAATGAACTGTTGTAAGTCAAGGATTGCCTGTGTTGGTAATTTCTCCCCCCTCCCTCTTCTATTCCCCCTTGTGTAGCTACGCAGTGCTGGACACACGTGCCGTCCAGTCCAAAACGAATGCGACCTCCCCGAATTCTGCGACGGGACTTCGCCACGCTGCCCTTCGAACGTCTACAAGCAAGATGGCAGCTTATGCGAAGGCGGCAAGGCTGTGTGCCATGGGGGCATCTGCCCCACATACTTAAGCCAGTGCCAAGCCCGTTGGGGTCCCGGTAAGCTGAGATTCCATCCCCCTGCATTAGATGCAGTCCTCAATGTACGGCTACAACTGGAAGCGGTATTTCCGTTGCGTTAGTCGAGTGAGTCGCGGCCGACTTTTTTGCGACCTTTTCCGTCACGGTGGCGAAGCAACTTGTGCCGTTGTTAAGTGGGTCACATGGTTGAGGTCGAAGCGGACTGTGGACCTGTGGAAATTAAACAGGTTCATGTTTGATTAGGCTGCTAGAACTCCCTGTCTCCTGGTGATTGGCCCAAAGTCATCCAGCTGGTTTTCATGCCTAAGGCAGGACTAGAACTCACCATCTCCTGGTGATAAACTCACTCAATCAGCTTTCATGCTTAAGTCAGGACTAGAACTCCCAGTCTCCTGGTGATTGGCCCAGAGTCATCCAGTTGGCTTTTACGCCTAAGTCGGGAGTAGAATTCACTTATCTCCCAGTGATTGGGACTAGAACTCACTGCCACCTGGTGACTGGCCGAAAGTCACCCAATCAGTCTTCATGCCTAAGGCAGGACTAGAACTTACCATCTCCCAGTGATTGGCCGAAAGCCACCCAATCAGCTTTCACACCTAATTTGGAACTAGAACTCCCACTCTTGTGGTGATCGGCCCAAAGTCATCCAATCAGTCTTCATGCCTAAGGCAGGACTAGAACTTACCATCTCCCAGTGATTGGCCCAAAGCCACCCAATCAACTTTCACACCTAATTTGGAACTAGAACTCCCACTCTCGTGATGATTGGCCCAAAGTCACCCAATCAGCTTTCATGCCTAATTTGGAACTAGAACTCCCACTCTCGTGGTGATTGGCCCAAAGTCACCCAATCAGCTTTCATGCCTAAGGCAGGACTAGAACTTACCATCTCCCAGTGATTGGCCGAAAGCCACCCAATCAACTTTCACGCCTAATTTGGAACTAGAACTCCCACTCTCGTGGTGATTGGCCCAAAGCCACCCAATCAACTTTCACGCCTAATTTGGAACTAGAACTCCCACTCTCGTGGTGATTGGCCCAAAGTCACCCAATCAGCTTTCATGCCTAAGGCAGAATTAGAATTTACCATCTCCCAGTGATTGGCCGAAAGCCACCCAATCAACTTTCACACCTAATTTGGAACTAGAACTCCCACTCTTGTGGTGATTGGCCCAAAGTCATCCAATCAGCTTTCATGCCTAAGGCAGGACTAGAACTTACCATCTCCCAGTGACTGGCCGAAAGCCACCCAATCAACTTTCACGCCTAATTTGGAACTCGAACTCCCACTCTCGTGGTGATTGGCCCAAAGCCACCCAATCAGCTTTCACGTCTTAAGTTGGAACTAGAACTCGCCATCTCCCACTTTCTTAACCACTGGAGCAAAACTTACTGACTGCTTTTTATTTACCCTAATTAATTGATGACACTTTATCCTATCTTAGGTGAGCCCTGTAGCTGGATTGCATTTATTGGCAGTAATTCCCTTTTTTTAAAAAAAATTTTTTTAATTTTTTTCCCAGATGCGGTTCCCACATCGGAAAGCTGCGTGGCGTCTCTGAATCAGAGGGGAGATGCCCGGGGAAACTGTGGGCAGAATCCCGACGGATCCTACAGTTCCTGTGCTAAGAGGTAAGTGCAGGCACCCACCGGCCTCGAAAACGTGGCTAAATAGAACGACATTACACGTCTCCGCTGCGAGAGCGATTAAAACTCTAAAAGTAAGATGAATGTTGGCGGGAACGCAGATTTTGAAGTGGGTGGGGCCCGGAGGCCTGGCCTGGCCTTCTTTTAAAAATTTTAAAAAAAAAACTGAGGACTAGAAACACGAAGGGACGCAAGCAGAAATGACTCCCGTCTCTTTCCCCACAGCGACGTCCGGTGCGGTCAGCTGCAGTGCGAGAAAAAACGGAACAGAACAGCGAGGACTTCGAACTGCCTGCGTGATGCTCTGAAATTTGTCGTCGCAGCCGACGTCGTGGACGAGGCCTGGGCGTTATCGGGGACAAATTGTGGTCCTAACAAAGTGAGTGAGTCTCAGGTTGGACTTTTGTGGTTGAGATTTTGGGGATTTTGGGGGTGGCGGTCAGAGGGAATTGCTTCCCTGCCTTAACGAAAGGCCGCTCGCGAAGTCCTCGAATTACGACCCCCCCCCCATTGGAACATCGGTCTCTTAAGTGAAACAGCGGTTAAGTCGAGTTTTCCCCTCCCTCCCCCCGATTTTAGGACCTTCTTTTTGATTCGTTCAGCGAATCGCACCGTTGTTAAACGAATCCAGCGTCCCCTGTTGAATTCACCCTCGATGGTGATTTTTGTGGGATGCTAACAACCGTCGTAAATTCGTGCCGCTTGCCAAAATTATAAATTTTAATCCCTTGACTGGGGACAGGATCCTTCCACGGTCGTAAGTGTGAGGACTAGCCATAGGTCACTTTTTCAGCATCGTCGTAACTTCAAACGGTCATTAAAGGAACGGTCGTAAGTTGAAGACAACCCACATTTTTTTTTTTTGTTCCTAGGTTTGTATCAACCAGCGATGCCAGGAAGTTTCCTCATTAAAATTACCCATATGCCAGTGCAACGGACGCGGGGTAAGTGTAATATATATATTTCCCCCCACCTCTCTCTTTCTTAAAAACTGTTTTTCCAACATCACAAGACCCCAAAGAAATGTAGGCTAAAATACCGGCTAATTTTCTCTCCCCCCCACCACTTTTGTGCAAAGAAGTTTCTGGTCCTCAGCAAAAAGTATTGAGGACTAGAAACTTGCGAGAAAGGGAGAAGGTGGGAATGGGGGGAGTATGGGAGATCTGCCTTGCAAGATATCCACCCAAACACTTATCTAAATCAATAATCCATTGAGGGAAGAGCAATTTACAAAGGAGCGGGATGGCTGAAAACTGAGGACTAGAAGCTTGAAAAGGGGGGAAAAAAGAAAAGAGACCTAAACTAGGAAACTAGTGAGTTCTAGCTTTAGGTGTGAAAGCCAGCTGGGTGTCCTCTCTCTCTCTCTCACAGCCCAACCCACCTCACCTCACAGGGTTGTTGTTGGAGAGGAAAGAAGAGATGCAGAAGGAATATTAGCTGTGCTTTGAGTTATTTATAAAAATAAGAATAAAGTCAGATAAAACAAATATTTAAAAAAAAAACAGTGGTGAGTTTACAGCTTGAGAAATTAGGGAGGGTCCCTCCTGATCCTCTTTCTCTCTCCCCCCCCCATTATGCAGTTGAGGGCTCATGGTGTGGGCGTGGGGGGGGGGTTGGACTAGATGACCTCCAAGGGCCCTTCCGTTATTCTGTATCTAACTGTTCCTTAGGCAGCCTCTCTTCATCCCATTTCTTAAGGTCTCCTCCCACACTTCCCCCTCCCTTCTTCTTCCGCAGCCCCTAGCAGCCTAGGGGGTAAATAAATCCCAGAAAACCCTATCCTAGTCGCATGGATAGGAGACCACTCAGAGATCCCACAGCCACGACAGATCGGGTTCCCCCGCGCGAGGTCTTGTCCCCTCTTATCCTGGCTGGACTCTCTTAAGATTTTTTTTTCTTTTCCACCTGCAGCTCTGTAACAGCAAAGAGCACTGCCATTGCGAGCCCGGGTGGGCGCCCCCTCGCTGCCAGGCGGGTGGCCTGGGGGGCAGTGTGGATAGCGGGCCCCCCCGCCCCGGGGGAAGGTAAGTCATGTGAGAGTGGGCGCGGTGCGTTTGCAAATACATCAATGCACGAATAAAGATTGCGGGTTGCAAATGCAGCCACACCTGGCTTCCAAAATGCACTTTTCCCCTCCCCCCCAGGTGACCCCCCCCTTTTTCTGTTCCAGCCGCCTTTTTGTGGCTTGCAACCTGTGTCAATTCCGCAGCAAATTTCCCCCAGCCGTTAGTTTTCCCATCGAGGAGAGCTTTTTGCAGGCAGGCTGGGGTCATCCGCAGGGTCTCCCTGGCAAGGAGAGGCTGGGGTCTCTCTCAAGCACTCAGAGCATTTTAACGGATTAAGGAGGGGAGGGGGCAGATGGCAATCCCAGCCCCCAGCGCTGTGGTGGTCTGGAAGAGAGGCCACAGGGAAGGAAGACGGGATGGGGAGGGAAGAGGAGGAGACAGAGAGAGAGAGAGAGAGAGAGAGAGAGAGATGATGGATGGATGAATATTATATGGATAATAGAGATATACAAATGGATGGATGGATGGATAATAAAGATATACAGATAGATAGATAGATAGATAGATAGATAGATAGATAGATAGATAGATAGATAGATAGATAGATAGATATAGATAGATGATAAATGATAGATGGACGGATGAATATTAGATGGATTATAGAGATATAGGGATAGATGGATGGATGGATATTAGATGGATAATAGATACAGATAGATAGATAGATAGATAGATAGATAGATAGATAGATAGATAGATGATAGATAGATAGATAGATAGATAGATAGATAGATAGATAGATAGATAGATGATAAATGATAGATGGACGGATGAATATTAGATGGATTATAGAGATATAGGGATAGATGGATGGATGGATATTAGATGGATAATAGATACAGATAGATAGATAGATAGATAGATAGATAGATAGATAGATAGATAGATGATTGCTGGATGGATGAATATTAGATGGATTATAGAGATATAGGGATAGATGGATGGATGGATATTAGATGGATAATAGATACAGATAGATAGATAGATAGATGATAGATAGATAGATAGATAGATAGATAGATAGATAGATAGATAGATATAGATAGATAGATAGATGATAAATGATAGATGGACGGATGAATATTAGATGGATTATAGAGATATAGGGATAGATGGATGGATGGATATTAGATGGATAATAGATACAGATAGATAGATAGATAGATAGATAGATAGATAGATAGATAGATAGATAGATGATTGCTGGATGGATGAATATTAGATGGATTATAGAGATATAGGGATAGATGGATGGATGGATATTAGATGGATAATAGATACAGATAGATAGATAGATAGATAGATGATAGATAGATAGATAGATAGATAGATAGATAGATAGATAGATAGATAGATATAGATAGATAGATGATAAATGATAGATGGACGGATGAATATTAGATGGATTATAGAGATATAGGGATAGATGGATGGATGGATATTAGATGGATAATAGATACAGATAGATAGATAGATAGATAGATAGATAGATAGATAGATAGATAAATAGATGATAGAGAGAGATGTAGAGAGAGATATAGATGATAGGGATAGATAGATGATTGCTGGATGGATGGATGAATATTAGATGGATTATAGAGATATAGAGATAAATAGTTGGATGGATGGATGGATAATAGAGATATACAGATAGATGGATGGATAGATAGATAGATAGATAGATAGATAGATAGATAGATAGATGGATGGATGATGGATGCTTGCATGGATGGACAGATAGATTGGAGGAAGGGACGGACCTACAGTGGGATGGATGGGTGGGCGGATGGATGGATGGATATGGGTAGCTGGACAGACAGACTGATAGATGATAGACAGATAGCTAGATAGACAGAGAGATAAGATGGATGGATAGATAGATAGATTCTGATTTGCATGCATGGCAATAATCCAGGGCTGAATTTCGCCTCCCCACCCACCCCCACCCCCAAAAAGCAATGCTAGATTCAAACTAACGGCGATCGGCAAACACCCCAAAAGACAGCCGTGCGCGCGCCCTTGGCCATCCTCCTGGCCCAACGCCTTCCCTCTCCCCAGCTTGGGTGCCATCTCTTTTCTATAACTCCCCTGCATTTATTTTAAGACAGGCCATTTCCCCCCCCCCCCCGCCCTCCCACCCTCCAAGCGAGGCACAGGCCCGGGTGTTGTGAAAAACGGGGTTGTTAGGGGATACCAAACAAGGCCGCCTTTGTGTTAGCGCGATGCCCGGCTTGCCCCCCCATCCCCCCGCCGTTCGCCATGCACCGTTCCGCCTTGGCGGAAAAAAGGAGGGGGGTTAAACACTCGTTGGCTTTGTCCTTTTGCAGCGAACCGGGCGACCTCGACGGCGCTGGTGGTGATCGCGCTACTCCTGGCGGCGTTGCTGGTTGTGGGTCTGTGTTGTGCCAGGCGCCTGGGCCTTCACAAGCGCCTCTGCCAATTCGGCAAGGGCACCAGTTGCCAGTACAGGTAAGCCTCCTCTTCTTCCTCCTCTTCCTCGCCGGCCCCGCTCCGAGGAGTTTTAATCTTTCCCGACCAGACCTGGCTAATTTTATTTATTTAGGAAATTTACTGGCCGTCCATCCGTCAGCCGACTAGGTGGCTCCGAAGACACTGAGCTTGTCGACGGTCAGAAAAGTCGGCGGTTCGAATCCCTAGTACAGGTGTCCTGGGTGAGCAAGGGGGTTGGACTAGATGACCTCCAAGGTTCCTTTCTAACTCTCTGTTACTGTATCCGATGACTCGGGGGGGCTTCCGGAGCATAAAACATTAAAGCAGGGGAAAAATATATATATATTACAATCAACAGTTATGACACACAGCAGAACATAGAACGTGGTCTGAGTTGGAAGGGACCTCCAGAGGTCTTCTAGTCCAACCCCTGATCCCCATTTCAGACAAAGGGCTCTCCGGTCTCTTCTTTAAAAGGCTTCCAGTGATGGAGAAGGAAGGGAGGAAGGAAGGTTAGATAGATAAATAGGTGGATGGGGAGGAAGGAAGGAAGGAAGGATAGCAGAATAACAGAATTGGAAGGGAGGGACAGAAGGAAGGAAGGAAGGAAGGAAGGAAGGAAGGAAAGAAAGAAGGAAAGGAAGGAAGTGATGGAGAAGGGAGGGAGGAAGGGAAAGGAGGAAGGAAGTTTAGATAGATAAATAGGTGGATGGGGAGGAAGGGAGGAAGAATTGCAGAATAACAGAATTGGAAGGGGGGACGGACGGAAGGAAGGAAGGAAGGAAGGAAGGAAGGAAGGAAGGAAAGGAAGGAAATGATGGAGAAGGGAGGGAGGAAGGGAAAGGAGGAAGGAAGGTTAGATAGATAAATAGGTAGATGGGGAGGGAGGGAGGAAGGAAGGAAGGAAGAATTCCAGAATAACAGAATTGGAAGGGGGGGACGGAAGGAAGGAAGGAAGGAAGGAAGGAAGGAAGGAAGGAAGGAAGGAAGGAAGGAAAGGAAGGAAATGATGGAGAAGGGAGGGAGGAAGGGAAAGGAGGAAGGAAGTTTAGATAGATAAATAGGTGGATGGGGAGGAAGGGAGGAAGGAAGGAAGAACTGCAGAATAACAGAATTGGAAGGGGGGGGACAGAAGGAAGGAAGGAAGGAAGGAAAGAAGGAAAGGAAGGAAATGATGGAGAAGGGAGGGAGGAAGGGAAAGGAGGAAGGAAGGTTAGATAGATAAATAGGTAGATGGGGAGAGAGGGAAGGAGGGAGGAAGGAAGGAAGGAAGTATTGCAGAATAACAGAATTGGAAGGGGGAGACGGACGGAAGGAAGGAAGGAAGGAAGGAAGGAAGGAAGGAAGGAAGGAAGGAAGGAAGGATAGCAGAATAACAGAATTGGAAGGGAGGGACAGAAGGAAGGAAGGAAGGAAGGAAGGAAGGATAGCAGAATAACAGAATTGGAAGGGAGGGACAGAAGGAAGGAAGGAAAGAAGGGAGGGAGGGAGGGAGGGAGGAAGGAAGGAAGGAAGGAAGGAAGGAAGGAAGGAAGGAAGGAAGGAAGGAAGGAAGGAAGGAAAAAAAAGTATAGCAGAATAACAGAGTTGGAAGGGAGCTTGGAGGTCTTCTAATCCAACCCCCTGCTCACGCAGGAGACCCATTTCAGACAATTAAAAACCTCCAGTGATGGAGCAACCCACAACTTCTAGTGGCAAGCCGTTCCGCTGGTTAATTGTCCTCACTGTTAGGAAGTTTCTCGGTTGCTTCTCTCCTTGGTTCGTTTCCACCCGTTGCTTCTCGTCCTGCCTTCTGGTGCTTTGGAGAAGAGGTGGAACCCCCCCCCCCTCCACTCTTCTTTGGGGGCAGCCCCTCAAATATTGAAAGATGCTACCACGTCCCTCCTGGTCCTCCTTTTCTTTAAACTAGGCCTCCCCAATTATAAACAAACTAAATTCCCGCGGAGTCTCCGGGACGAGCTGTTTAGGGGGAAAAAAGAAAAAAAAAGGAACAACCCCTGTTTTGTCAATTCACTTTGCAACCCTTCCTCTTTAGGACTGAGCCCGAATCACAGGTGCAATTCCTTCACCCAGCCGAAAGGTGCGAGGGATTATGGGCTTTGGGGTACACGCGCCCCCTCGCTCTGCATGTGAAAATTTTGGGGGTCTTTCTTTCTCGGTCGCAGGGGCTGGTTGTCTCTTGGCTCTGGAAAGGCGACAGTGCTGTTTGGGGGGTTAAGGTCTGCAAGTAGTCCTCGACTTACGACCGTTGAAAGGTGCTAGGAAAAAAAAACGACTTATGACCATTCCTCGCACTTATAACCGTTTGCGGCATTCCCTACGGTCATGGTGTCGAAATTCAGCCAGCATGTTGTTGTGACAATTGTAGCATCCCATGGTCTCCAGTTGTGACCTTCCCCGCAAGCGGGGTCAACGGGGTGAGATGGGGAGAGTTGGATTCACTTAATGACCCCCCCGATCCATTTAATGACCGCAGCGATTCGCTTCACGAACCGTGGTTTTTACAAAGCTTGTAAAATCAAGAGGAGGAGGCTTCCCGAGCAAATGGCGGGAAGTAAAATTCTGTTGCCCAAAGCCGTCGTAAGTCGAGGACTACCTGCGAATCCTTCCTGGCGCCAGATCGTGCCCTGTCATTGGCATTTTGCCATCCTAGAGGTCGGCGCTCAATTTCTTGCAAACTTTTTGCAGGGAAAAAAAAAAAATCAAGGGGACGGGAAGGCCCTTTAACGTGGCAACCAGAAACGTGGCTTGCGGCCTCCGGGCTGGTGGTGAAGGCCCCCTCCCCCCAAACCGTGGTTTTTCTGGTTTCTTACGCTTCTTTTCCTGCCCGGATTGGCACTCTGCAAAACCTACCCCTCCGCTTTCGTAAAAAGTTGTTTTTTTTTTTTTCTGTTGTGCCTTTTTTGATTTTTTTGCTCTCTGGGTTTGATTCCCTCCAAGTTTGGCCAGCTGTGGCTTCCTCGATCATGGCTTAAACCCCTGTCTTGAACCCTTGGCTTAGCCGAACCTCTTCCGGGCATAATCAGATTTGAAAACGGCTCGGAAAGAGGCTGCGTGGCATGGATTGCTTGCATTGGGGTGTTTTTGATTTTCCAGGCGGCAGGCAGTGTCTCCTCCGAGCTCGCCCCCAAACCGGGATTAAAATTGTCTCCTCCGACTCCCATTTCTCCAGGATCACCCAACCGGAACCCCGAAGTTACAGCAAAGTGCCACCCAACCGTCCTCGGCCCCCACAGTGGAAATCAAGCACTGAGCTTCAACTCATGCCAACGTCTAAGGTAAATGGGGGGAGGGGGAGGGGAAGGACCGAAAAAAAGCATCCCCCCGTTTTTTTTCCCTTCGGCTCATCCCCCCCCAACCCCCAAAAAGCCAATATTTCTTTCCGCAGAACCGGACAGAAGTTCCTCCAAGGAAAGATTTTATAATTTAAAAGGTTTTAAAAAGCTGTTTGAAAAACGAGAACAATCGTTGCAAAAAAAAAGAGAGAGAGAGAGAGAGGAAAAAAAGTTCCTTTCTCTTGCCCCATTGTAATTTCGGGGCCCACACACAGATTTAATATTGAGGAATTTTGGGGGGGGGGGGGCTCCCGAAAGAAAAGGAAAAAAACGAGACTTGGAAGGAAGGACAGCCCACACGGAGAGATTTGATCTCTTTTCTAGGCTTTGGAATGTGGTGATTTGAATTTCTAAAGATGCAGAACAAAAGTGTGGGAGCCTACCGGTATTTTTCGGACTATAAGACGCCCCTAAATTTACAGGAGAAAAACAAGGGGAAAAAAAATAGCTTTTGGGCCCTCCGCGCGTCGTGTTATGGCCGTACTAGGTTCCCAGAAGTCCTTTGCAGTGCTCCGCACGGCCCGTTTTTTTAGCCAAAACGGGCCCGTTTTTGGCCTGCAGACAGTGCTCCTCCTTTTTGAGTCTGAGGAACTAGAGACAGTTGCTTTCTCCACCCCTTAGACAGCTGTGGGGTCAGCTGTCTCTTATCTAATTGTTCCCTACGCAGCAATTTTTTCACTCGAGGTGTTCTGACTCAGCTCCTCAAACACGACAAACCCTCTGACGTGAACTCAAAAGATTCCTTTATTAGGAATGCCGGAAGCCCCGGCAAAAAGTTTATCTCGCAGGCTAACAAGTCCTTCCAGCCGGAAGATGAATCGTTGTCTGCTACACTTATTCATCTCCGCCCCGCGCCTTTTGTCCCCACAGCTAGGGTGGGGCCTTGCTAGCAGCGTTACTCTTCTGTCCCAAAGACCGGCCCGTAGATTTCCACTGCTCTCCTCTCCTCTGCCTTCTATCAGGCACCGGACCCAGCTGTTCCTCCTCCTCCTCATCAGCTACCTCCAGACCTGGGGGCTGTTGATTCTCCATCTGAGGGCTGACGGACGGGCCCAGGCTCCGTCTCCGTCTCTCTCTCTCTGCCACCTCCATTCCCTCTTCCCTCTCAGAACTCCCAGGTTGCCCTGACTCCCATTCCTCCTCCTCTGATTCGGCTGCTGGAAGGGACGGTGGCCGACAGGCCGCGCAACACAAGGTCTTTTTCCGCACACCGTTTCGTTTGTCCTTTCGTCGGCTCGCCGCGAGCGACCTGTAGCCGACAAGAGAGAAAGCAGAGGAAACGGGGCGACACAAGTCAAGGCCCCTGACGTCCCCCGTAAAATTTGGATCGCTCCCCTGTGTGTGTCTGTCTGTCTTTATCATCTCTTGCCAGTTTGGTGCATGGTGCATGGCGGCCCCGACCACGCATGGCGTCGTCCGACTTTAACCTCCAGCATGTCGCCAGTCCCACGTTTTTTAGCCTCCTCCTCCATTCTTTCTCTTTCTTTTCTTCCCGTCTCTCCGGGCGCCTCCTTTTTCTGTCTCTCGCTGCAGCAGCCCGCTGCGCTGGGTGCCGCGCGGCCTGAGCCACCCTCCAAGCCGTTGCCACCTGACCCGGTCCCGAAGGATCCACAGGTAACCGAGCTGGGAGAAGGATTGTGGAAGGGAGGGGGGCAACCTTTGTATGTTCCTGGAGGCTGTGGCATGTGCCTTGCATGAATACGCATGAAAGGATGACGCAGGAGACACCCCCACACACACACACAAAAAGTAACACTCCACTTCACGTGGTACCCCGCTAGTCCTACTCTGGATTAGAATGAATTGGAGACAACGGACGCCACGTGGGATTCTCACACGCCAGGAGAGAATCCGCTCTGCATGCGTTTCACTCTTTCCGGAAGTCCCCTAAACTTTGAGGAAGATTTAATAAACAGGTAGTCCTCGGTTTACGATGCTCTGCTTAGTGACCGTTCGAAGTTACGACGGCACTGGTGGGGGGGCAAAAGGGGATTTAGGGCTGTTTTGCACAGCCCTGCGGTCACATGATCGAAATTCTTGGCAGCGGGCTCGTATTTATGACGGTTGCAGTGTCCCTTTCGCGACTTTCTGACGAGCCAAGTCGGTGGGGAAGCCAGATTCGTTTAACAACCGTGTTGCTCATTTAACGACCGCAGCAACGTTGGCGAGAAAGGCCACAAAAAGCGGGCAACACTGACTGAACAAATGTCTCGCTTAGCAACAGAAACAGGAGCAATAGGGGCTCCGTTGTGGTTGTAAATCGAGGACTACCTGTATCATGTCTGTTAAGCCTAGCAACAAATCCGTTGCGTTTTTTTTCCCCCCTTAAAATAGCTGATGTTTCTTCTTAATAAATTACCATTTCTTATCTCTTTTCTGGAAAACAGTAACCCCTCTTCAACTTTGCATGTTGTTCTTTGCTATCTGAACTTTTTCTGCCCAGGATTCCGCTGGGGAACGACCCGGCCCACCTATACGCCGGTTGCCTCCTGACCCTATTCCCAAAATCCAGGTAATGGTTTCGGCCTTTCACCGTGTGGAGGTGAACTCACCTGAGGGCGGGGGGGGAAAGGGACTCCATTTGCAAATGGAAACGTGAGGAGAACAGACAGAATAGACTTTCACAATTTTGGCAGCTTTAAGATGGGTGGAATTCGACTCCCAGAATTCCCCAGCCACATGTTTTAAGATAGGTGGACTTCAATTCCCAGAATTCCCTATCCAGCCATCTTTAAGATAGATGGACTTCAACTCCCAGAATTCCCCAGCCAGCATGTTTTAAGATAGGTGGACTTCAACTCCCAGAATCCCCCAGCCAGCATGTTTTAAGATAGGTGGACTTCAACTCCCAGAATTCCCCAGCCACATGTTTTAAGATAGGTGGACTTCAACTCCCAGAATTCCCCAGCCACGTTTTAAGATAGGTGGACTTCAACTCCCAGAATTCCCTAGCCAGCCTTCTTTAAGATAGATGGACTTCAACTCCCAGAATTCCTCAGCCAGCATGTTTTAAGATAGGTGGACTTCAACTCCCAGAATTCCCCAGCCACATATTTTAAGATAGGTGGACTTCAACTCCCAGAATTCCCCAGCCAGCATGTTTTAAGACAGGTGGACTTCAACTCCCAGAATTCCCTAGCCAGCCTTCTTTAAGATAGATGGACTTCAACTCCCAGAATTCCCCAGCCACGTTTTAAGATTGGTGGACTTCAAATCCCAGAATTCCCTAGCCAGCCTGTTTTAAGATAGGTGGACTTCAACTCCCAGAATCCCCCAGCCACATGGTCTAAGATAGGTGGACTTCAAATCCCAGAATTCAACGTCCTTCTACATGCAAGTCACAGCACCCTATCCCTATGCCCACCCTTCTAAGATGGCCTCCAACTCACGAAGCAAAACCTGGTTGGGGGATTCTGGGAGTTGAAGTCCACCCGTCTTTGAATCACGAAGATTGAGAAACTCTCTCCCCCAGACTCATTTGCCTGGAGGAACTATTTGAGGGGGTGGGCCCTGCTTTGATTGACTGCCTTCTGTCAATGCAATTTCGGCTTTTTTTCCTCCTAGTCCCCGGGCCCCACCAAGCCTCCCCCTCCCCAGAAGCCGCTGCCTCTGGATCCGCCCCTTGCCATGCCCAGCTGTGACCCCGAGATCCAGATGTTGCCATCCAGGTGAGTCTAAAGGTTGGAAAAGAGGCGTTTTGGGGTGGGGGTTTTTTTTGCAGAAAAACCAAAGTAAATATTGCTTTCCTGCAAAACGTTGCGGTGATATGACCGTCGTAAATGGGGTCAGTTGCCAAAAACGCAGTCATGTGACCACAGCCCGTTTAGTGACCGACGTTACAGTGACACTGAAAGGTGACTTATGACCGGTTTTCACACTTAACGCCGTTTGCAGCCTTCCGGTGATCAAAATTCAGACACTCGGTCACTGACTCGTATTTACGACGGTTGCAATGTCCCAGGGTCAGGTGATTTCCCCCCACCCCCTTTGGCGACCTTCTGGCAAGCCAGATTCGTTTAACGACCGTGCGACTAGTTTCCCAGTCGCAGGGATTCGCTTAACAACCGTGGCAAGGAAGGTCGTACAACGGAGCGCAATTCCCTTCCTAAACGTCTCGCTTAGCAACAGAAATTGTGGTCGTAAATCGAAAACTCCCTCTCTTTTCTTTCTCGGCTTTTCTTCCAGACCAGCTCCTCCACCTCCTCCCACGCTGGCCGGCTCTTCGAGACACCCTCACAAAATATAACTTGGCTCGCTCGCACCGAGAGCTCATATCAACCTTGCACAAGGCACTTCTCGCGGGAAGGACCGTCCGCCATCTTCCCCGTCGCTCGCTTGGCTGTAGATTTTGCAGAACGCCCCCCCCTCTCCATCCGTCGTAAGCTCGGGGCAGTGATGGGGGTTCATCCGAGACAGACATGAGGTCCCTGGAGACATTTGGAGACCAGCAGCCGGAAGTCCTAAATGTGGCTAAAGGGAGGCCATTTTGACCGTCTCCTGCTTTAAATCCCTCTCCGGGGGAATTCTGGGAAAAATATTTGCACTAGCAAGGCGAACTCTCCGTGGCGCCCCCCTGGAGATGCAGATGTGGACATGTGCAATGGGAATTACACACCTGCGCGTGTGCAAGAGGACAGCTGTTCTCCAACAGATGTGGATTCGAAGTCACTGGAATCGATCCACCCAATTGGCTGGGACGCCATTTTTTTTTTTAAATTAATAAAAAAAGACAGACTCCCTTGATTTTTGGGGCAAATTCTCTGGTTTTTGGAGCAAGAAAGAGTTGTCCGACAGTGCTCAACTTATAACTGTTCGTTTAGTGACCGTTTGAAGTGACCGCGGCCCGGAAAAAAGCGACTTAACGGCCATTTTTCACACTTAATGACCGTTTGCAGCATCCCTGTGATCCAAATTCAGACGCTTGGCAACTGACTCGTACTTATGACGGACTCGTGATGGCCCTTTTGGTGACCTTCTGACAAGCCCAGTCCACAGGGAAGCCAGATTTGCTTAACGATCTGATTTAATAACGGAAAGCGATTCACATAAAATGACTGGGGCGAGAAAAGTCGTAACGTGGGGGCAAACCTCACTCATGACAAATGTCTCACTTAGCGACATAAATTCGGGGCTCTGTTGTGGCCGTAAGTCGACGACTGCCTGTATTCTCTTCCCCTCCTTCCCAGTCTCTGCGTCATTTGTCCACTAGATGGCGCCTCAGTCCACTTTCTCCTTCTCTCCCAAACCTTACCTTTTAAATTTAATTTAATTTGATTTATTAAATGCGTGGAAAACGGGAGAACAGCCATGCTCCAAAGATGAAGTGAAAGAAAAGGCAGAAGGAAATTTTGGCAGCTGAAATTTTGCCCCGTTTTACGACCTTCCTTGCCGTGGTCGTTAAGCGAATCATTGCAGTCGTTAAGTCAGTCGCACGGTTGTTCAGCAAATCCAGCTTCCCCCTTGACTCGGCTGGTCACAAGGTCGCAAAAAGGGGGATCGCATGACTCCGGGATGGATACCACGGCAACCGTCATAAATACGAGTCAGGTTGCTGAGCGTCCGAATTTTGATCACGTGGCTGCGACGGTCGTTAAGTGTGGAAAACGGTCCCAAGTGTCAATTTTTTTCATTGCCATTGTAACTTTGAACGGTCACTAAGTGGAACGGTCGTAGGTCCAGGACTTACCTGTACAGGGGAACTGAGGCACCTTGAGGTCGAATATGGTGAACAGGATGTTGGGAAGGTCTAATCAGAAATTTCCAGGTAGTTCTTGACTTGCGACCGTTCATTTAGTGACGGAAGTTAACAATGGCGCTGAAAAGAAGCTATTTGTGGCCGGTTCTCGCACTTACGACCGTCGCAGCATTCCCCGACAATCACGGGATCGAAATTCAGGCGCTGGGCAACAGTTGCATTTTGAGGTCACATGCTGCAACCTTCCCAGCTGGTAAAACCAACGGCGGGGGGGGGAGCCAGATTCACTTAACGACGGATTTGCTCCACAAGTGTGCCCCCCCCCCAAAAGTGCTAAAATCGGTTGTGATTCGTTTAACAACCACCTTGCTTTTACAACCTGTCGTGAGCTTCTAAGGGTCGCCAAACGAACATTTTGTCAACAACAGATAATATCGCAAGGCGTTGACGACACCTCCGTTTCAACCCAGATAGACTGCCTTTGGAGTTGGAGGTTCTGGCGGATCCAGCTAGACAACTCCTCGCCTTGCAGGTGACACCTGGCCCAGCTCCGAAGCAGGTGGCACTTTATCTACGTAGATAAACTGTATAAATAAACATTTATTTATCTGTTAAATTTTATTTGTCGTCTGCCTTGTCGTAAAGACTACTGTTATCCCGTCATTTGAGCCAGGGGTGGACTAGATACCCTCCAAAGGTCCCGCTCTGAAATTCTGCCTTTTTGAGCCGGGGGGTCGGACTAGATGACCTCCAAAGGCCCCGCTCTGATATTCTGCCTTTTTGAACCAGGGATGGACTAGATGCCCTCCAAAGGCCCTGCTCTGAAATTCTGCCTTTTTGAGCCAGGGGGTCAGATAGATGCCCTCCAAAGGTCCCGCTCTGAAATTCTGCCTTTTTGAGCCGGGGGGGTCGGACTAGATGACCTCCAAAGGCCCCGCTCTAAAATTCTGCCTTTTTGAGCCAGGGGGTCAGATAGATGCCCTCCAAAAGTCCAGCTCTGATAGTCTGTCTTTTTGAGCCGGGGGTCCGACTAGATGCCCTCCAAAGGTCCCTCTCTATTCTGATTGATTGAAGCAGGAGGGAATGTTGGCCACGCCCTCCTCCTCCCACTGGCCTCTCCCTCTCCCCCTCCCCTCCCCTCGGAATGAATGGAGGCGGCGCCCCCCCGAAGGGTGAACCCCCCCCCCCCGCCCGCCTCCATCCTCGCTTCGAAGTTTGGCTCAAAACTTTTGTTTTTCTTTTTGGGGCTCCAGCGCGGCTCCTGATTGGTGGGAAAAGTTGGGAGCGAGGTGGGGGAGGAGGCGGGGCGGGGCGGGGCGGGGCTTTTTTTTTTTTTTTGGTTTCCCCTCCCCTCCCGCCGCGACTCCTCCGGCCGCCGCCAACGCTGCACCCCCCCCCCCCCACTTTGCCCTCCCGACGGAGCGATGCGCCCCATTGAGGCGCTGCTGCCTTGTTGGGGGCTCTTCCTCTTGGGGGGCGCCCTCCTGGCCCGGCAGGTGAGAGGCCTCCGCCACAGCGTCTACTGGAACGCCAGCAACCCCAGGTAGAGAAAAGGAAGGGGGGGGAGAGAAATGGGGAGGGGGGGGCGCCAGGGTTCCTTCGCCCATCCTCCACTCCCAGGGCTCTGGAGTGGTCAACGCACTTCCTTCCTTCCTTCCTTTCTTTCCTCTCCCCCTCTAATCCTTCCTTCGCTCCCCCCTCTAATCCTTCCTTCTTTCTTTCCTTCCTTCCTTCCTTTCCTCTTGCCCCAATCCTTCCTTCTTTCCTTCCCTCTTCCCCCAATCCTTCCTTTTCTCCCCCCTCTAATCCTTCCTTCTTTCCTTCCTTCCTTCCTTCTTTCCTTCCTTCCCTCTCCCCCAATCCTTCCTTCTTTCCTTCCCTCTTCCCCAAATCCTTCCTTTGCTCCCCCTCTAATCCTTCCTTCTTTCCTTCCTTCCTTCCCTCTTGCCCCAATCCTTCCTTTGCTCCCCCCTCTAATCCTTCCTTCTTTCCTTCCTTCCTTCTTTCCTTCCTCCCCTCTCCCCCAATCCTTCCTTCTTTCCTTCCTTCCCTCTCCCCCAATCCTTCCTTCTTTCCTTCCCTCTTCCCCCAATCCTTCCTTTGCTCCCCCTCTAATCCTTCCTTCTTTCCTTCCTTCCTTCCCTCTTGCCCCAATCCTTCCTTTGCTCCCCCCTCTAATCCTTCCTTCTTTCCTTCCTTCCTTCTTTCCTTCCTCCCCTCTCCCCCAATCCTTCCTTCTTTCCTTCCTTCCCTCTTCCCCAATTCTTCCTTTGCTCCCCCCTCTAATCCTTCCTTTTTTCCTTCCTTCCTTCTTTCCTTCCTTCCCTCTCCGCCTCTAATCCTTCCTTCTTTCCCTCCTTCCTTCCTTCTCCCCTAATCCTTCCTTCCACTCCCCCTTTAATCCATCCATCCATCCTTCCTTTCCTTTCCTTCCCGGGTGTGTGTGAACCCCCCCCCCCGTTTTCCCTCTCAGACCTTTGCAGGGGCTTGAACCCCAGAGAGGCCTCTTCCTCACCCCCCTCCCCATTATTGCTAAGACCCCCCCCCCCTCCTCTCCAAAAACCCCTCGCGCACAGGAGGACGGGCGCCCTTTGTCCGAGGGCAGGAAGAAAGCGCAAGAAAGAAAGGGAAAAAAAACCCCCAAAAATTCTCTTTCCCCCTCCCTCTTCCCCAAAAACGGGGGGGGGCTTTCCCAACTCAACCCTCCCACCCCCATCATCTCTTTCCAAACACCCCCCTCCCTTTTTTCCTCCCACCCGCGTCTCTCCTTTAAAAAAAAGAAAGTTTGCCAAACTTTGCTGGCGGGGCAAGAAGGAGTTAAAGCGGCGGGCGGGGCGCGCGGGGGTGGGGGTCGCGGGGAGGAGATGTGGGCCGGGGGGCTTCGGCTGTGCCCGGCTTCCATGTTGCGCGCTCAGCATCTTCTTTGTTTGAAGGCCGCCCAGGTGCCCGCGGCTCCCCCTCCCCTTTCCTCCCATTTGGAAGCTCGCCTTTCCCTTTGATCTCCCCTTTTAGTGGGGAAGGGGCTAACTTATTTTTCCCCCTCCTCCTCCTCCCCCCTTGCGTCTGCTGCTCCAAAAGGGGGCAAACCTCCCCACCTCTGCCATTTTTGTTCCAATAGAGCGATGGGGCTGGGCAAGGCCTGGTTTAGGGGGTGGGTGGGCTGAGATACAGCTTTATAATTTTGGGGAGGGGGCCGGTAAGCAGGTTGCTGTTTGCACCACACGCACCCCTCACTTCTCTTTTCCAAAATATGCATTTTTCTTCCCCAATAGTTGAGTCTAGCTCCTACGACAATGATGGTTGCCTCCTTTTTCTTCTTAGTAACCAGTTGGCTGTTTCTTTTATTATTCTTTCATTCTTCTTTTCTTCTTCTTTTCTTTTTCTTTTCTTCTTATTTCTCCTTCCTTTGGATACCTGTTTCTTTTCCCCATCTTGTTTTTCTGGTGATTATTTCTGTGGTTGTCTCCTGTTTCTTCTTACTAACCAGTTGGCTGGTTCTTTTCTTCTTTCATTCTTCTTTTCTTCTTCTTCTTTTCTTCTTATTTCATTCTTCTTTTCTTCTTATTTCTCCTTCCTTTGGATACCTGTTTCTTTTTCCATCTTGTTTTTCTGGTGATTATTTCCATGGTTGTCTCTTGTTTCTTCTTACTAACCAATTGGCTGGTTCTTTTATTCTCTTTTTCTTCTTCTTTCATTCTTCTTTTCTTCTTCTTATTTCTCCTTCCTTTGGATACCCATTTTCTTTTCCCCATCTTGTTTTTCCCGGCGATGATTTCCATTTAGCGTCCCTCCTTTTCATGGAGAAGGTTGTTCCCGGACACCTTTTGAAGCCAGTGGGTTGCATTTCTTCAAACAAACCATGATAATTTCCTGAAGCTGGCTACAGAGGCTGCATTTAACCAGCTTTTTTTCTTCTCCTGGGTTTAAGTAATTTTTAAAGAAATAATAATAATCCAGGGTCTTGCCTCTGAACAAACCCAGGTTTACTTTCAAAGAAAAAGTTTAAAACTTAGCAAAAGTGCAGAAAAACGAAAATTCACCACATCTCTTGTTTTTCTTTTTCCACAATTCTTTCTCTGCCATTTATTATCTGTAAAGGGAATTGCAGAGAGGCATGTTTTTGCGGGAAAAAAACCTGCATTTTTTCCCCCTAATCTCAGCAAAACCTTTGAAATTGAGGTGGGGGAAATAGAGTGAGAGAGAGATTCATATATATAAATCATCAAAGATTTTTGGGTTCACCCGAGGCTAAACCCAACATCTGCAGCAAAAAGGCCCAGCTGTTTTCCAACCAAGTAATCCTCGCTTTACGACCACAATTTGAATCCAAGATTTATGTTGCTAAGCGAGACCGTCCTTAAGTGCATTTCGCCCCACTCTACGACCTTTCTTGCCACGGTTGTTAAGCGAATCGCCTCCGTGGTGAAATCAGTCCCACGGTTGTTAAGTGGCTTCCCCTGACTGATTTTTTTTCAGAAGGTCACACAAAACATGGGATCTCCGTGGAAACGGTCGTAAATACGAATTGCCAAAAGCAACTGAATGTCTGAGCACGGGATGTTGGGTTGTAAATCGCTTTTTTTTTCCCAGCGCAGTTGTCACTTCGGTCACTAAACAAATTGTTGTCCAGTCGAGGATGATTTGATTACTCTGGATGGGAAATTTGATTCGGGGGCTATACAAATTTTTAATTTTTTCTTATCCCCTCCTTTATTTTAATTAAAAAAAAAAAAAACTTCAGAAAGCAACCACCTTGGTGGTTGATTGGAGGAAGGAAGGAAGGTATGTGTTTGTGCGTTGATGTGTTCCTGGGAGAGCTGCACATTCCAGCTTGTTTTTGCTGTGCTCAGCGTGGGAGAAGATAGTTGGCAGCAAATTTGAGGCCTGGTTAAACCCACACCAGAAGGACTGTGGGAAGAGCTAGCCGGCCACTCCCGCTACCTCTCTAGGGAGGGGTTGACAGGTAAAAATACAAATAAACCTCCGCAAACAATTTCCTCCCCTTGCACAATATCGGTCCTTTCCCCGCACCGAGAAATCTAGCCTCTCAGGGAAAGACGGCTTCCGCTCTCGTCTTTTTCCTTGCAAAATCGACTTCCTTGATAAGATTTGGGTTTTGAAACTGTATATAATACAGTTGGGTAGCAGGGTGCTTGCTGACTGCCTGAAAAAAGCTTAGAAACGAGTGGATTGTGATTTCACTGAACTAGGGCTGCATAAAAATCTTGGTTTACGTAGGAAGAACCTGGCTAAAGAGAAATACACATAAAGCCTACGAAAAAGAAAGAAAAACAAATATTGTACCTTTACAGGGAGGATACATGGGATGAGGGTGTGACTAACTGATGAGGACTAATAAGTCCGAAATAGATCTATCTTAGTCTCCTTAGTCTCCCAATATATATATATATATATATATAACATATATCCATATATGTTGAGCCTGCAAGGAAAAAATGAGAGCGGAGGCTTTCTCCCTGAGAGGCTAGATTTCTAGGTGCGGGGAAAGGGATGGATATTTTGCAGCATATTTTGCAAATATGTTGTCTTTTTTTAAAAATTTAGGCGCATCGATTCGTGGCTCAAAGGCTCCAAGCAGCGTGCCATCGAATGCACAACCTTAAAATAAAAATATTAAGGTTTTTCTTACGGCTGTAATAAAATTATAATTATTTAAAAATTGTAATGAAATTATTATGAAGGCTATATTATTATTTATTGTAGTTTATTCTAACTTTTTATTAAGGTTAGAATAAAAGCACGCAGGAGGATACAAACGTTAAAAGCAGAAACATAGTTCAAAAGGATACAATAGGAACATTAAAAAGCCCACAAGAGGATGCGGAATTAAAATAGAAACGTGGTTTCCAAACCACAGAAGAGAAACTTTAAAATAAAATAATGGCGATGGGATGCAAACATTCAAATAGAAACATGCTTCCGAACAACAGAATACATTGTTAACAGAGGCAAAAAAATTAAATAAATTTGGGGACAATGTTGCTTTTCTCTCCAGAAACAATAACCAGTCAAACTCTCTCTTCAGTTTTAATGTCTGTGGCCAAATAGCAATTTTATTCCTTCCTTCCATTTCTACAACGATGCCACAATCCTAAGCTTAATTACGATTGTTTTTCCCCAGTTTTTTTTTTATTATTATTTTTAAAAAGCCTGCCAAGGTTTTTCAAATCTCCATCGCTTGGGCAATGCAGAAATCTCCAGAAAAAGTTTGCGCTTTGTATGTCTCCGCGACAGGCAATGCCACCCTGTAAAACTCCATTTATCATTCTGATCCTTTTTTGGGGGGGGGTGTCCCCCTAAAATTCCATAGCCTAAGAAATATTCTTGCACCCCAAAACTGTTTGGGGATGCATGAGAAAAAGGCCCTAAATTTGCACACGTTTTTTTTTTTTCCTGCCCAACCCATTTTTTTTTTCAGTCGGTTTATTTGCTAATCGAGCGCAATTTGACTTTGAGACGATTGGGATCTGGCTTCCAAATTTGCAGAAAGAGGATGAAAAATGACATTTGACAGTTAGGTTTACACGGTGTTGTATATGTGTGTGTCAGAAAATGGAGGAGGAGGGTGCAAACCATAATTTGCAGCCTGGGAAAGTCAGCTCTGCCACCGAGAAACTTTTCTCGCTCTTTAACTTTGTCAAGTTGCCAAAGGAAATTTATGGAGTGCATCTTAAGGGGTTTTTTTGGGGTGTGGGGGGGGGAAATCAAGGTTTGACACTGTCCATTTGGGTTCCGGATTTTGGGGTGCTCTTTGTCCAGTCTGACTCCAGACAGAAAGGTGAGGCCCAAAGTTTTAAATCTCAGCAAACCTGACGTTTCTGTCCCAAATAAATTAACCCCAATAGGGTGTAAAAAAAAAAATGGTTTTACTTTTAGTAACGTCCCACCAATGCCTTACCCATCACAACCTCTCCCAAAATTTCCTCTTTTAAGATGGAGGAAACCGAAATGACATCAGGAGCATTCAATAATACTGTTCTGATTTAAAAAAAAACAAAAAACCCTCGACTTACGACCATTCAGCGTCGGTTCGAGGTTACGACATCGTCGAAAGAAAGGGACTTGCCAGGTGTCTTGATCCTCGGAAGTTTGATAATATTTTTCTGATAAGCCGTTTGTTTCCCAGCCCCCAGGAGGCCTTCGGGGAGATAGGGAAGACAGTTTTAGTCCTCCCCAGTCTCCTAAAAAGCCCCTGGAACCTGGGGAGGGCGAAAAAACGGGCCTACCGGGCCCACTGTGCCATCGCGTGCCAAAAGTGGGGGGGGTCATGTGCGCATTTGTGGGGTGCAATGAAATATGGGTGTGGACACGGATACACGCAAACCCCCCCCCGCAATCCCCCCACTTTTGGCACGCGACGGCAAAAAGGTTAGCCCTAGAGGATCAAATCCACAGTCTCTCTCCATTTATATTTACAGTGGCTTTTGAAGCTTAAGCCGCCCTTAACAAGATTGCACATGTTGTGAGCTTTGAAAACACAAACCTATTTCGGATCGTACGTCTCTTTTAACGCCGGGCCCCGGATCTGATCTTTGGGGATTGATGACGGGCCCGGATTCCTAAACATCGGGACGTGGAGAGGCCGAAAGTGTGTCTCGGAGGCGAAACATCGGTTCTCACGTACGCCTCCTCCGTCGGAAAGCGATCTTAATTATTATTTCCTGGCGTTTTGGACTTCGCTTTTTGCGGTTGCCAAATCCGTCCTTTTGAGTCTTTGGCGCTTAATCTCGGCTTGGGCTGGTTGCTGGTTGACTCATTGAGATCGGGTGACGATAGCGCCGGTTTTCATGTGGGGAAGATGTTTAGAAGAGAGAAAGAGGTGGATTTAACTCACCGGCGCCATTCCTTTGGCAACGGGGAAAGGTGTTAATCTCAGCGAAAGCCAGCCAAGCCGCAAATTTATTTTTTTTTTTAAAAAAAAAAATGGGATGAGAACAAAGGTTCTTCAGACCACGTGCAGAGTGGCAGCGTCAAACGGGTGGCATTTTTTTAAAAAGTTTTCCTAAACGAGAACCTCCCATATCCTGAAACATCTCATCGAAGGAGATTTGGCACGCCGGCCAAATACAGGGCGTCCTCGATTTACGGCCACAACAGAGCCCGACATCTCTGTCGTTAAGCGAGACCGTGGAGTTTTACGACCTTCTCTTTGGCCGCCGTTGCAAAGTTAGTCACACGGCGGCTCAGTGAATCCGGCTTTCTCTGTTGACTTTGCTCATCGGAAGGTCGCAACGGAGAAAACCCCGGAACGCTAATGACCATCGTAAATACGAATCCGTTGCCAAGCGCCTGAATTTTGATCGCGGGGAGGCGGCATACGGTCGGTCGTAAGTGTGAAAAACGCTCCCAAGTCACTTTCTTTTTTAAAGTGCTGTTCTAACTCAGAATGGTTGCTAAATGAATGTCGTAAGACGAGGACTACCTGTTGCAACTCGGTGCCGATAATTTGTGTCCTGTTAATCTATTTTGCATCCCTACAAATACGGGGAGGGTATTTTTATTTTTAATCCACTAATCGCTGTTTTCCTAGCTTGAAAATCCCCTATTTGTCAATATTTGACCAAAATTCATTTTGTCCTCACCAAACACCTCTGGCTCACGAGCGAGTCCAGCCAAAGATAGATTTTTTTTTTCCCTGGTACAGGTAGTCCTCAACTTACGACGCTTCATTTAGTGACCGTCCCAAGTTACAACGGCCCTGAAAAAAAGCCACTTGGGACCGTTTTTCACACTTGTTGTGGCATCCCCGCGATTATGTAACCAAAATTGGCAACAATGCAGTTGCCATTTAACTAAATACAGGCGGTTCTTGACTTACAACAATTCATTTAGTGACCGAAGTTACAACGGCCTTGAAAAAAGCGACTTATGACCATTTTTTCACACTTAACGACCGTCGTGGCATCCTCGCGGTCATATAATCAAAATTGACAACCGACTCATATTTATGACCCTTTTGCATTCCCCTTTTGCGACCTTCCGACGAGCAACGTCAGACTCACTTAACGACCGGGTTGCTAACATAACAACTGCAGCAAGGAAGGTGGTCAAAGGGAGCCAAACTCGACGGGACCCTTTGACCGTCGTAACTATGAACCAGTCACCGGGGTGTGTGTGTGTGTGTGTGTCTGAATTTTGATCACATGACCTCCGGGAATGCTGCAAAGGTCGTAAGTCTGAAAAACGATCCCAAAGTCCCATTTTTTTCCCCCAGTGCCGTTGTAACTTGGGACGGTCACTAAACGGACTGTTCTAATTCGAGGACTCCCTGTTATTAAAGTCGAATTAAACATGGCTCCGAATTCTATCTCGGCAGCCGGAAAAGATGCTTACTTAATCTTTTCATCTTCCCCAACATCAAAACAGGTCAGCGGCGTTGGTAAATATTTCGGCGGCGGCCTCTGTCTCTCTTTTTAACAACCTGAAACATCTGAATTTTGCCTGTCTTGCACAATTGTGTGTTTGCGCATCCTTCTTCAAAGCCGGCGTGTCAATTCCCCGGGCCACACCAAAAATGTTAAGCTGGGGAAGTCACCTGTAATTTTTCCTTGGGGTGGGAGGAAAAAAAATTGCAGGCAAGAAGAAATAAGCACGACATTAGGAGCTAAATTCAGGGGTGGGGGTTCCGGAGAACCTCTAGCTAAGATTCTGTGCAGTTCGGGGGAAAACCCCAAATCACACTCCCAGCTGGCCCCGCCCCGCCCCGCCCCACCTCACCCCTCCCAGGAGTCCCCACACAGCCGATTTTGGATACAGGTAAGTGCCGGACACGCACGGAGGCTCAGGGAGGGTGAAAAATGGGCCTACCGGAAGCTCAGGAAACGGGTCTGTTTCCAGCCTCCGGAGCCTGGGGAGGCCGTTTTTGCCTTCCCGGAGGCTCAAGAAAAGCCTCCGGAGCCTGGGGAGGGCAAAAACACCCACACACACCTCGTGGTGCAGGAGGCTGACTAGGCCACGCCGGGCAGAGAACCCCTTGCTAAAATTTTTGACGCCTACCCCCTGGCTAAGGTGGTTTAATTTTTTTTATTATTTTATTATTTATTGATTAATTTTATTTCTATACCGCCCTTCTCCCGAAGGACTCAGGGCGGTGTACAGCCTGCACAGACAAAATTTAAAAATCATTAAAAGTTATTAAACGATAGGCTCAATTTAAATACCCCCAAATTTAAAACCCCATTTTTAAAACCAATTCAATTTTGAGCCCCATCCCCACGGCCATTTAGAGAGAAGATTCCGACAACTTTATTTTAGCTAGCAAACTTGGGGGGGGGGGAATTTGGCTTGCTCCAAAGGGCTTGTTAGCAAAAAACCCCCCAAAAAACGCCTCTGACGATTGGGGCATCGCGAGCCAAACCTGGTAACACCTTAGAAGAAATAATTCCATAATGAAACACTTCCGTCCATAGAAAAGAGGATATTATATGGGGGGGGGCTCTGTTTGTGTCTCTGGATGAGTTGCTGAGATGTTTTTCATCCGGGGGAAGAGGGGTCTTTTCTGGCTCCATTTTAGCAAAACTGAAGGCAGTTTGCCTGTTGCTTCTCTGTTCGCTCTGGTTTTAAAGCTGGGATGAATCGATGGATAATAAGGTAGATCAGGAGAAAAGGAGGAGGCTGCCTGTTGCCTCCCTGGTTGAGTGGCTGTTCTCTCTCCTAGGAGGGGGTAAGTTGAGAGGGAGCCTGGCTGTGGCTTCCCTGTTTTGAGAGCCTGCCCCCCGTTTCAAGGCAAGGATGGACAAGCTGAAAAAAAGGGGGAGTCTGTTGCTTCCCTGTTTGAGTGGCTGTTCTGCCATTTAAAGGCTAGAGACACTCGGTTAAGGAGGAGTCTTACCTGTTGCTTCCCTGCTTGAGAACTCGCTCTCTTTCAAAGATGGGTGGATCAGGTGGATAATAAGGAGGTAAAGAGTCTACCCGTTGCTTCCCTGTATGAGTGACGGATCTATCGATTGTTGAGGGAAGATAAATTAAGGAGTTTGCCTTATTGCCTCCCAGTTTGAGAGCTCGTTCTCTTTTAAAGGGATAAGTGGATTGATAAAGCACATAAGTAGGAAAGGAATCCCACCCATTGCTTCCCTGCGTGAGTCACTGCTCTGTCGTTTAGAAACGAGAGTAGATAAATTGAGTGAGTCTACCTGTTGCTTCCCAGTTGGAGAGCTTGCTCTGGTTTCAAGAGAGGATAAGTCGATAGATACATGGGCGGTTAAGTAGCAAGAAGAAGAGTCTATTCATTGTTTCCCTGCGTGAGTCACTGCTCCGTCCTCCTTAAAAGATAAATCTGGATTATTATTATTATTATTTTTATTTTAAAAACAAAACTTTATTAAACATATAAAAAGTAACATGTTATACCATGGATATACAAGATACATATATTAATACAGACGACAATTCATAAAAAGAAAAAGTGACTTTAGTCTCACATCCATTGTCATTAACGATGCATATTTGTTAATTACTATTACTAATTACTATTATCACACAGAATTTTACATTAGCTCTCATTTCTACGAGTTATCCAATTATACCACCTATTCCATGCTATATAACCTTTTGAGTCTACCTTATCCTTCATTTCAAATGTTAGTTTGTCCATTTCCGCACAATTATAGATGGTTTGGATTATCAATTGGTCTGTTGGCAGTTGATTAATTTTCCAATATTGGGCAAGCACTAATCTGGTTGCAGTGATTTTGTGTAATATTAAGTACTTTATTTCTTTCCTATAGTTTTCTTTAATCATCCCTAGTAGGAAAATCTCTGGTTTTAAGTTCTATTTTTTCCGATGTTATTTCTATTAACCAAATTCTTATTTTTTCCTAATAATTTCCTAATTTTTGGGCAAAGCCACCAGACGTGGAAGAAGGTGCCCGGTGCCTGATTACACTTCCAACAGGAAAATAATTATATCATAACAAAGTCAGTGGTTTATAAAGAGAATCAGTACAGAATGTGGTATAGATGGTATCTGGCCCCTTCGAGATTAGCAAAAATGTACCCCAATTTAAGTCCAACCTGTTGGAAATCTGGATTTTTAATTGAGTCCGGTGACCTCGTTCGAAACTGTTTCTCGTTTCCACTTCCAGGTTCTTCAATTCAGACGGAGGCTACACCATTCAGGTGTCCATCAACGACTACCTGGATATTTACTGTCCCCATTATGACCGGCCATTGGACAGCGGGAAACCGGAATCCTTCACTTTGCTTATGGTCAACGCCGACGGATATCAAGGTTGCTACGAAACCCCGGGAGCTTTCAAACGGTGGGAGTGCAACCGTCCGTATGCCGCCTACGGAGCCGTCCGATTCTCGGAGAAAATCCAGAGGTTTACCCCCTTTTCGCTCGGCATCGAGTTCCAGAGTGGCCGTGAATATTACTATATATGTAAGTTAAAGAGTTTTAAACTTATTTGATAAGTAAGTTTACGAATAAGCTTGCAAAATGCAGGGTTGAGAGGAGAGGAGAGGAAAAAGAACAGCAAAATAAAAGAATATCAGAGATGGAAGGGGCCTTGGAGGTCTTCTAGTCCAACCCCAAGGGAGGGAAAGGAGAGGAGAATTAAACCAAGTTAAATTGTGATTTAAAGTCGGCAGGATTAATGCAACTACGCAACATTTCTTTTATTCTTCCTTGGAGTCTTGGACCGCTGTCCTAAACTCCAGGCGATATAAAAGGATAAATCTGCCATCCCTTTTAGCCTGGCAACAACAATCCTGCGGGGTAGGTTAGGTTGAGAAATCGGGACCGATCCCTAAGCGAGCCCGCTCCGATGCTAGCTTAGTTTTTCATCTTGTCCTCAGCCCAGATTTTAACCGCTGTTTCTCTGGTTGGCAAAACGATTTGGAATTTATCACATTCCGTCTTTGCGCTTTGCACATCAAAATGCTGACCTCTCTCTTCCTGATTTGCCGTGCTCGATTAAAAATGTAAAATTAAAAAAAGAAGGCAGATACACGCCGAGAACGTCACGGTTCTGGAGCCTGGTGTCGGCTGGCCTCGATCGCCATGCCTTTTGGGATGGATTTATTGAAATAAGCACGCCTGTTAGGAGAACTCGGCTGCTTGGAACGCAGAAAATGAGGAGGGGGGAATGTAAAAATTCTCATCGCCGCAACCTGCATTTTGATGCCCTCCGAATGCCATGGACGCATTCGAAGTTGGCACGGGGCATTTTTGTAAGCGATGCGTGTATGTATGTATGTATGTATGTATGTATGTATGTATGTACGTGTGTGTAGGTCTTTAGTTATATATATACCTGTTTATCACCTGTCCTATTATCCTTGCGGTCAGCAACGCATTAGAAAAAAAAATATACAGCCATTTTCATGAATCAACCTGTCTTGGAATGTGTGCGGTGCCCATTTAATCAACTACAGTCGAGTTGATTAATCTATCGATTAAAAAATGGATGCAAATGTCCAATATCCATATTGGACATTTGTTTCCGTAGGTAGTCCTTGACTTATAACAGTTTATTTAGAATAGAATAGAATAGAATAGAATAGAATAGAATAGAATAGAATAGAATTAGAATTAGAATTAGAATTAGAATTAGAATTAGAATTAGAATTAGAATTAGAATAGAAAAAATGGAATAGAATAGAATAGAATAGAATAGAATAGAATAGAATAGAATAGAATAGAAAAAATGGAATAGAATTAAATAGAAGGAATGGAATGGAATGGAATGGAATAGAATAGAATAGAATAGAATAGAATAGAATAGAATAGAATAGAATAGAGGATGAAAGAATGGAATGGAATGGAATAGAATAGAATAGAAAAAATGGAATAGAATTAAATAGAAAAAATGGAATGGAATGGAATGGAATGGAATGGAATGGAATGGAATGGAATAGAATAGAATAGAATAGAATAGAATAGAATAGAATAGAATAGAATAGAATAGAATAGAATAGAATAGAATAGAGGATGAAAGAATGGAATGGAATGGAATGGAATAGAATAGAATAGAATAGAATAGAATAGAATAGAATAGAATAGAATAGAATAGAATAGAATAGAATAGAATAGAATGTTGGAAGGGACCTTGGAGGTCTTCTAGTCCAACCCCCTGCTTAGGCAGGAAACCCTACACCACTTCAGACAAATCTGTTGTCCAATCTCTTCTTAAAAACTTCCAGTATTGGAACATTCGCAACTTCTGGTGGCAAGTCGTTCCACTGGTTAATTGTTCTCACCGTCAGGAAATTTCTCCTTAGTTCTAAGTTGCTTCTCTCCTTGGTTAGTTTCCACCCGTTGCTTCTTGTCCTTCCCTCAGGTGCTTTGGAGAATAGCTTGACTCCCTCTTCTTTGGGGCGGCCCCTGAGATATCGGAAAACTGCTATCATGTCTCCCCTAGTCCTTCTCTTCATTAAATTAGATATACCCAGTTCCTGCAACCGTTCTTCGTATGTTTTAGCCTCCAGTCCCCTAATCCTCTTTGTTGCTCTTCTCTGGACTCTTTCCAGAGTCTCAGCATCTTATATTTATATCGTGGCGACCAAAACTGGATGCTGTATTCCATAAGTGTGGCCTTACCAAGGCCTTATAAAGCGGTATTAACACTTCATATGATCTTGATTCTAACCTTCTATTGATGCAGCCCAGAACTGTGTTGGCTTTTTTTGGCAGCTGCTGCACACGGCTGGCTCCTATCTAAATGGTTGTCCACTAGGACTCCAAGATCCCTCTCACAGTTAACTATTATTGAGCAAGGTCCCACCTATACGGTACCTGTGCATTTTGTTTTTTCTTCCCTAAATGTAGAACCTTCCTTTTCTCACCGTTGAATTTCATTTTGTTAGATAGCGTCCAACATTCAAGTCTGTCCAGATCCTTCTGTTATCTTGAGCCTATCTTCCGTAGTGTTGGCTATTCGTGTTTAGGACCAAAAAAAAAAAAAAAACAGAATTAAAACTATTTAAATAAACGAGCCTTGGTAGTACAGGGGTTTAAGGCACCCTGTTATTAAGCTGGTTATTAAGACCAGCTGCCTGCAATTACTGCAGGGTTCGAATCTCGCCAAGGCTCAAGGTTGAACTCAGCCTTCCATCCTTTCTAAGGTAGGTAAATTGAGGACCCAGTTTGTGCGGGCAATAAGCTGACTTTGTATAAATATACAAAAGGATGAAGGTTATTGCTTAACGCATTGTAAGCCGCCCTGAGTCTCCGGAGAAGGGCGGCATATAAATCAAATTAAAACAAAAAACAAAAAAAAAAACGCATCGGGTTGATTTTGCTCGGTAAACTTGGACGTTAGATCTTCTAACCACCATTCGTGGTTTGTTTCCGTTCCGACAGCTATCCCTGCACCGGAGAGTCTTGGCCAGTGTTTGAAGCTACGCGTTGCGGTTTGCTGCAAAGCCGCCACCACCAGTAAGTTCGGTCTGTCCTTCCAAGGTTTGTGGGTGTCCACAATTGCGGGTCTTGTGAAAACAAACTGGGATTGCTTTTTGTTTTATTTTGTTTTTGTGAAAAGATCGGGAGTTTTTCTTATCGCTAAGCGAGGCGGTCGTTCAGGGAGTCACGCCCGGTTTTATGACTTTTTCCCCCACCCCTGCTACGGTTGTTAAGTAAATCGCTGCAGTCGTTAAACGAATCGTGCAGTCATTAAGCGAAACCAGCTTGGCTGGGTAGGTCACCAACAGTGCTCGCTTAACCCAGTGATGTTGCAACAATTGTAAGTGGGAGTTGTAAAAATCGGTTTTTCCAGCCCCTTGTGACTTGGGACGGTCGTTAAAGGAAACGTTGTAAGTCGAGGACCACCTCTACAGCTTCTCTAAATGCCCTGGCCGTCTGGGGATGATGGGGGTTGTGGTCTAATCACCTCGGACGGGGTGGCGAAGATGGGTGAGGATTCTGTTTATAGAGAATCTGCTTAAGGAATGTGAAATTTCTCAGTTTGTCCCTCTGGGGACGGTTGATATGCATTTCTTGAGACTCTGCATGGAGACTTAGAGAAAGGAGACCACAAGGTGATCACTGCCTTATTCTTGTTTCCTTTCTAGCCGCAGATCCCGCGACGGAGGCACCCAAATCTCAGCCCCGAGGGAGAGGCGGTCCAGAGAGTGAGTTTTGGGGGGAACCTCCCGTGTTTTAAATGCAGAAAACAAAACGGGGTATGAATAAGTGATCGTTATTAATAAGTAATTACTCCAGAAGCGTGGAAAAAACACGTCCCTTTTCTCAGTGCCATTGTCACTTCTGACGGTCCCGGTCGTAAATCGAGGACGACCTGAAATTCAATTCTCCATTTTTGTGTCTGTGCGTGACTTATCTCTGCATTCACGCTCCTTTCTCTCTCTTCTCTCCCCGCCCCTCAGAAGCGGTGGTCATTCGTGCACACAGCCCTGCCCCGATCCGGCTTAGCGTCGCCTGCCTGGCTCTCCTGGTGGTGCCCTTTCTCTGGCTCTGACTGCAGGGAATTCGGATCGCGTGCCTCCCCCCAAGACTCGGGCCGGTTAGGGAGCGCCAGCGGAGGGATTCCTCCACCTCACTGTTATTCCCCGCTGCGAAGATGCTGACCGATCGCTTGGCACTTTAGACTTTGCCGGAAATCCCCCTCCTCAATTCTCCTTCAATTGACCACACAGCTACTTTTGGGACGGATGGACAGACAGCATTCCCAAATCCCGAAGGAAAGCCTCTTTAATCCGAGATGATCCTCTTCGCTCCCATTCAGACTCCGGAGGATTTTCGACGAGAGCGTAAGTCTTGGGAAAAGGGAATGATGAGAGGGGGTCCTTGGAGGTCATTTAGTCCAACCCTGAGTTGGAGGCGAGACTAGCATCCCTAACAGATGGATTGTTTGTTTCTTGCTGAGGCCCATATGAAACCTTTGGAGAGTCTGTTCACTATCAACGGGGAAAAAATATTGGGGAAAAGGTGACGGTGAGAATGAAGCGAAGAGGATTACAAGAGAGTATCATTGTTAATAGCTGTGGCAGGAAAATATTGAGTAGATGGGGGTGGTAGGAATGAAACGAAGAGGATTACAAGAGAGTTTCGTTGATAATAGCTGTGGCAGGAAAATAATTGAGTAGATGGTGGTGGTGAGAATGAAGCGAAGAGGATTACAAGAGAGTTTCATTGATAATAGCTGTGGCAGGAAAATAATTGAGTAGATGGTGGTAGTGAGAATGAAGCGAAGAGGATTACAAGAGAGTTTTGTTGATAATAGCTGTGGCAGGAAAATATTGAGTAGATGGTGGCGGTGAGAATGAAGCAAAGAGGATTACAAGAAAGGTTTTTTTTGATAACTGTGGTAGCCCCTCAGATACTGGGATACAGGTAGTCCTCGGCTTATAACAGTTCCTTCAGTGACTCTGTCACTAAGTAGTACAGACTTGGAAACAACATAACTTGAAGCCATCGCTGAACCACTGGTTACTAAGCAAACACTCCCGTAACGTATACTATCATTGCCGCGGAGGTTCCACCTAACCTTTTGGAGCTCGGACATAAAAGGCAACAGTTTAAAAACGAGACAGAAAGGAAAAAAAAGAAAGAAAGAAATTGAGCTCATCGCGAAACAGCCACCGTCGTCGGCCGGGCCCCGGCAAAGGCCAGCCAAGTAGCAAAGAAGAAAGCAGAAAATTACAAAACAAATTGGATAATCTGTCGAAATCAAATCAGGGAGCCATGAAAATGTCAGAAGTCAATACGAAAGGGGGGAAGGGGGGGGGGAAAGCGACCGGAGGCGTCAGCAAAAGGACGGCCTTTCGAGAACGATAGCCAGGAGAATCGGGGCGAAAATATCTATACATATTAAGGACGCGAAGAAAATTCATTCGCCTCCCTTTGCCAGCCAGCTTTCGTTCGTTCGTCCCGCCTGGTTTTTTTTTTTTTTAATGCAAACATAAATTCTTCTTTTCGTTGTTGTTTTTATTGCTGGACAAATATTTATTTCTCTGCCGCATTTGGCCCTGCAACTTTGCTTCTTGCAAACGAAAATAGGTCGGTGGGTGGGTTTATACAGGCAGTCCTGGACTTATGACCGCAATTGAGCACTAAATAGAATAAAATCCGGAATACCAAACCTGTTTCGTGTCTCCGATACCAACAGTCCTGGATTTACGACCAGGATCGAGCCCAACATTTCTGTTGCTCAGTGAGACATTGGTTTGGGGAGCTTTGCCCCGTTTCATGACCTTTCTAGCCACGGTTGTTAAGTGAATCACTGCTGTTGTTAACTTAGAAACAAAGGTTGTGACGTGAAAATGGCTTCCCCGTTGATTTGGCTTGTCAGAAGGTCGCAAGAGGGGATCATGTGACCCCCGGAACACTGCAACTGTCATAAATATGAGTCAGTTGCCAAACGTCCCTAATTTTGACCATGTGACTTTGAGGATGCTGCAATGGTCGGTCATAAGTGTGAAAAATGCTCCTAAGTGCCTTTTTTCAATGCCGTCGTAACTTCGAACGGTCACTAAATGAACAGTCGTAAGTAGAGGGCTGCCTGTAGTTAGCCTGCCCCCAGGACGCTGCCACCGTCATCAATATGAGTCAGTTGCCAAGCGCGTCTGAATTTTGAACACATGAGGATGGGAATGCGAGGGTTATATGTAAAAAAAAACGTCGCTAAGTAATTTTTTTCCGTGCTGTTGTAACTTGGAATGGTCACTAAGTGAAGTGTTGTAAATTGAGGACTAGCTGTGCGTGCAACTGTACTGCCCTGGAAGTGGGGGTTCTGTCTGTCTCGCCCCCACACCAAAGGCGTTGGTTAAGAAAAGTGTACTAAAACTCCCCTCTTTTGTGAGAAAGGTGTACGGATATGTAGTCCATTTCCGAAGGGAGGCAGCGAACGGGTAAACGTGACTTCCCGAAGGGGAGGGAATTAAAATTGGGGAGATCGGAAAGGGGGAGGACAGGAATTAAATGCAGGTTGGGTTGGACCTGAAATTTGCTCTTCGTTGCAAAATAATTGAGCGCGGAGTGCAAACCTCGCGTTCGAGAAGGTTCTGGATCGCTAAAATCCCCCCGCGGGAAAAAGCGAATCGGAAAATACGGCTGAACTTTCTTCGTATCTTTTCAGACGCCGAGTTTGGGCTCTCAAAAAATTAGAATAAGTCTTTGATTACCGTTAAGTCTCTCCCCCCCCCCCCCACCCTGCCCTGGCTCAGCCCCGGTCAAATTTCTGCATCCGAAAATCTCGCTGCCATGTGCTCTCATAACAATCCCTCTTTCTCCGATCTTTCCCTCCAGGCGTTTTGTGTCTCGTTCCCACCGGATGTCAAAGCTGTGCTTTCTGCCTCTGGGACCGGATGGAGACCCCCCCACCCCCACCACCAAGCTGGCTTCCCCACCCCGACAAGAAAATTCAGATTTGAGTCTCTTCCAGATTTTAGCCGAAGACGATCTCTCCAGGACCCTACGCCAAAGACAGGAGATTTCTCCCCGTAACTCCGTTGGCAATCTCCGATGACTTAAAACCGTGCTGCTTAAATAGAGGAGGTTGGCTTTGTATACCCTACCCCAAAATTTCCTCTTTGGGGTGAACGTTGCCCCCCAAAAAACGCCCTCTGGACCGTGTCAGCCTTCCCGCGCTTTCCGTTCTCGATGAGAACAATCCTCCTGACAGACGGCTCCGTTATTTTATCTTCCGTGAAGAAAGCAACTTCCCGTAGCTGGTGCGCTGCTCTTGTTTTTTTTGATTTTTTAACTGTGTTTTTAAATTTGGTGGTCCCTCCCGCTGAATCCGGGATCATCGGTGACTGAGCCAAACAATAAATCCGTTTTAGAAATGAGGGTCCTTGTTTTCACTCCCGGCTCCCCACCTCAATTCCTTGAAAGAAAAAATTTGGAAAAGATGTAGGGAGGAGAGCAGAGGAGACAGGAACAATATTGGGTAGATGGTGGTGGTGAGAACGAAGCGAAGAGGATTACAAGAGAGTTTCGTTGATAATAGCTGTGGCAGGAAAATATTGAACAGATGGTGGTGAGAATGAAGCGAAGAGGATTACAAGAGAGTATTGTTGATAATAGCTGTGGCAAGAAAATATTGAGTAGGTGGTGGTGAGAATGAAGCGAAGAGGATTACAAGAGAGTGTTGTTGATAGCTGTGGCAGCCCCTCAGATACTGGAATACAGGTAGTCCTCGGCTTACAACAGTTCCTTCAGTGACCGTTCAAAGTTACAACGGCACTGGAAAAAATGACGTATGACCGTTTTTCACACTTAACAACCGTTGCAGCATCCCCACGGTCACGTGATCAAAATTTAGATTCTTGGCAACTGGTTCATATTTATGACGGTTGCAGCGTTTCGGGGTCACACGATCCTCTTTAGCGACAAGCCAGGTCCGATTCACTTAACAACCGAAGTGACTAACTTTAACAACAAGCAAAGTCGTCGAATTGGGGCCACTTAACAAGCGTCTCCCTTAGCAACGTAAATTTGGGGCTCCGTTGCGGTCGTAACTTGGATTACAACATCTCTGCTTTTTCAGCCCCCAAAAGTTGCAGGCTTGCCAGGCTGAGCCCCGCAAACACCCATGCTGGTCTGTCGGGTGGCTTTAATCAGGGTTTGTCTCCTTCCCTAACCAAGGATAGCCGCAATCTCTCTCCTTTTTTTGCCTTAGGGGAGATCCCAGTCGATTAGAGCAAAGCCATTTTTTCCCCCCCTGTGCTTCTCAAAATGTGAGATTTCAAACGATTTTTTTTCCCCCTTTTTAGTGGAAATCTCTTTTTTTTTCCCCCCCCCCCATCTGGGGTGTTTTGCAAAAATAGCAAAATTTAGCCCCGCGGGAGGAGGGCTACCTCGCCCACCGTACTGCTGTTTCCATTTTTCAAAAACAGGTGCCTTGCGCCGCAGCTTGCGAAAGGGACCAAGCTTGGAAATCGCACAAATGATGGTTTAGTTTAAGACAAACACGGTTTGGTGCTTCTGCCCCCACCGGCAGCCCCCCCTCCCCTCTCTTTCCCCCCCCTCCCCCCCGCCTTGTTCCCTCCGCGCTCTCTCTCGGGCTCCGCAACCTTCTACGCGGCTGGGATTAATTGCAGTGTTTGATATTGAGATGTCGGGGAAAATGTCAGCGTGGAAGTTTTAATTACAGATCGGCTGCCGGCAATTAGCGCGGATTCGCACGCAAGACGGGTCTGGCGGAGATGCCGGTGCTGTGGCAACAGCCGGACTCCCGATTCCCCCTCTGGCAAGTCGCTGAGGGGGGGGGGGTCCTTGTTGTGAAGCGTGGGGTGCAGCTAGAGTCACCCCTATTTTTCCCTCCGGGAAAAAAAAATAAGGGAAAGAAGGATTTTCCTCTCCGTGATTTAGAAGAACAGGTAGTCCTCGACTTCCGGCTGCGATTTCTGTCGCTAAGCGAGACGTTAAGTGCGTTTGTCCCCCCGTTTTACGACCTTTCGTGCCACCGTTGTTAAGCGAATCCATGCATTCTTAAATTTGTTAACACGGTTGGCCAATGAATCTGGCTTGGCTTGGCTTGTGAGAAGCTTCAAACGAAGCTAGTCCTCGACTTACGGCCTCAAGGGAGACCAGGATTTCCATTGCTAGGCCAGGCGGTCCTTAAGTGAGTCGTGCGCAAATTTTGCAGGTTTTTTTTTTTTTTTTGCCACGGTTCTTAAGCAAATCTCATTGCAGTTGTTTAGGGAATCAGTCCGTCATTAAATGAATCCCATTGACTCAGCCTGGGAAGGTCGCGAAAGAGGATCCTGCGACCGCACTGCAACTGCCGTAAGTCTGAGTCAGTTGCCAAGGGTTTGAATTTTGAGCGCATGACACTGGACGGTACAGGAGGGTAGTCCCCATTTAGTGACCTTTTCAAAGTTATAACGGCACTGGAAAAAGTGACTTGGCACCACTCCTCGCACTTACAACCAACCCGTGATCAAAATTTGGGTGCTTGGCCACCGTCATGTATGTATGGGTGACAGTTGTGGCATCCCGTGGTCACGTGATCCCCAGTTGCGACCTTCCCAAGCAAAGTCAATGGGATTCGCTTAATGACAGCCTGGTTCCCTTATAAACGACTGCAATGATTCGCTTAAGAACCGTGGGCAATTTTTAAAAAAAAAAAAACCACAAAATTTGCACACAACTCGCTTTTACTGCCTTGCTTAGCGGCAGAAATCCGGATCTCCATTTTGGTCATAAGTCGAGGACTAGCTATGCAGCTTTTTTGAGGCGAAGTTAAGAAAGCAAAAAAAAAAACACCCTTTTTTTTAAACCTGCTGAGTCAAACGCATCGGGCAGCTGGCTTGTTGTTGGAACACAATGCGTTGCGTTTCCCACACACACAAAAAAAAAACCAACAACCACACCTTCTCCAGCTGTAGAATTCCATCCTTGAGCAATTTCGGGTCTGCAAAGCTTTGAGAAAGATCAAGTTACTAGTCCTTATTGTGGCAAAGGAAGCCATCCGGGGGAACCAGAAACCTATCGGTGTCCAACGAGGAATGGATCGCGTGATGCATTTTGCACGGGGGGTAAAAACAGGAATAAACGAGGCACTTTGGCACTTTTTTCTGTGCAAATTGTCGTGTTTTTGCTTCTGGGTGTGTTTCCTCCGGCAAACAAACAAACAAACAAAACAACAAAAATCCCAGAAAATTCCAGAACGGGAATTCCTCGTTCCGATGTGTTTTATCTTGTCGTTTTCCCAATTGTGGTTTTCCATTTGGACCCGGTGTGTTATAAAATGGGAGGGGGGAAAAGGGCGAGGAACAACCGTGCCTCCCTACACAAAGAAGGAAAAATAAAAACCTCCGCACACCGCAATGGGGGTGTGATTGTGCCAGAATCCACCCTCGGCGCCGAATTCCGCAACTCCCTGGCCCTTCCCAATAACCCCCTTTTTTTTGCCCAGCGGGGAATTATTGCCGGACACTTTAACATCTCCGGGGTCTCTTCCTGGACCTACAAGTACACACACACACACACACACAAACAAACAATTGCGACAATAACCGTCCCTTCCTTACGCAAACGACACAAATTGGGGATGGTTGTAAAACTTGCAGGTGGCATTTGCGTTTAGGCTGCGCCGCCCCCCCCCCCTTTCGGAGCCTTGCAATGCAAGAAAATCAGCCGCATTGCAGATGGGTGTGTGTGTGTGTGTGTGTGGGTGGGTCTGTGTGTACGGCACACCGGAGGGGACGGGAGGTTAAAAACACGACACACCGCCTGTCGCAAAAGTTGTCGCATTTCCATCCGGGATTCCAGAATTGAGTCTTGGCTGAGAAAGGATGGCGTGGCGGGCATGGAAGTCACACAGCCTCTAGGGGGCAGTAGGAAGAGACTGCTGTTTCATAGACACATACCCCCCCCTCCCCAGGATGGAGCATCCTCATAGACGGAAGGGACCTTGGAGGTCATCTAGTCCAGCCCCCTGCTCTAGCGGGAGACCCTACACCGTTTTTTAGAACAAATGGCTGTCCAGTCGTTTTTTTTTTTTAAATAAATACTGTCCAGTCTTGTCCACCCACAACTTCTGAAGGGAGGGGAGGGTTTGCTTCCTGCCGCCGAGTCGCTTTTTCGACCATTGGAAGGGGCACCCAGAGGTCATCCAGTCCAACCCTCCTGCTCTCTACACCGTCTTTAGAACAAATGACTGTCCAGTCTCTTTTTTTAAAACAAAAAACAAAACTCTCCAGTGATGAATCCACCACTTCTGGAGAAAAAGCCGTTCCCCCCCCCCCAATTTAATTGTTAATTCACGGGTCAGGAAATGTCTAAGGGACCCTTGAGGTCTTCTAGCTGGGCCCCCCCCCCGCTTTGCTGGAGGGTTTCCACCTTTTTTGCACAACTCCCCAAAATGGGAAAACATCACAATGGATGATGATGCGGCCGCCTCGGCTTGCGACGCTGCCGGGATGCTGAAGTATTTTGAATTTTGCAAATGTTGACAGGCAGGAACGAGCAGCTCAAATACTTAAGGGCCCCCAATTTTTGGATTTTCTAAATCTGGAAAAAAAAAAAAAAAAGGCAGGTCTGGTTTCTTTCTTTTTTTTTCCCCCAACCTTTGTCTGGGCTTTTAGCTTTTTCTCTTTTAAAATCTCCCCAAGTTTTTCTACACCTGACACGAGACCGCGTGTGTTAAATAAGGAAAAAATAATTGAGTTTCCAATGGATTTATTGTGCTTTCTTTGTTATCTGGAGTTGTTGTGGTTTTTTTTTGGCTCGTGGTGCGTTAGAAACTGGGTAGATTTGAGCATGAAGCCTCTGGTTAAACGGGTGAAAATAATTTACTTTAAAACCAATTTATTGCATTTTGCGTTATCGTGTGGATTCTGGGTGGATTTGAGCATGAAGGGCTGATTAAATAGGTGAAAATAATTTAGTTTTTTTTTTTTTACAAATGATTTATTGTGTTTGGGGTTATCTGGATAAGAGCGTTGTGCGTAGAATCTGGGTTGATTTGAGCACAAAATTGGGGTGTTGTTTTTTTTTCTTTTTCTTTTTCAAGGAAACCGTGCTGGCCACCCTGATCTGACACGCCTGAAGTTTTAATTCGGGGTGCAGGAGGGTGAGAGTCAATAAACGGCTGTGTCGGCAAGAGCTTGTCAATTTTACAGCCCTTAAATGTACAAACACAGGCTCACTTTCCTCTTGATAGCTACCCAGCTGTGGGAGGGGGCTACCTAACTCAATCCCCATCTTGAAGGTGTAACTGGGATGTGTGTATCCCTAAATCGAGGGTTTTAAACCTCAGACAATTTGAAGACTTGCTGGGGACTTCAACTCCCAGAATTCCCCCAGCCAGCTGGCTCACCAACAGATTGGGGCTGCTTCAGCACCCCCCTACCCCTGGCAACCTCCCTCTCTGCAAAAAAAAAAAAATGCTCGCTTTGGTTTGGCTCAGTACAATTGGACCGGGTAAGTTAGGGGATGGAAAGGAGACCACCAGGCGATGCCAGGACAGGAGATCAAAGCGGGAAATCCCTAAGAAGAACCAGTTTTATGGCATTGGCAGATGGAGAGAGAGAGAGAGAGAGGAGAGATGGATGGATGGACAGACAAGAATGATAGAGAAGGTAGGTAGGTAGGTAGGTAGAGTAGAGATATTGATAGAGATAGATACTGTAGATATGAGAGAGATACACAGATAGATAGATAGATAGATAGATAGATAGATAGATAGATAGATGGATGGATGGATGGATGGATGGATGGATGGATGGATGGATGGATAGATAGATAGATAGATAGATAGATGGATAGATGATAGATATAGATAGATAAATGATATGAGAAAGAGATACAGTGGTTGGTAGATAGATAGATAGATAGATAGATAGATAGATAGATAGATAGATAGATAGATAGATCAATTGATAGAGATAGATAGTAGATGATAGAAATGATAGATGATAAATAAGATAGATAGAAGATAGAGAGATAGGAGATAATTGATAGAGATAGATAGTAGATAGATGATAGAAATGATAGATAGATAGATAGATAGATAGATAGATAGATTGTTAGAAATAGATAGATTCTGTAGATATGAGAGAGAGATACACCGATAGATAGATAGATAGATAGATAGATAGATAGATAGATAGATAGATAGATAGATAGAGAAATAGAGAAATAGATAGATAGATAGAGATGGATGGATGGATGGATGATAGATATAGATAGATAGATGATAGATATGAGAAAGAGAGATACAGTGGTTGGTTGGTAGATAGATAGATTGATTGATTGATAGTAGATAGATAATAGAAATGATAGATGATAAATAAGATAGTAGATAGATAGTAGATAATTGATAGAGATAAAGATAGATAGTAGATAGATGATAGAAATGATAGATGAGATAGATAGATAGATAGATAGATAGATAGATAGATAGATAGAGATAGAGATAGAGATATAGATGGATAGATAGTAGATAGATGATAGAAATGATAGATGATAAGATAGAATATAGAGAGATAGATAGATGATAGAAATGATAGATGATAGAGAAACAAAGAGATTAGATAGATGATAGAGATGATAGAGATAGATAGTAGAGAGAGATACACAGATTGGTAGATAGGCAGGCAGGTAGGTAGACAGGCAGGCAGATAGATACACAGATAGATAGACGGATGATTGACATATGGTAGATGACAGACAGATGATATAAGGGAGAGATGGTAGAGAGAAAGAGACGTGAAATGGTTAAAGTTGAATTTTGCTATTTGACAACTTGTTCGAAGCCCCAAACTGTTAAAAAGAGTTTCTTCCCTTCTCCCCCCCACTTTTTCCCCCCATCCTTCCTTTTTTCCCCCCTCTTTCCCTTTCTGCCTTTCCTTTCTCCCCCCATCCACCCCTAGAGGGCGCTCCAGACAATGCCAATGGGAAGGTCGAGAAAGGCGGTTCTGGGTTTCCCGCCAGGTCAGCTGACGGAGGAGAGCCAATCCGCTGCCGGCTGCCTGCTATTAAATTTCCCCCCTTGGCTTTGGCCCCACCCACATTCCCACAGTCTCTGCAGCTTGGCTGAGTTTCTCTCTTGGCTTTTTCCACCTTTTTTTAAAATTCCTTTTTTTTAGCTAAAGGTAAAGGTAAAATTTCCCCCCAACCTGCTTAGAGCTGCAGAGCCCCTATTGGTTGGGAATGGTAACTGCAGCTGCTGCCTTAGGGGGGCGGGGCTTGTACACCTGGGGGGGCGGGGCTCTTTGCAGAAGGACCAACCACTGCTTGAGGCTCCAAAAGTCCATTTCTACAGGGAGTCCTCGAGTTAACGACAGTTCGTTTAGTGACCGAAGTTCGAACAGCAACTGCAAAAAAAGAAAAAAGTGACTTAGGACCATGTTTCACACTTACGACCGTTCCCCGTGGTCACGTGATCAAAATTCAGAGGTGGGCAACGGGCTCCTATTTACGACGGTCGCGGTGACTCCCTTTTGCGACCTTCGGACAAGCCCAGTCAATGAAGGGGGACGACGGCGCCCGATTCACTTAACAACCTAACTTCACCGTTGCAAGCGCTTCCCTTAAAAACGGTGTCTCGTTTAGCGACGGAAGCGTCGGGCTCCTTCGCAGTCGTACGTCGAGGACCGCCATCGACGCCCAATGTTTTGACAACACTTGCGTTGATGGGGATGGAGATCAGGGACCCCCTACTCACCCACCTATCTATCTCTGTTTCCAAATTTCAGAAACCCGGTTTAAATGTGGCTCCATCCTGGTTAGACGCTTTTCGGAGTTAGCCTCTGCCCTGGCTGGCTTAAAATGATGGCCTGCCCACCAAATTTTGTAAGTTTTTATTTTCAATTTTTTCCTTCCTGGCTTAAGCAAGGGTCGAATTGCCTCCCCCGTTGCAACGGCGGAGAGAGCCAAAAGGTTTTATGGTTTTGGCTGCAAGCTGCTGACGTCACCAGCTGCCCAATGTGGCAGGTTGCCGTGGCTCGCCGTGGCTCCCCATCCATCCACCTCTTGCAAAAAATAAAAGAGAGCGATAGTAATTTCTGGGGAGGAGTGGGGGGAAAACAAAATTCTGCATTTTTTTTGCAACCGGGCAGAAGATGCTGGAGGCAGAAGGATGCTCCCCTTAGCTGGAAGGATTTTAGCCCTGCGTTTCTGAACGGAGGCGAATCCTGGTTTCTTACCACTGGCCGGCTCGCCAACTTGGTTTGCGAAGGCTAAGGCCATGCCACAACCTGGTTTGTTGTGTTGCGTTAACGGACATTTAGCTCTTGGATGGTTTGAGAGAAACCCGGACAGTTGCAATTTATTCCCAGAAAGGAAGTTGTGGGAATGTGAGAAAGCTTGCGACCGAAGCTTATCGTGGTTTCTAATCATGGTTTATAGAGGAGGGTTTGCCCTCTGTTCGTGCTCATAGGAATGCTGAGCCTTTCTGCGAATCTGAACACCAGCCAGCTAATTTAAGAGTGCCAGGAAGATATCCAACAGGTCAGAAAAACAGATTAATGTGACGCAAGAAATCTTCGCGGATCAGAAGACCAGTTTAAATTGATGCAAGTAATCTAACAGGTTAGAAAGCAGATTAATTGGACGCAAAATAATCCAACAGGTCAAAAAAAACCAGATTAATTTGATGCAAGAAATCGAACCGATCAGAAGAAACAGATAAAATTGATGCAAGATCATCAAACAGGTCCAAAAAACAGATTAATTTGATGCAAAAAATCTTAACAGGTTAGAAAGCAGATTAATTGGATGCAAAAAATCTTAACAGGTTAGAAAGCAGATTAATTGGATGCAAAAAATCTAACCAGTCCAAAAAAACAGATTAATTTGATGCAAAAAATCTAACAGGTCCAAAAAAACCAGATTAATTCGATGCACGAAATCTTAACAGGTCCGAAAAAGGAGCCTTGGTAGTACAGTGGTTTAATGCACCCTGTAATTAACACAGCTGCCTGCAATTTCTGCAGGTTCGAATCTCACCAGGCTCAAGGTTGACTCAGTCTTCCATCCTTTCTAAGGTAGGTAAAATGAGGACCCAGATTGTGGGGGCAATAAGCTGACTTTGTATAAAATATACAAAAGGATGAAGGCTATTGCTTAACGCATTGTAAGCCGCCCTAAGTTTCCGGAGAAGGGCGGCATATAAATCAAATAAAAAAAATAAAAAATAAAAAAATAAAATAAAATAAAAAACAGATTAATCTGATGCAAGATATCCAACAGGTCAGAAAGCGGATTAATTTTAAAACAAGATATCCAACAGGTCGAAAAAAGAGATTAATTTGGAGCAAGGCTGGGACCCTCTCTCTCTCAAGCACCCCCCACACCCCTTTCCTCAATTACGGGCCGAAATCCAACAGGTGCAGCGTTGCAAAGCTGCTGACCTCACCAAAGCTCCACCAGAGACTCTGGTTCCCAGCCTTCCCAGCCTGGGATCTGAAGCCTAGCCCTGTTGGTTTTCTGCCTGCCTCTCCTCCTCCACACACCCCTCCCCTTGCAAAGGGATTGAGCTCTTGCCCTCCAGGAAGGAAGGACGATTTGGGTGCAATTTACCGGCTCCCCCCTTCCCCCAAACTCTCCAGATGAGAAATGGTCTCAATAAAAGCTAATTGGCGGCAGGGCCTGGCAAATCGAATTGTTCTCCCGCTCTCTTTCCCCCTCCCCAAATAAGGGGGGTGGGGGGGACAGCTCCTCCACCCAGCCAGCCTGTAGCTGCCCCAAAATTGAATCTATGAAAGTTAAATTACGGCATTATGTTTTCCTGCCCGGGCCTGGGGGCTGCCATGGAATGCCACCCCCCCTTCGAAGAGACCCCAGACTCAGCAATTGTAAATGAGATGGGGAAGATTGGGCAGTTGGATTTGGGCTGGGGGATTCTGGGAGTCGAAGCCCACCCTTATTAAACCATGCCGGCTGGGGGATTCTGGGAGTCGAAGCCCACCCCTCTTAAAGCATGCTGGCTGGGGGATTCTGGGAGTCGAAGCCCACCCCTCTTAAATCATGCTGGCTGGGGGATTCTGGGAGTTGAAGCCCACCCCTCTTAAATCATGCTGGCTGGGGGATTCTGGGAGTGGAAGCCCACCCTTATTAAACCATGCCGGCTGGGGGATTCTGGGACTCGAAGCCCACCCCTCTTAAATCATGCCGGCTGGGGGATTCTGGGAATGGAAGCCCACCTCTCTTAAATCGTGCTGGCTGGGGGATTCTGGGAGTCGAAGCCCACCCCTCTTAAAGCATGCCGGCTGGGGGATTCTGGGAGTCAAAGCCCACCCCTCTTAAATCATGCTGGCTGGGGGATTCTGGGAGTGGAAGCCCACCTCTCTTAAATCATGCCAGCTGGGGGATTCTGGGAGTGGAAGCCCACCCTTATTAAACCATGCTGGCTGGGGGATTCTGGGAGTCGAAGCCCACCCTTATTAAACCATGCCGGCTGGGGGATTCTGGGAGTCGAAGCCCACCCCTCTTAAATCATGCCAGCTGGGGGATTCTGGGACTCGAAGCCCACCCCTCTTAAATCATGCTGGCTGGGGGACTCTGGGAGTCGAAGCCCACCCCTCTTAAAGCATGCTGGCTGGGGGATTCTGGGAGTTGAAACCCACCCCTCTTAAATCATACCAGCTGGGGAATTCTGGGAGTCAACGTCCACCCATCTTAAAGCATGCTGGCTGGGGGATTCTGGGAGTGGAAGCCCACCCCTCTTAAACCAGCCAGAGTTGAAAAGCACTGGCTTCCTACACAAATTCCATTTTTCTCTCGCAATTCCCTCCAGACGGAAAGAGTTTTGGATTCCCCTCTTGCCAGAGTGGGGGAGCCTTCAGCCCCCCCAGACCCATTTTCTCGTCCCTCCCGAGTCTTATCGATTTTTAATTTTTTTTTTTTATTCCTATTCGGTCTTCTCAGCCAAGCCAGGATTCTCAAGAGCCACTTATAACAATTAAAATCCTAGGCAGAGATATTGACAAGTCCGCGGATGAGACAGAGCTGGAGAGAGAGAGAGAGAGAGAGAGAGAGAAGGAGAAAGAGAGGTGGGTACCAATTTCACCGCCCGCCAAAACGTGTCTTTCCCGGTCAATGTCGAGAAACTCGGGGAACGTGATCGGACAGTTAGCAACGAAAAGCCGAAATGCCCCAGCAAATCCTTGCTTGCATTCCAAACTCCCTTTTCCATTCGAAAGGAGCAATTTCTTACCTGTCTTACATGCAGAAAAAAATAATACCTGTGTTTCCCCAAAAATAAGACCGGGTCTTATATTAATTTTTGCTCCAAAAATTGCATTAGGACTTATTTTCCAGTTAGGTCTTATTTTCAGGAGGAAATATGGCACTAAATACGTCCATCTGACTGACGATCTTAACTGGGGCTTATTTTATTTATTTTATTTATTTATTTTATTACGAGCATCCTGAAAAATCATGCTAGGGCTTATTTTCTGGCTGGGTCTTATTTTTTGAGAAAACAGGGTAGCCATAACACAGGTAGTCCTTGAACTTACGACGGTTCATTTAGTGACCCTTTGCGGTTCCCCCCCCAAAAAAAAGGCACGCGAGATCGTTTTTTTTTCACATGATCCAAATTTTTTTAAATCCCTTCTTCTCCTTTCTCGTACCGGTGCTAAAATCCAGAATTGGGGGGGGGGGAAACGTCACCGTCATGGAACAAATGAGGATGAAAGCGAAGGCAACGGGAGGGGGAATTAAAAGTAAAAACAGGCATGAAGCTTGAGGAACTCTCCGCCACAAGGTGATGGGAATTAGGGCGAATTTTAAGTCAAGGACTCCCAATTTTTTTTCCCCCTGTTGTTTGAAATAAAGGGTCCAGCTTTTATTTCATTTGGAAGTTTTGGGGGTCTGCTGTGAGGATTTGACAGCTATTTTCCAAGGGTCTCTCTCTCTGGAGTTCTGCTAAAACGACAAGCCGAGTGACGGGAAAAAAAGCAGATTAAATTTACACCTCTAGACTTTGATCTCTGGCACCAGGAAAACCCCTCCTCATTCCCCCCCAAGCCCTTTTCTTATCTTTATTAGCCCTAAACTTAATGCTTCTTCTTCTTCTTCTTCTTCTTCTTCTTCTTCTTCTTCTTCTTCTTCTTCTTCTTCTTCTTCTTCTTCTTCTTCTTCTTCTTTTTTTTTTTTTGGCAAGGGTAGACAGGGAGACAGATGTTCGGGATTCCGGAGCCTATCATCCTATCTTTCTTCTCGAATTGCCGCGAGGAATGATGGGAGGTTGGGCCCACACATCTGGAAGGGGCCTGGGGGGGGTCTTCCGTTTGGGAGGCAGCTGTTTCTGCAAATCTTTAAAAATGAGTGAAAGGGTTTGATTGATTTCTCGACTTGCGACCGCCATGGACCCCCAGGTTTCCGTTGCTAAGCGGGACGGTGGTTGAGCGAGTTGGCCACCTTTCTGGCCAGAGTTGTTAAGCGAGCCTTTGCGGTTAAGTCACCCGGTGGTTAAGCGAATCTGGCTTCCGCGTTGACTTGGCTTGTCGGAAGGGACCCCGGAGGTCATCTAGTCCAACCCCCTGCTCAAGCAGAATAATTACAGAATAATTACAGAAATGGGAAGGGACCCCCAGAGGTCATCTAGTCTAACCCCCCGCTCAAGCAGAATAATAACAGAATAATTACAGAAATGGGAGGGACCCCCAGAGGTCATCTAGTCCAACCCCCTGCTCAAGCAGAATAATAACAGAATAATTACAGAGATGGGAAGGGACCCCCAGAGGTCATCTAGTCCAACCCCCTGCTCAAGCAGAATAATAACAGAATAATTACAGAGATGGGAAGGGACCCCCAGAGGTCATCTAGTCCAACCCCCTGCTCAAGCAGAATAATAACAGAATAATTACAGAGATGGGAAGGGACCCCCAGAGGTCATCTAGTCCAACCTCCTGCTCAGGCAGGAAACCCATTTGTTTTTGGGGACACGGCAAGAGTCGAGTTCGCCGTCAACCCAGCCCGGTTGCGGCCCACGCCTTCAGCCGGATGGACGCAAAGTGGGCACCTGACCACACTCTGTGGCCATCGCCGGTGGCTTTAAGCCAGGCTGACCTTGCCGGCGACGGTTTTCCACCGAAAAGGGAGGTCTTGCAAAGGGAGACCGGCAGTGCCGAACTTGTTTCTGCCCTCCGGCACGTTTTGGCTGTCTGGCTCCCCGTTTTCTCCAGCCTGTACGTCCCTCCCCCCCCCCCAACTGTCTGGGCTAAGCCTGATGGACAGTAATCTCTGGCAGCCGGTTGGAAGCTTCGCCTGTCCAGCCATGGTCGTTATCTCCGGGTCTGCCACTTGCATGCTAAACCCAGTTTTCATTACCCCCAAGAGGAGCACTAAAAGGCTGGGTTTATTGCATCCTTGGTGTGTGTGTGTGTGTGCGTGTGTGTGCCTTGCTTGTGAGTGCATTTCCCTGCACAAAAAGTTTTTATTTCTTTGGAAGGAAGGAAAGGAAAGAAAGAAAATGGGTGGGATGGATGGATGGATGGATGGATGGATGGATGGAAGGAAGGAAGGAAGGAAGGAAGGAAGGAAGGAAGGAAGGAAGGACAATGGGTGGGATGGATGGATGGAAAATGGGTGGGAGGGAGGGAGGGACAGAAGGATGGATGGATGGAAGGAAGGAAAGAAAAAGAAAATGGGTGGGATGGAAGCATAGATGGAAGGAAGGAAGGAAAATGGGTGGGAAGGAATGAAGGAAGGAAAGAAAGAAAGAAGGAAGATGGGTGGGATGGATGGAAGGAAGGAAGGAAGGAAAATGGGTGGAATGGATGGATGGATAGAAGGAAGGACAATGGGTGGGATGGATGGAAGGAAGGAAGGAAGGAAGGAAGGAAGGAAGGAAGGAAAGAAAAAGAAAATGGGTGGGATGGAAGGATAGATGGATGGAAGGAAGGAAATGGATAGATGGATAGAAGGAAGGACAATGGGTAGGATGGATGGAAGGAAGGAAGGAAGAGAAATGGGTGGGATGGATGGATGGATAGAAGAAAGGACAATGGGTGGAATGGATGGATGGATGGATGGATGGATGGATGGATGGATGGATGAATGGATGGAAGGATGGAAGGAAAATGGGATGGATGCATGGAAGAAAGGAAGGAAAATGAGTGGGAAGGATGGATGGAAGGAAGTAATGGACGCTGGACTCCTTCCTTCCTTCGTTCCTTCCTTCCTTCCTTCCTTCTTTCCATCCATCCATCCATCCAGCCAGCCAGCCATCCTTTCCACCCATTGTCCTTCCTCCCTCCCTCCTTCCCTCCCCTGCCTCTTTCTCTCTGCCTCCTTCAATTTCCCTTCCTTCCTTCCTTTCTTTCTGTCCCTTATTTCACTTTCTCTGTCTCCAGCACCTCTTCCCTCTCTTTCTCTTCCCCCCCCCTCTCTCTCTCACAAACACACACACATACATACACACATACAAACCCTTTCTAAAAATTGCCTGGATGCTCCTGCCACGGAATAGCGTGGCGGGAGTTTCCCCACCTGCAAACAGCCTCCCCCCCCCCCACCAACCCACTGCAAATTGGTTGTCAAGGGAACTTATTAAACTCAGGATCTACCTGTTTGGCAATGTGGCTCTGGGCTGTGGTTTGCTTGCAGAAAATTTGGCTGCGGCCATCCTGCCTCTTACTGGGGGCAGAGATCGGTTGAATTCTGATGCTGATTTGAATCCATTTTCCCTAACGCCTTCCTCCCTCCCTCCCCTGCTCCCTGCTCCCCACTCCCCAAATCATCTAATTTTGCAGCTTTTCATGAAGTTTAGCATGGAGCGCACGATCCTAGCTCCTGTGCAAAACCCAAAAATAGGATAATTCAACTAAACCCGGGTTTAAAATAAATACAGTCACGGCTGTACTGGGTTACTTTCATTCACTCAACCAAGAATGCTGTGGTTTAAGTAGGAGTGAAATCCAGCAGGTTCTGGCGAACTGGTAGCGGAAATTTTGAGTCGTTCGGAGAACCGGCAAATGCCACCACTGGCTGGCCCCTGGAGTGGGGAGGGAATGGGGATTTTGCAAAATCCTTCCCCTGGAGTCAGGAGGGAATGGAGATTTTGCAGTATCCTTCCCCTGGAGTCGGGAGGGAATGGAGATTTTGCAGTATCCTTCCCCTGGAGTCGGGAGGGAATGGAGATTTTGCAGTATCCTTCCCACTGGAGTGGGGAGAGAATGGAGATTTTGCAGTATCCTTCCCACTGGAGTGGGGAGGGAATGGAGATTTTGCAGTATCCTTCCCCTGAAGTCGGGAGGGAATGGAGATTTTGCAGTATCCTTCCCCTGGAGTCGGGAGGGAATGGACATTTTGCAATACCCTTCCCCTGGAGTCGGGAGGGAATGGAGATTTTGCAGTATTCTTCCCCCAGGAGTGGGGAGGGAATGGGGATTTTGCAGTATCCTTCCCCTGCCACGCCCACCAAGCCACACCCACAGAACGGGTAGTAAAAAAAAAAAATGGATTTCCCCACTCGTTTATCCCTGAAAGATAACCTCAAAAGACACCCTTCTGAATTTTTGTGGGGTGGGCTTATTCCCAGGAACTGATACGATTCTAATAAAATTACCAGTTTTATGCAGCAATCTTTGCTTAGAGGTGTGTGTGTGTGGGGGGGGGGGTAAATTATCTCGATCGGTTAAAATAAGAACTGCAATTTTCCCCATCCACTGTACTGGTTTTATCCTGCAAAATGCATTCCTTTTTCCCCCTTCCAAATTTTCCTGTTGCTTGTAATCTCAGCAGCCGAATCTGGTTTTATATCCCTGGGAAAAACTGGCCTTACCTTTTTGAACATCCTACCTTGATGCATGAAAAGGTGGGGGGGGGGGAAAACAGCCTGCAGGAAAGAGGAACTATCTTCAAAGGATTTTTAACCCCAGGGCTAACAATTAGACAGGTAAGTTAAAAAAATAAATAAATAAATACATTTAAAAAAAGCATTTAACAACGGAGGCAGATGTTTGCAAAGGAAGCAGGAAACGGAAGTCCTCTTAAATGGGACTGTTAAATTCCACGCTCTTTCAGAAGAAAAAGAAAGAGAGGGATAAATTTTTCTGTCCCGTTTTACTGTTAATTTTTTTTGTTTTTTAGCATTTTTAAGCATTCGACCGTACACCGTGACCGTCATAAATAGGAGTCCGTTTCACACTTACGACCGTGGGGGAATGCCACGACAGTCGTAAGCGTGGAGGAAAAAAAAAACGGAAGAACAGAATAAGAACAGAATAAAACAGATGGAAGGGACCTTAGAGGTCTTCTAGTCCAACCCCGTTAAAGCAGAATAACAGAAGAAATGGAAGGGACAACGGTCGTAAGTGTGAAAAGAACGTTCCTGAGTCCCATTTTTCAGTGCCGTTGTAACTTTGGTCACTAAAACCAACTGTTGTAAGTCGAGAACTACCTGTATTATTCCCGTAATCCTTGGTTGGTTGGAAAAAAACAAAACATATTTTTTTTTCTGCAACCATCTGGAAACCTTGCGTTAATTGGAAGAATCTGTGGCTTTCTGGTGAGGACTTCGTTATATTACATTACATAATTACATTTCCCCAGTGCTAATGGTTTTTTGTTTTGTTTCCTTTCCTTTTCTTTTTTTTTTTTTTTCCTTGTAAAACCGACGATTTAAAATAAAACCAAACTTGGCTCACCGGTAAGGAATTTGAGCTGATTCAGGGGAGGGGGAAAAAAAAAATATGAAAAGATCTCATTGCGTTTGGGGAAAACGTTCGGTTTGCAAAGAAGGAATTGAAAGCGTTTGCAATTATTGGAAAGGAAGAGGGAGGGAAAAAATTGAGGAGAAGGAAGGAGCGCTTGACAGAGATGCTACTTAAATTATCTGTGCTAAAAAAAAAAACAGGTTTTTTTGTTGTTGTTGTTCTTTTAATTTCCAGTCTGTGATGGATGGATACGTTTGTGAAATACAATAACAACACACAGCTATACAAATGAAATGGGATAAACAATCAGCAAAGTGACTCACCAAAGCGTATTTAATACGAGCCCACATTTCTTTTATTTTATTTTATTTTTTATTTTTTAAAACACACAAATAAACTTACAATACATCTTTTCGAAACAGAGCATTGATCCGGTCATAAATTTGTTCCACTTTTTGTTCATCTTTAACAGAATTTTATATATTCTATTTTTGCCATAACACTTATCACATATCTCAACTATTACCACCTAATGGAAAACTAACTCATATTAACTTGATCCTTTCTATTAATTAATTTCTATTAATTCTATTAATTACCTTTCTATTAATCCATCTTAAATCTTGATTCAATTAATACCTCACAGTACATTTCACAACTCTTACCCTAAATACTCACTATTAACAATACAGTTCAAACATGTTTATATTTCTAAATCTTATTTCCATTTCTAAAACCTTACATTTTATTACTACTTCATATAATATTCAGCCCGCATTTCTTATTAGATTCAAACAGACATTTAAAATCACGTGCTTGGGATGTCCATCATGTCAAAATTGTTATTAGCCGGTGCCAAAGTTGTGTTTTCTCCACCTTTGGCTAAATTTTAAAAGGTGGTGGACTTCAGCTCCCAGAATTCCCCCAGCTGGGCTCAAGGGGGGAATTCTGGGAGCTGAAGTCTATATACCTCTTTTTTAAAACAATGGACTTTAGAACAATGGATTTAATTCTTTTACCAATCTTGGTGCAAAATAGTTTTTAAACCCTTCGCAAATCACGTGGATCTGAGGATCCCACTTATAGAATATAGCAAAATTCTCCGTTTTATTAACTTATTTCTTTATTTGGCTCAGGGATTGAATCGGTTTTTAACCGGTCGGCAATTTGCAAAATCAGTTAGCAAATGATCGATCAGAACCGCAGCAAAAGTTGGAGCGGAGATTACCACCCCCTTAAAAGATATTTGCAAAAAGTCAAAAACCACTTTTTCATTCAAATCCTGGGTTCAAAGGGGTATTTTTCTTTTCTTTCTTTTTCTTTTTTTTTTTTGTTCTTGGAGATGCAGAAAAGGAGAGAATTTCTTTAAATGATAATGATCATTATAATTGTAATCTGGGTTCTTATCAGATATTCTGGAATCCCTGGTCAGCCATCCAGGCCTCCAGGCCATGGTTTAATCAGGGCTCAAAAGTTTTGCAAAGAGACTAAAGCTTTTGTCAAAAGGGTGTAAATCACCCTGAATTTGAGGGACAAATGGTGAGGGCCTCCTTGCTTTAAAAGTTGAGAATGGCTGGGAAGGATATAGGGTGGGTGGAGGGTCAGGCTGGCTATTTATTTATATTTTAGTTCAAAAGAAGGGGAAGAAAATAAAGAGAGGGTGGGAAAGGGGGAAAGCTAACCCTCAAAGTAATTCAAATTAAACCTGCAATTAAAGCCAACCGTAGCTTTTCTCTCCCTCTCCTCCTCCTCCTCCTCCTCCTCCTGCCAATTGGGTGAGAATTGGGACAGATTACGGGGGTCCCGTTCAGGTTTTGGTTTAAATCCACTCGCTTTCTGCGGATCTTCCGATGACGGAAGAAAGCGGATTTCGCGCCCTGCTGAATTTGCTCACAGGAGAACCTAAGTTGTCCCTCCCCACCGGAGAAACTCCCCAAGGATATGGATTTTAGTTCCCAGAATTCTCTGCAATGGGCTTGCTGGCTGGGGGATTCTGGGAGTTGAAGTCCACCCCTCTTAAAGCATGCTGGCTGGGGGATTTTGGGAGTTGAAGTCCACCCATCTTAAAGCATGCTGGCTGGGGGATTCTGGGAGTTGAAGTCCACCCATCTTAAAGCATGCTGGCTAAGGGATTCTGGGAATTGAAGTCCACTCCTCTTAAAGCATGCTGGCTGGGGATTCTGGGAGTTGAAGTCCACCCATCTTAACTCAAGCTGGCTGGGGGATTCTGGGAGTGGAAGTCCACTCTTCTTAAAGCATGCTGGCTGGGGATTCTGGGAGTGGAAGTCCACCCATCTTAAAGCCTGCTGAGTGAGGGATTCTGGGAGTTGAAGTCCACCCATCGTAAAATGACTGAGCTTGAGAAATATTGATGTAGAAAACAACCTTCTCTCCCAGAATTCTTAGCAACGGCCCAACTCACCAGGGCCTTCTGGGAAATCATCCCCTTTAGCTGAGAGCTGTCTGGTCGACTCCCCAGTCTGTCGGACCACAACTCCCATCATCCCTAGGCTTGCCTGCCCACCTCCGTGGCCGGGATAGGGTGTGGGGAGGCCAGATGAGCTCAAGATGCAATCCAGAATATTTGAGTGAAGCTTTAACTCTGAATGTGGTGGTGGAGAGGGGGGGGGTTTTCAAGCTTGAATTTAGCCCAAAGCCATCACTCTTTCCATGGTTTCACCGGCTGGGGCTGATAGACATTGTAGTCCAGTCCTAGTCTGCTTTTTTTCCCCTCCTGCCGATGTCTCTTTCTCTCTCTCCAGCTGCTGCCTTAAAACGAAGCTCAGCTGCAGAGGCTGTTCAATAACTTTAAAAATATATATGTATTTACAAGCGTTTGGGCTGAGCTTATCCCCTTCGCAATTCTCCGCCACCTCTTCTGCCCCCCCCCTTCCCAAAGCTACCCCCCTCCCTCTTTGCACCAGCCCTACAAGTGGAAAGCAGACGCTGGAGCAGCAAGAAGAGAGATCGATGGTGTGAATAATTTAATGGGGAGCCTGTGGGGTGGGGTGGGGGGGGCTTGTGTGTGGGGGGGCGAGGGGCTGGACACACACCAGGACGACAGATTCACAGCCCCCATAGGGTCCAGATCAGCAATGCCTTGATGGATCTCCCACCCACCCCCCCATAAACGCTGACATGCTAATGTATGGACACTATATCTCTAAATTGAGTCTGGGGGGTGCATTTCCTCCCAAGTCAACCCAGATTACCCCTGAGTTGTGGGGGGGGGGTTGGCGGTTCTTAGCAGAGACACCCCCCCTCTCACCCTTCCACACGCCTTCAAAGTGATACAGTCGGTCCTCAACATACGACCACCACTGAGCCCAAAACTAAGCGAGACATTTGGGTTTTGCCCCATTTTACGACCTTTTCCATCGTTAAGGGAAGCACTGCCAGTTGGGAAGTGAGTCACACGGTCGTTAAGCGAGGCTTTTCCCCCCTCCCCCTTGACTTTGCTGGTCGGAAAGGTCGCAAAATTGGATCAAGTGACACCCGCCCCCCCCCTTGTCATAAATACGGATCGTTTGCCAAGCCTCTGAATTTCGATCACGTGATCAAACGGTCGTAAGGGGTGAAAAACGAAGTCCCTAAGTCTCTTTTTTCAGGGCTGTTGTAACTTTGAACAGTCATGAAATGAATTGTTGTAAGTCAAGGACTAACCTGTACGTACAATTTGGAGAGGGGGGGGGGAGAGAGAGAGAAAGAGAGAAAAAGAGAGAAAGAGACAGAAAGATAGAGATAGAAAGAAAGAAAGAGAGAGAGAAAGAGAGAGAGAGAGAAAGAATGAGAAAGAAAGAGACAGAAAGAGAGAGAAAGTGAGAGAGAAAGAGAAAGAGAGAGAAAGAAAGAAAGAGAAAGAGAAAAAGAAAGAGACAGAAAGATAGAGAGAGAAAGAAAGCGAGAGAGAAAGAGAGAGAAAGAGAAAGAAAGAAAGAGAAAAAGGTAGAGAAAGAAAAAGAGAGAGACAGAAAGATAGAGAGAAAAAAAGAGAAAGAGAAAAAAGAGGTAGAGTGAGAAAGAGGAAAAGAGAAAGAGAGAGTAAAAAGAGAGAGAAAAACAAAGAGAGAGAAAGAAAAAGAAAGAGAAAGGGAGAGAAAGAGAGAGAGAGAGAGAAAGAAAGAAAGAGAGAGAGAGAGAAGGTAAGAGGGAGAGAAAAAGGTGGAATTACCAAGGTAAGGAGAAGAGGTAGAAATTTTCTTCTTTCTTTTTCCCTTTTTCCCATCCCTCCATCCTTTCCTGCTTCTCAACCTCCCCTTTTTCTTACTCCGTGCTTCATTCCCTCCCTACACCCTCAATCCCCCCAATATTCGAAGCACCAAGGAAAGAGCTAGAAACAGCATCTGTGTAGGATGCTAATCTTAGTTAGTCTTAGCCAAGGTTATTTTCCTGGCTTCGCCACAGAGATCTGAGAAATTTGGGGAGGGGGGGGAAAGGAATTTTTAAATGCCAGTTTGCTGGTTCCTCGCCATATCTAAACACTGTTCAGCTGTTTGAGGGGGAATCTGGACCTAGCAGGGAATTGCAAATCCCGTTTTCATTATTATTATTATTATTATTATTATTATTATTATTATTATTATTATTATTATTATTATTATTATTATTATTATTATTATTATTATTACTACTACTACTACTACTACTACTGTTTTTTAGGAAAATCACCCCAAAAAGCAAAGATTCCAGAAATGGAAAACTGCCAGATTCGTCCACAGCGGCATTTTCGTGGATCAGTTTGACCCGAGGAAAAAATTTTAAAGCTGGAAAACTGCACAATCAGATCAGGTCGAGCCCAGCCACACGGTAAGCGTATACAATATATTATAGTTCAACAGACTGTACGAATTTGGGAATTTCTGCGGCGGGAGAAACTTGGGTCTTGTTGGTACAGAGATGGAAGCCTAGAGTAAAAAAAAGAAAGAAAAGAAAGAAAAAAGGCGCTCTAGGAAGTCTCGTTTTGTTGGTTGCAGGAGGTGTCCTGTCTGTGTAGAAGGAGGGTATGAAATGGGAATTGAAAGGTTAAACTATGCTAGGAATATTTTTTTAAGGCTTCTTCCTCCCTCCCTTCCTTCTTTGCTCCCTCACTTTTTCTCTTCTTCCTCCCTCCCTTTCTTCCCTCCTTCCTTCCTTCCTCCTTTCCTCTCCTTCCTCCCTCCCTCTCATTCCTTCCTTCCTCCCTCCCTTCCTCCTCCCTTCTTTTCTCCTTCCTTCCTCCCCTCCTTCCTTCCTCCTTCCCTCTCATTCCTCCCTCCCTCCCTCTGTCTCATTCCTTCCTCCCTCTCCTTCCTTCCTTCCTTCCTCACACCCTTCCTCTCACCCTCCCTTCTTTTCTCCTTCCTTCTCTCCTCCCTCCCTTCCTCCCTCCCTTCTCCTCCCTTCCTTCCCTCCTTCCTTCCTTCCTCCTTCCCTCTCATTCCTCCTCCCTCCATCTCCTTCCTTCCTTCCTCTCCTTCCCTCCTCCCACCCTCCCTCTCTCCCTTCTCCTTTCTTTTCTCCTTCCTTCCTTCCCTCCTTCCTTCCCTCCTCCTTCCCTCTCATTCCTCCTCCCTCCATTTCATTCCTCCCTCCCTTCCTCCCTCCCTCCCTCCCCTCTCCCTTATTTTCTCCTTCCTCCCTCCCTCCGTCTCATTCCTTCCTCCCTCTCCTTCCCTCCTTCCTTCCTTCCTCCTTCCCTCTCATTCCTCCTCCCTCCATCTCCTTCCTTCCTTCCTGCCTTCCGCCTTCCCTCCCTTTCCCCCGTCTCATGATTGCCATGCGCAACCTTCCCAGCCAGTTTCTGACCACCAAAAAAAACCATGGTTTCACTTAACAACCATGCCATTCACTTAACAACCGCAGTGATTTGATTTGCCTTGCTTTTCAACGGAAAACCTGGCCCCAGTTGCCTTCGTAAGTCAAGGATACCCTGTCATATTAATCCTGGCTTTTGATTAGCCACGATGGACCGTCGGCTTCTTCTCTGGGCTGCCAAAGCAGCTAGCTGGTGCCAATCATTGATTTCTTAATTTAAGATCAGGGCAGAGGCCTCCGACACAGGTGACTCTTAACCGCCTTATTTAAGATTCATTTAAAGGATAATATATCAGCTGTCTTGAGTCAGCGCAGGGCTGGTCAAAAATGCTGCTTTGTACATTAACGGAGCAATTAAACTGACCTCAAACATGGCGTTCCTGATTTATAAAGCTTAACTCTTCCGCGAAACACACCGTTGTCTGGCAGAAATTGGGGGCTTCGGAGAGGGTTTTTTCCCCTCCCCCCCAATCCCTCGTTCATAGGGGATAACAGTTAGGTCTTCCTTGTGGTGCCCCATCCCGTAGGCTCCGCCCGGCCGCTTCTTTTTGGACCGATCACCTGGCACAGCTACAACGGGATGCTATCTTTGTAAGGCGGGAGAATCCATCCAGCGCAGGATATATAGGACAGCCAGTTTGGTGTAGTGGTTTTAAGGTGCTAGCCCAGAAACCAGGCGCCTGGGAGTTCTAGTCCCGCCTTTCGTTGGAAAGCCATCTGGGTGGCTTTGGGCCAATCACCAGGAGGCTGGGAGTTCTAGTCCTGCCTTAGGCATGAAAAAGCTGGGTGACTTTGGGCCAATCACCAGGAGACTGGGAGTTCTAGTCCTGCCTGAGACACGAAAAAGCTGGGTGACTTTGGGCCCATCACCAGGCTAATCCGTAGAAACAGAAGTTCAGAAACCTGGAAGTGTAAGAAGGGAAGGATCAATGACAATGAAGATTTATTAAAACGGAGAAGCAAACGTTACTATTACCACCTGATCGTCGCGGATGTTAAGAATATTATTTTTACTATGACCCCAATATTATATCTCAATGGCACAACGGACAACACACTTAGATATTGAATTGTTGTGTTTTATATTGTCAAAAAATTAAAAAAGAAAAAAGAAAATGATACCAAAGAAAGAAAAAAAGGAATTCCGGGCTTAACCACCTGTCTGGTTTCCATACCCCCAAAATGCCATCCAAAGGGTCTCTTTAATACATGGACCCCCCCCCACCCCCCAATGTAAAATTTCATTATTATTATACGGAAAAAATTCCAGATTTTTGTAAGGGCCACGGCGATATTTCTTCGGGCATCTCTTCCCCTTTTGCTGCATCTTCACCTCCGCGACGCCATCCGATGCAGCAGAGAAGCCGTTCGCTGTCTGCCAGGCGCAGCCCTGCACCCGGCGGAGCCATATTTCACCATTAAGGTAGAGTGTGCCACTTGGTTCAGCTTTTCTCATGTCTCCTTCTTCTCCCACCCTGCCTCCTCCCAGCTCCTGTTATTTATGGCCTCATTTTCTCCTTGGCGCCACTGGCTGCCAAAGGAAGGCACCGGGCGCGCGGCCTCCACCCCACCTCTCTCCTGTCGTTTCCCCCCCCCACACACACACCCCATTTCCCTCCCCGCCCGAAGGATGCTAAAATTGCTAGATGGCAGGAGATTGAAAGGGGGGTGGGGGGAGACAAAGCTAGGTACCCGAGGTGCTGGGTGCAGAAGGTGGCAATAAGCGAATAAGAAGCCAACATGCGGACAAAGGTTGTTGGTTTTGGGGGGGATTTTTTTTGGCAGCCGGGCGTGGTACATGGAGACACGGTTGTATCACGGAGGTGGGAGATGGGGGGGAGGGTCTTAGGGAGGAAGGTTCAGAATAGAACTGATCAGAATAGAGCTGGAAGGGAGCTTGGAGATCTTCCAGTCCAGCCCAGGAGACCTTATCCTGTTTCAGAGAAATCGTTGTCTGATCTCTTCTTAAAAACCTCCAGTGATGGAGAAGGAAGGGAAGGGAAGGGAAGGGAAAGGAAAGAAGGAAGGAAGGAAGGAAGGAAGGAAGGAAGGAAGGAAGGAAGGAAGGGGAAGTGGAAGGGAAGGAGGGAGGAAGGAAGGAAGGAAGTGGAAGGGAAGGGAAGGGAAGGGAAGGAAGGAAGGAAGGAAGGAAAGAAGGAAGGGAAAGGAAGGGGGAAGGAAGGAAGGGAAAGGAAGGGAGGAAGGAAGGAAGGGAAAGGAAGGGAGGAAGGGAGGAAGGAAGTGGAAGGGAAGGGAGGAAGGGAAGTAAAGGAAGGGAAGGAAGGAAAGAAGGAAGGAAGGAAGGAAGGAAGTGGAAGGGAAGGGAGGAAGGGAAGGGAAGGGAAGGAAGGAAGGAAGGAAAGGAAGGGAGGGAAAGGAAGGGAGGAAGGGAGGAAGGAAGTGGAAGGGAAGGAAGGAAGGAAGGAAGGAGCCTTGCTGGTGCAGTGGACTAAAGTGCTGTTAAGTAGCACCAGCTGCCTGCAATTACTGTGAGTTCGAATCTCACCAGGCTCAAGGTTGACTCAGCCTTCCATCCTTCCAAGGTAGGTAAAATGAGGACCCAGTTGTGGGGGGCAATAAGCTGACTTTGTATAAAAAAAAGAACACCGCCTGGGGGGGGGGCGAAAACCCTACTAAGCAGGTATATACAAAAGTATGAAGGCTATTGCTTAAAAAGCATTGTAAGCCGCCCTGAGTCTCCGGAGAAAGGGCGGCATATAAATCGAACCAATAAATAAATAAATAAATAAATAAGGAAGGAAGGAAGGAGGGAAGGAGGGAGGGAGGGAGGGAGAGAAGGAGGGGAGGAGAAAAAAGGAAGGATTGAGATGGACGGAAGGAAGGAAGGAAGGAAGGAAGGAAGAATAACAGAATGAAAGCATTGGAAGGGACCTTGGAGGTCATCTAGTCCAACCCCCTGCTCGAGCAGGAAACCCGGCCGATCCCATTTCAGACAAAATGATTGTCCGGTGTTTTCTTTAAACCCTCCAGGAATGAGAGGATAAAATATAGAATACGGAATGGAGGACTGAACCCAACTCCTGCCTATTTTTCCACCCCACGTCATATTGGCTTCGTTTTAACCATAGTTTGTTTCAGAGGCGAGTTTTCTTTTCAGGGCCTTTTAAAACGTCACGCTTCCCAGCATCTGTCCATCAACAAACCTGGTTTTCCTTTCCCTCCCACCCTCCCAATGCCTTTGTGTGACTTTCTTAAAAAAATTTATAAATTTGGTGGCGTTTCAAGGAAACAATTCAGTTAACACCCATTTTGCAGCCAGCCTGGGTTTGTTTTTTTTTGTTCATTGTGCTTTTAAAAAAGAGAAGCTGTTGAAGGTAATTCCCCCCCCCCTCCAAAAAAAGGAAAAAAGAACAAAAGAGAGGGAGGAAAGAAAAGGCGAATTTAAAAAAGAAATAAAACTGGAGAACCGAGAACGGGAAGAAGCCGCGGCAGCTAATTAAAAAAAAACAACAAAGCGACACCAAAAAGAACAACCCACAAAAGACGAGTAGAAAAAGGAGAGGAAGAAAGGAATGAAACGATATATTTTTCCATTGAAAAGAAAAAAAAAATTAACAATATGATTAAACACTTCGGTTTGAATGCCAGCCTTTCGCTGACGTTTTTCTTCGCTCTAACAAATTCTCAAAAGTTTGCGGCTTGCCCCGCGGAGTTAAATTGAGGACATCGGGGTTCGGATGATAGGTGGTCCTCGGTTTACGACCACAATTGAGCCCCAACCTATCTGTCGTTAAGTGAGACCTTCGCTCCGCGAGGTTTGCTCCGTTTTACGAATTTTCTTTCCCCAGGTGGATAAGTGAATCCCCGTGGTTGTTAAGTTTTAGGAACACCGTCGTTAAACGAATCGGGCTTTCCCCGTTGTCAGGAGGTCGCGATCGCGGGGACTCTGCGACCGTCCTAAATGTGAGCCGGTCGTCAAGCAGCCGAGTGTAAATCACGCGATGCTTCAAGGGTCGTGAGTGTGAAAATCCGGGTCACCGTTTAACTTCGTCGCTAAATGAGGACTGCCTGTACTGGATTAAAACCCGCTTTTATCCAAAGCTAATTTGCATCCCGAGCAGCTGAGAATAATATTTTTTTTTTTTTCCCAGCGTGGAATTGGGGATTTTAATCTGGAATTCCTGCCACCTGGATTTGCCAGCTCAGCAGCTCCCAAGCTTGTTGGTGAATAGGGTGTTTGCCGGCCAGCCAGCCGGTTGACGCGTCAGCTGTCTGGCCAGCTCGTTCCCTGCAGAGCCGGCGGTTTTTCCCGACCCTTCCTTCTCCATCTCTCTTCACACTTCGCTTGGCATGTCCTTGGATGCCGGTAGCTGGCTGCTGGTTGAGTCCGCAATGGAGCAGCGAGGGGTCAAACTAGAAGTGGGGGGGCAGAGAACAGGGGCCGGGCAGATTTGAGCCCCCTTAGTGGCTAAGGGCCATCGGCACGGGGAAACTGTCCCTGTTCAGAGGAGTGGAAGGAGGGAGGGAGGAAGGAGGGAGAGAAGGAGGGGAAAGGGAAGGAAGGAAGTAGAGAAGAAGGGAAACAGAAAGGGAGGGAGAGAGGGAAGGAAGAAGGAAAGAGGGAGGGAAAGAAAGGGATGGAAGGAAGGGGAAAGGGGAATGTAAGAGAGAAAGGGAAAGGAAAGGGGAAAGGGAAGGAAGGAAGTAAAGGGGAAGGGAAACAGAAAGGGAGGGAGAGAGAGGAAAGGAAGAGGGAAAAAGGAATGGAAAAAGAGAGGAAGGGAAGGAAGGAATGAAGGGAAGGGAAAAGAGGGAAGGAGGGGAATGGAAAGAGAGAAAGGGGAGGGAAGGAAGGAAGGAAGGAAGGAAGTAGAGGGGAATGGAAACAGAAAGGGAGGGAGAGAGAGAAGGAAGGAAGGGAAGGAAGAGGGAAAAGGGAATGGAAAGAGAGAGGAAGGGAAGGAAGGAACGAAGGAAGGAAAGGGAAAAGAGGGAAAGGGGAATGGAAAGAGAGAAAGAGAAAGGGAAGGAAGGAAGGAAGTAGAGGGGAAAGGGAAACAGAAAGGGAGGGAGAGAGAGAGGGAAGGAAGAGGGAAAAGGAATGGAAAAAGAGAGGAAGGGAAGGAAGAAACAAAAGAAAGGGAAAAGAGGGAAGGAGGGGAAGGGAAAGAGAGAAATGGGAAGGAAGGAAGGAAGTAGAGGGGAAGGGAAACAAAGGGGAGAAAGAGAAGAAAGGAAGAGAAGGGAAAGGGAAAAGGGAATGGAAAGAGAGAGGAAGGGAAGGAAGGAACGAAGGGAGGAAAGGAAAGGGAAAAGAAGGAAAGGGGAATAGAAAGAGAGAAAAAGGAAGGAAGGAAGGAGACTAGCTAGATAAATAGGTGGATGGGAAGGAAGGAAAGAAGATGGCTAGATAAATGAAGAGGTGGATGGGAAGGAAGGAAGGAGGTTAGATAAGATAAATAGGTGGATGGGGAGGGAGGGAGGGAGGGAGGAAGGAAGGGAAAGGGAAAGGAAAGGGAAAGAGGAAGAGGGGAGGACGGAGTGAGACGGAGGAAGGAGGGAAGGCTTTGTTGATGGACGTGTGGGACCTATTTGTGTTCAGTTGTGTGTTGCCTTGCACTGCATTCCCTTTGCACGCCCTCAACCCCCACCCCTTCTGCCCCATAGAGGGTGGGTGAGTGGGGAAACACTGCCAGAATGGGAAACAACCCAGACGGCCATTGAAATGGAGATCCACAGAATTCCACCGCTATTGAAATCCAAAAGTGGAAAAGCTTCCCCATTTGCTAATCCTTTGAGTGTCCCACCCCTCGTTCCCCCTCCTGAGCTGGTTTCCATAATCCCCTCTGAGCCAGGAGCCAGGAAATTGGGGAAGGGGGGTGCAAGAAAGACCCCCCCCCTTAATATGCATTCCTTTGCCCCTTGCAATTCTCTCCCTTTCCTTTTACCGCCTCTATGCCAGCCTCCGGAATAATATAGCCTTTGTTCCAATTTACGATCGGAGGACTTCAACTCCCAGAATGCAACAGCCAATCCTACAAGGTGTCAGCACTTCAACCTGCATTTACTCTAGTGCTGACATAAGAAGGAGAAGAGGGGGGCAGCTGGGAAGAGGACGCTTGACTTCTCACCTACTTATTTTCCCCGAAGATAATATCCCCTAGGAGATGAGATGGGAGGGAGGACATTCCTGGGAGCTGAAGTAGTAGATATGAGGAGAGTGATTTGGGAAGAAGGCCCATGAGACGCAGAGAATTGGAGAACGGAAAGGGAAGGTTTGAGGGTCAGGAAGTCAGTATTGGCTACGCCACAATCGGGGACAGATTGTCGTGCTTAATAAAGGAAAGATTTCATCAAAGACTATTTGTTTGGAAATGCAATTTATTTTATTTGAGACGACACAAGGCTGGGAGTCGTAGTCCACCCATCATGAGCCAAGCGTGAGCGACACAACTATAGGGCTAAAAGCATCACATTTTAAGTCGAACGAAACAAGACACTTTAGTGAGGACGGAGAGGGACTGGCGAGGCGCTTGAGGAGGCTTCAAGCTGCCAGCCGCTCGGAGGTGCCCTTTCTTGACCGACTCCATTCCGTACTTGCTGCCCTATGTGGAGACATCCATCCCTCTGTCCCTGATTTTTTTTTTTCTTTCTTAGGGGTACAGGAAGTCTTCAACTTATGACCCCGGCTGAGCCCAACATTTCCGCGGCTAAGCAAGATGGCTAAGTGAATTTTGCCCTGTTTTACAACCCTTCTTGCCCCCATTGTTAAACGAATCACTGCAGTCGGTAAGCGAATAACACACCGAAGCGCGTCGGGCTTCCCCATCCCTCGACTGACGACCCCAAGCGAGGCCGAAACGGCTGAGCGAAACGTGTCTTAGCCAGTTTTTGCCCCGTCTTACGGACCTCGCCTGCCACCGTCGTTAAACGAATCGCTGACGGTCATTCCGTTCGTCGCACGCGGTCGCTAAGCGAACCCGTCTTCCTCCATGGACTCGGCTTGTCGGAAGGTCGCAAAAAGGGATCACGTGACACCCACACACCCTCGGGACCGTCATAAATACGAGCCGGTTGCCGGTGTTGATGACGGGATCGCGGGGATCTTGCAAACGGTCGTAAAAGTGTGGAAAA
>NW_027256890.1:19861927-19904839 GCF_029215685.1 Pituophis catenifer annectens
CGGACTTTCGGCTGTTTTTCACACTTAACGACCGTTGCGGCGTCCCCAGGATCCTGTGATTAAAATTCAGACCCTTGGCAACTGATTTGTATTTGTGACTGTTGCAGCGGCCCGGTTTTGCGACTTTCTGACTAGCCAAGTCCAAGAGTAAGCTTGATTCGCTTAACGACGGTTGCAGTTTCTCGGGGTCGCGCGATCCCCTTTTGCGACTTTCTGAGCAGCCAAGTCCAAGCCAGATTCACTTAACAACTGGAGGGATTCACTCAGCAACTGCGGCACGAAAAGGTGATAAAATGGAGCCACGCTCACGGAGCAACCGTCTCACGTAGCGACGGAATTTTTTTTAGGTCGTAAGTCGAGGATCGCCTGTACATTATTTTTGCTGCGTTCCTGAAATGGTGAACTTCGTTCCAAACATGAAAGGAATCACACCCAATTTTCACCTTGATATCGCAATGAAGGAACACAGATTTTTTTCTGCCACATTCTTATTTATTTTATTATTATTTTTTTGTTTAATTCAGGGAAGGTTTTTTTTTTTTTCCCAGCAGCTGATGTGGCTTTTGCAAATCCTGGACAGCACTTGTGTTCTCGGGGAGCTTTTTGAAGTACTGGAGATGTTCCGTTGCAAAGTCTCGCCGCTCTTTTGGCACAAAGTTTGCGAAAAGTTCCCTTAAACCAGCAAAGGTTAATTAACAGATTAACAGAGTTTCGAAGGGACCTTGGAGGTCATCTAGTCCAGCCGAAGCCGGAAACCCTACACACCATATCTTGTCAGTTGTCAGTTCGGTTGTCAGTTTGGTCTGATTTTCCAGTTTTTTTTGCGATGTCATTCCCTGATAATTTGGCATTTTTCAAATTTTCAAATTTCAGGTCCTTTCGTAAGCCCTGATTGAGAGTTCCATCCTGGTTTGCCGGTTTGCCTTATGGTGCGACGCAATAGCAGCAGTTTAAAAAAACGTTCGGCGTGGATGTGCGTCTCTAAATTGTGACTTCACACACCCGCTGGAGGCAGTCCTCGACTTACGACCGCACCCGAGCCCCCACATTCCCGTGGCTACGTGACGCGTTTCTTAAGCCAGCCTGACTCATTTTTACGACCTTGCTCGGCACGGTTGTTAAGCGAATCGCCCCGCTTGTTAAGCGAGTCGTTCAGCGAATCTGGCTATCCCCCTTGACTCTTGCTCGTAGCAAAACGGGGGGGGGGGAAGGGGGTGTCACGTAACCCCGGGGTCACTGCAACCGTCGTAAATACAAGTCGGTTGCCGAGCGGTCTGAATTTCGATCATTGTAGGAGGCTAAAGGGTGAACAACGGTCCCAAGTCACGTTTTTTCCAGCACCGTTGTAACTTTGGTCACTAAACGAATGTAAGTCGTAAGTCAAGGACTGTATTTTTCGGATGGGGCTGCGCACCGTTGCGCCGCTGATAACGAGAAATTAGATTTTATTTTACGGTTCTTTGAAACCTAAATGATCCTTCTCGGGAAACCATTCGCCGATCAAAGACCCCCGGACGTGCTAGTAAGGAGCCCCTTGGGAAGAAGTGAATGAAAAGGGGGACCCCCATCCCATTTCCTTGCCCCTCTCCCCCCCCCACACTCCCTTACATCCCCAGTAAAAGCTGGTTTTTAACTTCGGCATCCAACTCGGCACGCTGCAGGTTAACGGCGCAGCTGGTTTTCACATGTTCCCACACCACCGAATCATGTCAGGCGGGCTTCTCCCCCCCCACATCCCCCTCCCTCAATCCCCCCTCCTCTACGCCCCCCCCCCCCGACCATCAGCCCTTTAAAGTGTGTTTTTTTTTCCCTGTGTTGCATTTTGTACACTTCACTTCCCCGGAATGAATAATTAATGGATGTTATTTTTATGTTATTTTATTTTTTATTTTTTTGGGGTAGTTTGAACACCTCCCTGCCCATCAATTCTCGGCTGGCGTGGGGATCACTTCCGTTTTTTTTCCTTCCTGGGGGGGGGCTCTTCCTTGCCCCCCCTACACCCCTCCACTGTCCCCCCTCCCCAGTTTGCCTTCTGTCTCCGTGCATCCTGCCACCCTCCAGCTAGCAAAAATAAGGGGGGTTCTGCACGCCAATGCTTGCCTGCCCTCCCCCAGGTAGGTCCTCGACTTACAGCGGTTCGTTTAGTGACTGTCGCCGAAATAAAAAGTGACCTAGGACCGTTGTTCACACTTAACGACCTTCGCCGTTCACATGATCAACATTTGGAGCGCCTCGTACTTATGACAGTTGCAGCGTTTCCCCCCGGGGTCACGTTATCCCCTCTTGCGACCGTCTGACAAGCGAAGTTGACGAGGGTGCCGGATTCACTTAACGACCGGGTGGCTAACTTAATGACTGCAGGGATTCACTTAACGACGTTCACCATCAAATGGAGCAAAGCTCACCAAAGGATCTCGCTGTTCAGCAGAAATGTTGGGCTCAATTATGGTCGTAAATCGAGGATTAACTGTACCGCAGCTGAGCCCGAAATTTTCCATTGCTAAGCGAGGCTGTTGCTAGCTGAGTTTCGTCCCGTGTTACGACCCTTCTTTGCACAGTTCTTAAGCGAATCACTGCAGCTGTCAAGTGAAATGGTCGTTAAGCGAATCTGGCTCTCCCTATTGACTTGGCTGGTCAGTAGGTCGCAAAACGGGATCACATCACCCCCGGGGACACTGCAGCCGTCATAAGTACGAATCAGTTGCTCAGCATCGGAATTCATGATCACAGGGATGCTTCAACGGTCGTAAGTGTGAAAAACAGCCCCTTTTCTCGGTGTCATGACTTTGAACGGTCACTAAACGAACCATTGTAAGTCGAGGACTAACTGTATCGGTATCTCCTCTTATTTCACTCCGAAATCTGCAATCTTCCAACCCCGCAGATCAAATTGAGCCCCGACATTGAGCCAACTTTCATGATTACATTTTCCGACGAGGCAACAAGCCCAGGTCTGTGCAAAAAAAAGACAAAAAAAGGAGCGTTTAACTCGGTTAAGGACATAATCCGTTTTCTGGGGCTGGCAGGGAGAATCAACCCGCCTACGAACCCACGAGAAACGGTTAGAGGGAGAGGCTAAATCACAGAAAGCTGACTCTCGTTCGGCACCGTTTATCCTTAAACTGGGTTTGATTGGGGAGGAAGTCGGGATCCAAGATTGGAAGCCGGCCAGGTGAGGGTGTCAGAATGGCATCCGGGTTCAAGCCCCGCCTTCCTCGGTCAGGGAAGCTTGGCGTGTCCTCCCTCGCAGGGTCGTTGTGGGGAGGAAATAGGGTGAAAAAAACCCCAAAATCTTCCCTATGCCGTGTTGAAATTTGGACTTAAAAGCAGAATATGAGATTCATAAACAATAAAGCCATTTTTTTAAATAACCTTCGACACGACAAATTTCTGGTCGCAAGAACGCCGTGAACCGGATAGACGAACCGGGTTTGAGTTGGGGATGACCAGGAGGAACGTGTGAAGGTAGGAGGAAAAAGGAATGCCAGTTGACTCATATATAGACACACGCATACGAAGGCACATACGGGCATACGTAGGTGTATAATTTCCCTTTCCTGTTACTTTGAACTTGGCGTGTCGCCATACCTGTTGAAGGCACTCAAGGGACTGCCCGCTGTCTCGGATTGCGCAAGACGGGGATGTGGCTGGTGGAAGGGGGGGAGGGGAGAGGGGGGAGGGGAGAGGGGGGGCTAAAGAGCCCGCAGAGTTTGTGTTACTCATCCTTTGGCAGGTAGGATCAAGTTGTCAGCCGCGGATCAGGAGAAAAACATGGAGTGGAAAGAGGGATTTGAAGGCAATCAAACAAGTGCGGTGGCCGAAGGGGGGAAGGCAGCCTCTGGGAGGGGGGGGCAGCAGGAGGGGGAGGGGGGAGATATTAAATCTAGAGGAAGGAGGGAGGGAGGAAGGGAGGGAGGAAAGACAGAAAGAAATAGACAAGGAAGGAAGGAAGGAAGGAAGGAAGGAAGGAAGGAAGGAAGGAAAAAAAGAAAGTAATAGACAAGGAAGGAAAGACAGATGGAAGGAAGGAAGGAAGAAAAAGAGAAAGAGATAGGCAAAGAAGGAAGGAAAACAGACAGGATGGATGGATGGAAGGAAGGAAGGGAAGGAAAAGAAAGCAAGGAAAGAAAACAGGGAAGGAAGGAATGAAAAAGAAAGTAATAGACAAGGAAGGAAAGACAGATGGAAGGAAGGAAGGAAAGAAGGAAGGAAGGAAAAAAGAAAGTAATAGACAAGGAAAGAAGGAAGGAAGGAAGCAAAAAGAGAAAGTAATAGACAAGGAAGGAAAGACAGATGGAAGGAAGGAAAGAAGGAAGAAAAAAAAAGTAATAGGCAAGGAAGGAAAGACAGATGGAAGGAAGGAAGGAAGGAAAAAGAAAGTAATAGACAAGGAAGGAAAGACAGATGGAAGGAAGGGAGGGAGGAAGGAAGGAAGGAAGGAAGGAAGGAAGGAAGGAAGGAAGGAAAAAGAAAGTAATAGACAAGGAAGGAAAGACAGATGGAAGGAAGGAAGGAAGAAAGGAAGAAAGGAAAAAAGAAAGTAATAGACAAGGAAGGAAAGACAGATGGAAGGAAGGAAGGAAGAAAAAGAGAGAAAGAGATAGGCAAAGAAGGAAGGAAAACAGACAGGATGGATGGATGGAAGGAAGGAAGGGAAGGAAAAGAAAGCAAGGAAAGAAAACAGGGAAGGAAGGAATGAAAAGGGAAAAAGAAAGATAGCTGAAGGAAGGAAGCAAGGAAGGAAGGAAGGAAGATAGACAAGGAAGGAAGACGGATGGATGGATGGTTGGTTGGAAGGAAGGAAGGAAGGAAAAGAGAAAGTAATAGACAAGGAAGGAAAGACAGATGGAAGGAAGGAAGGAAGGAAGGAAGGAAGGAAGGAAGGAAGGAAGGAAGGAAGGAAAAAAGAAAGTAATAGACAAGGAAGGAAAGACAGATGGAAGGAAGGAAGGAAGGAAGGAAAAGAGAGAAAGATAGGCAAAGAAGGAAGGAAAACAGACAGGATGGATGGATGGATGGAAGGAAGGAAGGAAAAGAAAGCAAGGAAAGAAAACAGGGAAGGAAGGAATGAAAAGAGAAAAAAGAAAGATAGACGAAGGAAGGAAGGAAGGAAAATAGACAAGGAAAGAGAGAGAAAGGGACCTGAAAGATCAGAAGAAAGAAAGCAGGAAATGCATCTCCAATATAATTGGCCAGAGGTTTGGGGACTGCTAATCAGCGCCAGGCAAGATAGACATAAAAGCCATCCTATAATAATATTTTAATTGAGATCGGACACTTGTCTGCCTTCATACAGGCCTCGGCTGACCCTTGGTTCCAGCCGGCCAAAAAAAAAAAATCCCAGGGAAGCGGGGAGGAGACCCTGCCTGCCCCCCCCCACACCCCCATTTCTTACCCGAAGGGAAAACTTTCCACCCAAGGCCACAGCAACAAAAAAAATAAACATTAAACATTAAAAAAAAGCGGCTTTTTTTTTTAAAAAAAAAAAACTTTCTCTCTTGCGCAACGGCAAGGAAAGATGATAATCTTAAAGAAGGAAATAAGCTGTTAATTTAACCGAGAAAGTTGATGCCAGCAGCCACAGTCCAAGGGCGAAGCTGGCATGGGGCGTGTTTGGGCAGGGCACAAGGTTGGGTCATATTAGGTGGAGAGAGTGGGGGATGAATCAGTGGGTCGGACAGCAGCCAGCTCCGAGGAGGAGGAGGAGGAGGAGGAGGAGGAGGAGGAGGAGGAGAGGAGGAGGAGGAAGCAAACAGTTGTGGAAATAAAACAGCGGTTGAAACAAGCGGGCAGATTTAATTCCAGAAGAGCAGAATATCACCGTTGGGAGGGACCCTGGAGGTCATTTAGTCCAACCCCCTGCTCAAAGGACAGACAGAGTTGGGAGGGACCTTGGAGGTCATTTAGTCCAACCCCCTGCTCGGAAGGACAGAGTAACGGAGTTGGGAGGGACCTTGGAGGTCATTTAGTCCAACCCCCTGCTCAAAGGACAGACAGAGTTGGGAGGGACCTTGGAGGTCATTTAGTCCAACCCCCTGCTCAAAGGACAGACAGAGTTGGGAGGGACCTTGGAGGTCATTTAGTCCAACCCCCTGCTCGGAAGGACAGAGTAACAGAGTTGGGAGGGACCTTGGAGGTCATTTAGTCTAACCCCCTGCTCAGAAGGACAGAGTAACGGAGTTGGGAGGGACCTTGGAGGTCATTTAGTCTAACCCCCTGCTCGGAAGGACAGAGTAACGGAGTTGGGAGGGACCTTGGAGGTCATTTAGTCCAACCCCCTGCTCGGAAGGACAGAGTAACAGAGTTGGGAGGGACCTTGGAGGTCATTTAGTCTAACCCCCTGCTCAAAGGACAGACAGAGTTGGGAGGGACCTTGGAGGTCATTTAGTCCAACCCCCTGCTCGGAAGGACAGAGTAACAGAGTTGGGAGGGACCTTGGAGGTCATTTAGTCTAACCCCCTGCTCAGAAGGACAGAGTAACGGAGTTGGGAGGGACCTTGGAGGTCATTTAGTCTAACCCCCTGCTCAGAAGGACAGAGTAACGGAGTTGGGAGGGACCTTGGAGGTCATTTAGTCTAACCCCCTGCTCGGAAGGACAGAGTAACGGAGTTGGGAGGGACCTTGGAGGTCATTTAGTCCAACCCCCTGCTCGGAAGGACAGAGTAACAGAGTTGGGAGGGACCTTGGAGGTCATTTAGTCTAACCCCCTGCTCGGAAGGACAGAGTAACGGAGTTGGGAGGGACCTTGGAGGTCATTTAGTCCAATCCCCTGCTCATAAAACAACAGAATAACAGACATGATTAATGATTAATCGGCTTTTTCTATGCTCGGCGGCAGGCTGGATTACATGACCTTTAAGGCTCCTTCCCTTGATTGCTCTCATATCAGGGCCTTGCTTACCCAAGACTCTAGCCAAGATATCGATAGTGGCTTAGTTTGAACTCGGCTTGTTTCAGGTTAAAAACCCAAGCTCGGCGCAAAATCTATGCCGTTGTCATTTACCGAAGGATAAACGGTGTTTGTTCCCCCTTGTAGGGCAGGGAACGGAGGAAAATAAAAAGTCAACATTTTCTAGCTTGGAACAAGCCTGTAAAAAAAAAACAACAACAACAGGATTTTATAAGTGCAACCAACAACCTCTGCTGTGTGTTTACAGAAGCCGGGTCGATGCAGGCTGCACCCTTGTAACAACACGTCCGTCAAAGTTTTTCCCGAGCCAGGTTTTGCCTTTCCCAGAAATTTTCTCGGAAAGCTACCTTCCCTGGTTTGCAAAGGTGCAATTTGGGAAGGAAGAGAAAATGTAGACCCTGGACGAGTTTTGGAAGGGCAGAACGAGCAGCTATCCGGATAGCAAAGGGCCACAATTTGATCGGACGAGAATGGGGGGGTGTCCATTTGCTGTCGGGGTGAGTGGGGGGGAGGTTATTTTTGGAAAGGGGTCCCATCTCCAAACCCCAATTTGCGTGCGAGCTGTGCCGAGCGTTCATTCGGAAAAAAGAAAAAAAAAGAGAGTGACATCAGTTATCCGGGGTGGGTGTTTAAGTTTTGTTTTTATTTTTGGATACCCATTTTTAATTTTTTTTTTTTTTTTTTATTCACGGTGTCTGCCGTGGTGGTTCCTTCCTTTCTTCTTTGGATTTGGAAAGGAAATTTCTTCTTTCAGTTTTGGGGAAAAAAAAAAAAACCTGTGCAAAGTAAAATAAACGAATAAACGGAAAAAGAAGGCGAAGGGTTCGCGGCAGCTTTCGTGCAAACGCGACGAAGTCCCCGAAGGCCGTTATAGGGGAAAGAGCAGGCCTACCCCCACGGAGGAAGGGTGCAGCTGGCGGAGGCCAGCTTCTCCAGCGCAGGACACGGGGCCCACCTAGGCCTGAGGCTTTGGGCTGCATTCCTGGCGCGCCACGTCCAATTCGGCCACCGCTGCTCGGCGTGTTCGGGCACGGTAGGCCCCCGCCCGGTGCGAGTCTCCTCACTGGGTGGGCATAACGCAAGCGTCTGTCGCCCAGTTTCCTAGCTCAGCACTTCTGGGCTCAATGGCCCTGCCCTGACGCTCGGCTGCTTCCCGGGATGAGGTGCCACATCCTATGTCTTGCATCCTGCTTTTATCCGGTTTGCGGCCTGCCCTTGGAAAGGCAGGGCATCTGCGTGGGCTCAGAGGCACTCTTGCCGTTGCCTTTTTTCAGCCAACGTGGAGTTGAAGCTGGCTTGCTCGGCTCTTCCTCCCCTCCGGATTTTTTTTTAAAAAAATGGGGGAAATGTGCTTTTTTTAATCAGGCTCTCTGTCCATGCTGAAGAGGCAGGGAATCCCTTCCTCGGGATCATTCCCAGAAACGGGAACCGTGGCGGCGAGAATGAAGCGAAGAGGATTGCAAGAGAGTATCGTTGATCGATAGCTATGCCCCAGCTCTTCAAATAACTGGAATACAGATGGTCCTCGATTTACAAACAGCGTGCTTAAGGACCGTTTTTTTTTTCACCCTTATTCACGCGATCCAAAGTCAGTCCCACAGCCGCCGACTCGTATTTACGACGGTCGCAGAGGCTGACGCACCCGATCCCCTTTCGCGACCTTTGGACGAGCCAAGTCCACCGGGGGGGGGGGGGGAAAGCCAAGATGCACCTTAACGGTGATGATACCCTCACCGACCGCGGCAAGAGAGGTGGCAAAACACCCCCCCCCAAAACTCCACCCACATCTCACTCCGCCCCAAGACATGTGGGGCTCCCTTGTTGGCTGTTAACCCGAGGACTATCTATATTGGGGGGACCGAACCCAACGGAAAAGGGGGAAAGCATTTAAAACATCTGGAAAGATTTAGTTGTTGGTTGTTGGGTTTTTTCCCCCCTTGGTAGAGAAATTGGGGGAAGGGGCTAGAGGAGGGGTCTCCCCCCCAAAGGGGGCGTGGCCTCTAGACCTGGTCAGACCCCCCCTCCCTCTCTGTCCCCGCCCCTCCTTGGCTAGCTCAACCTGCGAAGTGCGCCCTGAGCGCGCAGAGGCGCTGGCAAGAAAGCGCAGCGTGGGGAGCCCGTGGGAACCGGCGGGGGCGCGCGTCGGGATCACGAGGGGGCGGTCCCGGAGCCCGGGGGCGCGCGAGGAGGAGCCGGGGCGGTGCTGGAAAAGCTTCAGCGGAGGAGGAGGAGGAGGAGGCAGCGGCAGCATCAGCAGCTACGGACTGGCTCCGTCTCGCAGCTTTGCTTTCCTTCTCTTCTCTTCTCCGGTTTTTGCGCACCGGGGTACGCGGTGGCTGGGACCCGGGGAAGGCGCCCGGCGGGATGGCCCGGCTTTGGCTGCCTCGCCTCTGCCCACCGCCTTCCTCCTCTTCCTCCTCTTCCTCCTCCTCCTCTTCCTCGTCGTCTCCCCCGCCGTTGCTGCTCCTCCTGCAGCTCCTGGTCCTTCTCCTCTGCCGCGGCAGCTCCGGCAATCGGCATGCGGTGCATTGGAACAGCTCCAATCCGCAGTGAGTAGTAGCAACCCCCCCCTCCCTCCCCACCAACGTTTGGGGAAGGGCTGGCTGGGAGAGGGGGAGGATAAGAGAAGGGATGGGGGAGGAAGAGGAGGAGGAGGAGGAGGAGGAAGGTGGCTTGAAAAAAAATAAGGGGAGGGGGTCTTTGGGAAGGGGTCTGGGGGGGGTCTTGGGAGAGGTCTGGGAAGGGGTCTTGCGGGGGTTTGGGGAGGGGTCTTGGGACCCCCTGTCTTGGGAGAGATCTGGGAAGGGCTTGGAGAGGGATCTGGGAAGAGGTTTTGGGAAGGATATGGGAAGGAGTCTTGGAGGGGTGTCTGGGAAGGGGTCTTCTTGGGGGTGTCTGGGAAGGGGTTTGGGGAGGGGTCTTGGGAAGGGGGTCTTGGGAGAGGTCTGGGAAGGGGTTTTGGAGGGGTGTCTGGGAAGGGGTCTTATTGGGGGTGTCTGGGAAGGGCTTGGAGAGGGATCTGGGAAGGGGCTCTTGGGAGAGGTCTGGAAGGGGTTTTGGAGGGGTGTCTGGGAAGGGGTCTTCTTGGGGGTGTCTGGGAAGGGGCCTGCATTAAAGGACCCCGGGGGTCTTCCCCCCACCACCACCACTACCGTCTCCTCCCTCCCCCACGCCCCCCCCCACCACCGTCCCTCTCTAGAGATTCCTCCTCGCCTGCCTCGCTCGAGCTCTTGACAGGCCTCCCCCGTCTGGCGGCTGTCTGGACGAGGACCCCCGCCCCTTCCCTCCCCCGCCCTCACTTGCTCTGTCTCCCCTCCCTCCCCGCCAAAGTCAAGGCATGGTGGCCTCTACCAGAACTGAACATCGGGGTTTTTTTTGGGGGGGGGGGCGGTGGCGGTTTGCAGCTGGACGGGGGCGGGTGGGATGGGTTGGGGGTCGCTTTGCCAAAATCCATCAGTCCTTCCTTCCTTCCTTCCTTCCTTCCTTCCTTCCTTCCTTCCTTCTCCAATCTTCCTTCCCCCTTCCAATCTTTCTTTTTTTCTTCCTTCCCTCTTGCCTTCCTTCTTTCCTTCCTTCCAATCTTCCTTCCTTCCTTCCTTCCCCCTTCCAATCTTTCTTTCTTTTCTTCCTTCCCTCTTGCCTTCCTTCCTTCCCTTTCCCCTATAACCTTCCTTCCTTCCTTCTCCAATCTTCCTTCCTTCCTCGTTCCAATCTTTCTTTTTTTTCTTCCTTCCCTCTTGCCTTCCTTCCTTCCTTCCTTCCCTTGCCCTATAACCTTCCTTCCTTCCTTCCTTCTCCAATCTTTCTTTTTTCTTTTCTTCCTTCCCTCTTGCCTTCCTTCCTTTCCCCTTCCAATCTTCCTTCCTTCCTTGCCCCCCTCTAATCTTCCTTCCTTCCTTCCCCCTTCCAATCTTTCTTTTTTTTTCTTCCTTCCTTCTTTCCCTCCTTCCTTCCTTCGGGCCGCCGGGAGGACCGGGAAAAGCCGGGAAAGACACCCTTCGCGGCGACCGGTGGGGTCGTGTGAACCCGCGCTCTTTGCTCTGCAACGGAGGAATAGTTGGGGAGGGGGGCAGAAACTCGTGGCATAGGCTTGGAGGCGCGTCCCCCCTTTTCCCTAACCAATCCAACGATGCCCTCCAAGCGCTGGCGAGCGGTGGGGGGGGGAGAGAGACCCCCTTACCCGGGCGCGGCGGGCGGGGTCTCCGGTGGGTTGCTTTGTGCGGCGGAGTGCGCGCGTGTCATGACCTATTTTTCCTCCGGATTATTATTTTTTTCTCTCTCTCTCTTCTTTCTTTCCTTCCTTCCCTCTTTTCGCGACTTGGAGAGTGGGTGGGTAGCAGGCTCGACCCGACCACGGGCGCACCCAGCTGCCTGGCATCCCACGGGGGAGGGGGGAGGTGGGTGTGTGAAGAAGGAACTGGGCGCTCCTGGCTTCGCTGCCACCCCTCCAGGGCACCCCGTGGCACGTGCCCAGGCAACGCCGGGCATCCCTGGGGAAGAAAAAATTGGGCGAGGTTGTGTTATTTCCAGCCGAGCTCTGGGGAGGGTGGGCGGAGGGGTGGGGGAGAGAAGCGGTTGGTGGGTGGTGCAGTTGGGGAGGGGGGAGGAAGAGGGGTGGGTGGGTTCAAGGGTCGGGAATTGTGTCTCTTCCCTCCCCCCCCCCTCTGCAGGTTTCTCTCCCCGGCTGTCCTCCCCCCCCTCCTCCCTTCCATGGCTGCCCTTGGCAAAGGCAGGTTTGCCAATCTCAGACTTGCCAAGCAAGATCACCTCTCTCTCTCTCTCTCTCTCTCCCCCTCTCTCTCCTTCCCTCCCTCCCTCCCGCCCTCTCTCTCTCTCTCCCTCCCTCCCTCCCTCCCTCTCTCTCCCCCCTCTCTCTCCTTCCCTCCTTCCCTCTCTCTCCCTCCCTCCCTCTCTCTCTCCCTCCCTCCCTCTCTCCCCCTCCCTCCCTCTCTCCCTCTCTCTCTCTTTCTCTCTCTCTCTCTCTCTCCCCCTCTCTCTCTCCCTCCCTCTCTCTCTCTTTCTCTCTCTCTCCCTCTCTCTCCCTCTCTCTCTCTTTCTTTCTCTCTCTCTCTCTCTCTCTGAGCCTGTTTCTGGCAAAATAGAGGGAGGGGGGGTTAACACAGGCAGACAAGCCCCCCACCACCCAAAAAGAGCTCACCGGAGGCTTCTGATTCTGGTGGTCTGATGAGTGTCCTGGGAGCGAGGTGGGGCTCCCTGCATAGGAAGGGAAGGGGGCTTTTATTTCTTGGGCGGGGGGGTACAAGCAGAGGGGAACTGGGCTGGGGGGACGTCCTGTTTCCAGGCTGGCTGGGAGGCTGAGCCCCCCCACTCCCAGTTCCTTTGAAAGAGGGGGGCAGGATAAGACCCTCATTCGCTCCCTCTCTCTTTCCTACTTTCTTTCCTTCCTTCTCTCCTCCCTCTTCAACTCCTCCCTCTTCTTCTTGCCACTCTCCTCCCTCTGGCCCTCTCTCCTCCTTTCTTCCCTCTTTTCCTCCTCCCTCCCGTTCTCTCATTCTTTCCTTCCTCTCTCTCTCCCTCCCTCATTGTTTCACACACTTTTCCTTCCTTCCTCCTCCCTCCCTTTCTTCCCTCCTTTTTTTCTCACCTTTCATCCTTCCTCCCATTTTCTTCCTTCCTTCCTTCCTTCCCTCCCTTCTTTCACACTCTTTTCCTTCCTTCTTCCACCCTTACCTTCCTTTCTCCCTCCCTTTCTCTCACCTTTCCTCCTTCCTCCCATTCTCTCCTTCCTTCCTTCCTTCCTTCCTTCCTTCCTTCCTTCCTTCCTTCCTTCCTCCCTCCCTGCTGTCTTTCTCACACTTTCCCATCCTTCCTCTCCCCTCTTCTTCCATCCTATCTTCCTCCCTTTTACCTCCCTCCCTCCAGGGCAAGCCCCTGCTGTGGGAAGCCACTTTGGTTCCCTCCCCCCCCACTCCTCTCCCCCCCCCAACCAGGGCTGCATTCCCATTTGGAGGGCCAGACACCACCTTCCCCCTCCCACCTTCCTGACGGTGGGACGGCCTTTCCTCTCCCTCTCAGCCTGGCTGGGAACTCTGGGAGTTGTAGTCCAGCAGCCCCATCCATCTCAGAACCCGTCCGTCCGCATTCCTTTTGCCCCCACTGGTACAAAATCACCTTGTGCCCTTCACACAGGGACCCGGCTTGATTCCTCCCTCCTTCCTTTCCTTTCCTTCCTTCCTTTCCTTCCTTCCTTCCTTCCTTCCTTCCTTCCTTCCTTCCTTCCTTTATTTCCTTCCTTCCTTTATTTCCTTCCTTCCTTTATTTCCTTCCTTCCTTCCTTTATTTCCTTCCTTCCTTTCTTCCTTCCTTCCTTCCTTCCTTTATTTCCTTCCTTCCTTTATTTCCTTCCTTCCTTCCTTCATTTCCTTCCTTCTTCCTTCCTGCCTTCCTTCCTTCCTTCCTTCCTTCATTTATTTCCTTTCTTCCCTTCCCTTCCCTTCCCTTCCCTTCCCTTCCCTTCCCTTCCCTTCCCTTCCTCGGGCAATCTTTCTCTCGCTATATAGATGGATAATGAATCAACGGTTGAAGCCATAATTTGGGGGATTGTCATGGCTGCCAAGGGAAGCCGCAGGGAACCGAATCGGGGAGGAGGGCCGGTGAGAACGGGTGGGTGTGTGGGGGCTGCACGTTATCTCTGCAGCTCCATGCAGAATCACAGGAACAAAAAAAAAAAAAAGGAAACCCACATGCCAGGTGAAAGGAGGGAGGTGGCCTTGTTTAGAGCCTGCCCTCTCTTTTCAAAGCTGCACAATGGTGGGCACCTCTGTCGGCGGCGTCCTTCCCAACACACCTGCCACGGAGCTGCCAACTCCTTCCCATCTCCTGCGCCGGAGCCAGGGAGAGCCGATGAAGTGGGCACCCTCGGAGTCCCTTACGTGCCAGGCCGCCGTTTGTAAAACAGACCCCCCCCCTCTAATACACGAGGAGCCCGGCCTGGTGTGTGTGTGTCTCTCTCTCTCTCCTGGCCCCGTCCGTCTGTCCTTGCGCGTCTGGCTCTCACGCCCTCCACTCAGCGTCCCTCCGGTCTCGGCAAGTCTGAGGAACACCGTTGCCTTTGAGAATGTCCCCTGAGGCGGAAGCCCAGCGCCCATAAATTGCGCCTGTGAATTGGGCTTTTGGCGGGCACCGAACAATGGCGGAGAGAGAGAGAGCGCGAGGCGGGGGCCATATTTTTTTTTCCTCCTCCTCCTCCTCCTCTGTTCTCTTTTCATCCGCCTCGCCGGCCGAACCTTGCTAACTTGGCCTGCCGAGGACGGTTGCTAAGGAAATGTTCAGGTGATGCTCTTCCCGTCTGTGCTGGACCGCCGCCGTGATGTTGAGGGCCCACCGGGTCAGAGGTCCTCTTCCTTCGTTTGGGGGAGACACCCCTGCAAAGCACCCCAAAGCTTGCCGCAACCGCACCGCCGCCTATCTCCTCTCGGGCCTGTTCCTCTTCCGTGGGGATTGCCCCCCCTCCCACCATCCTAACCGGGGGTCCCATCATCCCACCTCTGGCCCTACGGCACCCCGATGGTGTCGATGCCTTCCCGGCCGGCTGAAGCACGCCGGGGAAAGAACACGGTTGCGCCTGCTGCAGCGCTGAGTTGCCGGCGCGTCGTGGATATTTATGGTGGAGCAGTGCGGCAAAGTCAGCTTCACTGCAGCCCGGCGGCCTCCCTTGGCGCCGGGTTTAAGGGTGGAGTGGGTCTTTCTGGGCCAGATCCTGAAATGGGTGGGTGGGGGGGAGGCTATAAACTCGGCCGACCTCCCTGTCTTTCTCCCACTGCAGGACGCAAAACGTCGTCCCCCGCTCTCCCCGAACGGCGTCTGCGAAAGACGCAAATCTTTCGGGTGTCAAAATATTTTTTTGTCTCCGCGCGGAATTTTTTATTTATTTTTTTGCTTCCTTTTCTCCCAGACCTCTTCTTCCTTCTGGCCCCTTCCCTTCGGTTTGGGCCGGTGATTTACGGCCAATTCACGGTGGACTAACCCTTTCCAGCCAGCGTGCAAACGGTTGTGCAAACAGCCCTCGCTCTTTGTTCTCCACCACGACGGTGCCCGCTCGCCCCCGTTGGGCTGCGGATCTTTCCCAGGGCTGTGCCCGTTCACGAGCCTCCATCTTTTGGAGGGGGTCCCCCCCCTCTTTTCTTCCCAGGGGCCTGGAGCAGCTTCCTTGAACCTAGCTCTCCGATTTGTGGCCCGAATCTTGCACGGTTCATGCGGCACACATGCGTGTGTAGACTAGACTGGGCCGGTCCTCGTGTCACGCCTGCGTTCCTTCCGTCAGCCACGTTTCTCCCAAGCCCACGTGGGACACAGGTATAAAAGTCCATCTTTTGGGGGAGGAACCTGGTGGATCCTTCCATTTCTTTTCCACCGCCGTGGAATCCTTTCCCCGTATTAGATCCGCCATCCGAATCAGATCTGGCCCTTTTCCGCGCCGGTACCGTAAATTAAATCTCTTTTTTTTAAGGAACTGGGGCAAAACCGCCTTTGGTGTACCGTCTGTTTCATCTCGAATCGCATTTTCCAGGCATCCTTGGAAATTCTCCCGCTCCCCTAAATTTTCAGGGGACGGGGTGATCTCTGGCTCCTGCTTTTGGTGCCCCCAAATTCTCAGAGACGCACAACCTTCCTGATTTTAGTAAGTGTGTCCTCGCAACATGCAGGGCTCGGTGTATTTCCGCTGGACAAGGGCAGATGTGACTTGTGTGCTGATGAATCCTGGAGCCACTCAGATGCATCTTAGGAAGCAGGGAAGAGATCTTAGGATCTCCTTCTGCAGCCCCGGGGAAGGGGGGAGGGATCTTCCCAAGAGATCAACCGCCTCACTTCCTTTCCCTTTTAAACTTCCCGCCAGTTCTGCGCATGAAAAGGTACGCTGGCATTTCCTTTGTCGACTTAACGACGGTAAACGGGGACGGGAATCTCTCGCCAAGCAAGGCAGGCGTTAAGCGAGTCGCACCCCCGTTCTTTTTTTTTTCCACCCACGGTTGTTAAGCGGATCACACGGCAGTCGTTAAGCGTTCTCCCCTCGACTTGGCTTGTTGGAAAGCCGATTGAGAATGTTGGCGAATGCCGGCCAGAATGCTACAACTGTCCTAAATATGTACCGGGGGCCAAAATTCTGATCATGTGATGCCACGACAGTCGTAATATGAAGACCGGTCATAAGTCACTTTTTCCAGTGCCGTCGTAGCTTCACTAAATGCGTGGCAGTAAGTCAAGGACTAAACTCGGGTTTCCAGAAACAGCCGGGCTGTGAGTGGCTAAGACGCTAAGCTCGTCGATCGAAAGGTCGGCAGTTCAGGGGTTCGAATCCCGAGTGCCGCGTAACGGGGTGAGCTCCCGTTCCTTGTCCCAGCTTCTGCCAACCTAGCAGTTCGAAAGCACGTAAAAAAAAAAAATTGCAAGTAGAAAAATAGGGACCCCCCTTTGGTGGGAAGGGAACAGCGTTTTCCGTGCGCCTTTGGCGTTGAGTCACGCCGGCCACATGACCACGGAGACGTCTTCGGGCAGCGCTGGCTCTTCGGCTTTGAAACGGAGATGAGCAGCGCCCCCTAGAGTCGGGAACAACCAGCACATATGTGCAAGGGGAACCTGTACCTTTACCTTTAATAATACTGTTGCTAAATTTGGGAGGACTCGTTTTTATACAGAATAAGCTTTTTTTTTTGCAACGCCGTCGTAACTTGGGACGGTCTCTAAGCGAACCACGGTAAGCCCAGGACTCCCAAGCTTTCCATTTTGAGGAAAAAGTTGTTGTCAAGCCAGGATAAACCTGAGGCTTGTTAGAACATCAGCCGATCAAAAACCCGAGATGCCACCTCACCAGGAAGTGAACCCACAACCCACGGGATCAACCCCAGGTGCCGTCCTCGTCGAACCGGTTTTTGCCAAAAATTCTCGCGTTATCAGGTTGATTTCCCCCGCCCATCATTGCAGGGCGTGCATGCGCCTCGAACTGGGGAAGCCAAGCCCCTGAGCATGGACAGAGCGCCCTCTCTCCTGCCTCGGAAGGAAGCCTTGCCGTGCCAAATTATTTCCTCTTTCTTTCTTTCTTTCTTTCTTTCTTTCTTTCTTTCTTTCTTTCTTTCTTTCTTTCTTCTTTTTTTTTTTCAACACATCCTTCCTTTAGGACGAGCTGTTATTTCCAGAATGATTCAGAACCGATGAGCCGATCCTGACATTCAAAAGAGGCACGTGATAAGAAGGGGGAAAAAAAATATATCTTGTTTTCTCCTTTCCTGACATGACAAGCTATTATCAAAAAAAAAAAAAAAAAAGACTTGGAAGGGGGTCTCTCTTTCCCCCCCAAAAAATCTGCCTTTTCTACAAGTTGAAAAAAAATGACATGACAATCCCTCTTTTTCGCATCGGGGGAAAAAGTCGATTCTACTCCAGGGTTTTTGGGCACGAAAGCCGATAGGAAACATTACCAAAAAAAAGAACAGTTTTTATTTTCGTTTTTATTCCCTCCGCCTCCTCCTCCTTCTCTCCTTCCTCTCCTCGCTTTCCTCTCCGAAAAAAACCCATTTTCGAGGAAATTTGCAAAGCAGGGAAGGGGGAAAAAAACAAAACAAAAAAGAGCCATAATGCAAAAAAAAAGCAAAAAAAATAATAATAATAAAAATAAAAAACAAGCTCTTTAATTTAGGGTGGGGGGAAAAAAAGGCCTGGAGAAATCGAAAAAGGCAATTTTGAACGGTGATTTTCATTCTTTCTTTCGCTATTATTAAGAGAGGTATTATTGCGACGCCGAGTTTTATCGCGGGGGGGGGGACGGAATTGGTGTGAATCGCAAATTAAAGCTCACACGAGAACACACTTATTGTGTGTGTGTGTGTGTGTATTTATCTGCGTATAAATATCTGCGTGCATCGGAGGAAAATTGGGGAGGTGGGATAGCATCCTTGTGCTTCTAAAACCGGTCCAGATAAGGAGAGGTATTTTGGCTGCTCTTTGGAGAACCAGAGGACCCCCTCCCCCAAATTCAATTTCTGTGGAGGAGAAGGTGTATCACGCGCCCCCCTCCCTGGAGGAGAGGGTCTTTTTCTTACTATCTTAATCGCCTTTAAAATTAAGCAAAATCCTATTAACCTCGCTGCCCTTTCACCAAATCTTGTCCCCTCCCTCCTTCCCCCCCCTCTCTGTCTTTCTCTTTTTCTTACTCCCTCTTGCTCTCTCTCTCTCTTTCTCTTTCCTTCTATCTCTCTTTCTCTCTCTGTTTCTTTTCTTTCTCGTTTTCTTTTTCTTTCTTTTTCTCTTCCTCTCTTTTTTCTCTGTCTTTTTCTCTCTTTCTCTCACTCCTTCTCTTTCCCTTCCTCTCTCTGTCTATCTTTCTCTCTCTCCCCCCTTCCTTCCTTCCTTCCTCTTTTTTCTTTCTCTATCTCTTTTTTCTCTGTCTTTTTCTCTCTTCCCCCTCTCTCTCCCCCCTCCCTTCTTCCCTTCCTTCCTTTCTCTTTTTCTGTTTCTCTCTCTTTTTTTCTCTCTCCCTCTCTTTCCCTTCCTCTCTCTCTGTTTGTCTTTCTCTCCCTCCCTCCCTCCCTCTTTCATTTTTCTTTCTCTGTTTCTCTTTCTCTCCATCTTTGTCTTCTTCTCTCTTTCTCTTTGTTTCTTTTTTCTCTTTCCTTTTGTTTCTTTCTCTCTCTCTCTCTCTTTCTCTTTCTCTTTCTGTTTCTCTCTCCCTCCCTCTTCCTTCCTTCCTTTCTCTTTTTTCTGTTTCTCTCTCTCTCTTTTCTCTGTCTCCCTCTTTCCCTCCCTCTCTCTCTGTTTGTCTTTCTCTCCCTCCCTCCCTCCCTCTTTCATTTTTCTTTCTCTGTTTCTCTTTCTCTCCATCTTTGTCTTCTTCTCTCTTTCTCTTTGTTTCTTTTTTCTCTTTCCTTTTGTTTCTTTCTCTCTCTCTCTCTCTTTCTCTTTCTGTTTCTCTCTCCCTCCCTCTTCCTTCCTTCCTTTCTCTTTTTTTCTGTTTCTCTCTCTCTCTTTTCTCTGTCTCCCTCTTTCCCTCCCTCTCTCTCTGTTTTTCTTTCTCTCTCTCTCTTTCTCTCCCTCCCTCTTTCGTTTTTCTTTCTCCATTTCTCTTTCTCTCTGTCTTTGCCTTTTTCTCTCGTTCTCTCTGTATCTTTTTTTCTCTGCCTTTCTCTGTCTTTCCTTCTTTCTCTGTCTCTCTCTTTCTCTCTCTCCCCCTCTCTCTTTCTCTTTCTCTCTCTCTCTCTCTCTCATTCTCTGTCTCCTTCCTCTTTCTTTCTCTCTCTCTTTCTCTCTTCCCCCCCTCCTCTCTCTCTGTCTTTCTCTCTCTCTCTCTTGGGAATGGTGTGACTGGGCAGGACCTCACTTTAAGACGCCTGTCGCGTCTTTGGCGTCCCTTTTCAGCCACGCTCCCGCCTTCAATTCAATATCTGGAATTGGTTTATAAATCAGATTTGCCGGATTCTGCTGCAGTTTGTGAGACCAGCCAATATTTCCCAGCTCCGGCATCAAATATATTTCTGGAGATGGATGGAGAATTTTGAAGGCTAAGATTTTAAACCTGCTTCGGCTACATCCTCCAATTTACACTTCCAAAATCACACTCTTTCCCCCCCTATTTTGGGGGGCATTTTCCGCCCCCCCGAAGATGCTCCTAAAAGGAGGGACAGCCCCTCCCATAGCCTAGCCCCGCCCCTTGCTTCATGCAGCCCCGCCCACTTGTGTTCCCCTCTCCCAGAGAAGGGGCTCCCCGAGACTCATTTCCCCCAAGGGGTCTCAGCATTATTTGACCTCTAACCCATCTTTCCCCCCCACCCGCCCGCCATTTCCGCTAATCCTGGATTTACGACCGCCACCGAGCTCAACATTTCCGTCGCTAAGCGAGACATTTTAAGTGAGCTTTGTACCCCATTGTACGACTTCCCTTTCTGCCGTTCTCTGCCGTTGCTTACTTAATCACACCGTCGTTAAGCGAACCCATTGACTTGGCTCATCAGACGGTCGCCAAAGGGGATCACGCGACACCAACCCAACCCCCCCTCCCCGGGACGCTGCGAAACCGTCATAAAGTACGAGTCAGCCGCCCAGCGGTCCGAATTTTGATCGTGGGACCACACAGAGGGAGGCTGCACACGGTCATACGAACGAAACACGGTCCTAAGTTCCCTTTTTTTCCCCCGGAACCTTCAAACGGACACTAAACGAACTGTCGTAAGTCGAGGACTACCGGCATTTGACAAAACACGCGTTTTCCCCGAACGTGCGACTCCTGGATCGCAAATATCAAAGGAAATGAGGAAGCTGCAAGGAGTTAACCAGGTTTAGGGACCGTTAGGCTCCGTTTCTCCAGACTGCCACTCTGGGGATTTGACCTATCCAGGGTCTGTTTGAACCAGGATTTAGCCTGGGCTTAAAAGTTGTCTGAATCTGCTATTTAACCCCGTTGCTGCACCAGCTGGCTACCTGATCCAGCAGAGTTTTCCCCCTTAGGGATCCTTGTTTGCAAATGTTGTTTTTTTCTTTTTCTGCATCCTGGCTTGTTGGCGGGCTGCCACCTTGTCCTTTTCTGACCTGCTCTGACCCCTTCGTGGTTTGTTCAAAAACCTCTCTGCCGGCACCAACCGGGGGGTGGGGGTGGTGGGGGGGTGGGAAAGGGAGGAAAGTGGGGTGGGGGGGACGGACTCTGGACTCGGGCTCTTCTCTCCCGCTTCCCTTCCTCTGGGACTGAGTCCCACAGCATCCTCAGGTGGTGGAACAGCTGCTTTACCTGTTGGGTCTCGGCCTAACACTTTTGTGGAGCTGCTGCTGATGCGGCTGACAACAACCAGGTGCCAGAGAGGCTTCAGAGGAGACGCAGCTGACCTGGTGCCTTGCTTAACACACACGCACACACACAAATGCACGCAAGACCGGGCCCTGGAGGGTGGACATTCAACAGGTCTGGCTTTCCCTCCTGATAGGCTGCATGGAAGCCCTTTCCTTTGTTTCATCTTTTCCTTCCTTCCTTCCTTCCTCTGGTCTTTCTTACGCAACTTTCTTTTCCTCCTTTCCTTTTTCCTTCCCTTTTTTCTTTCTCCCATCCTTTTTTCCTTCCATCCATCTTTCTCCTTCCTTCCCTTCCCTTCCTTTCTTCATCCATTTTCCTTTCCTTTCCCTCCTTTCCTTTCCTTTCTTTCCATCTTTCCTTTCATCCATTTACCTTCCCTTCCCTCCCTTTCCTTTTCTTTCCTTCCACCTTCTTCCTCCCTTTCATCCTTTCCCTTTTCTTCCTTTCATCCATTTACTCCCTTCCCTTCTCTCTCTTCTTCCTTTCCTCTTTCTCTCCTTTCCTTTCTCTCCTTTTCTTTTCTTTCCTTTCTTTCCATCTTTCCTTTCCTTTCATCCTTTCCTTTCGTTCCATCTTTCCTTTCCTTCCCTCCCCTCCCCTTCCCTTCTTCATCCATTTACCTTCCCTTCCCTCCCTTTCCTTTTCTTTCCTTCCACCTTCTTCCTCCCTTTCGTTTCCCTTCCCTTCCCTTCTTCATCCATTTACCTTCCCTTCTCTCTCTTCCTTTTACTCTTTCCCTCCTTTCCTTTCTCTCCTTTTCTTTCCTTTCCTTTCTTTCCATATTTCCTTTCCTTTCATCCTTTCCTTTCTTTCCATCTTTCCTTCCCTTCCCTTCTTCATCCATTTACCTTCCCTTCCCTTCCCTCCCTTTCCTTTTCTTTCCTTCCACCTTCTTCCTCCCTTTCATCCTTTCCCTTCCTTTCCCTTCTTCATTCATCCGCTTCCTCCCTTCCCTTCTCCCTCTTCTTCCTTTCCTCTTCTGCTTCTCCTTCCCCTTCTCCCATGTCTTGGGTTATTACAGCTCCCATCATCCCCAACCCACCACATGTTGTTTTGTTTATTTAATCCGCTTTGAGGGAAACGGTGAGGTGTCCTGGCTGCTTAGCCCGAAGTGATCAGAAAGAGGGGAGGGAAAAAAAGAAAGAAAAACAAACTCGAAGCCAAGTTTCTGTTTTGCTTCTGTTTGTGGGTCAAAAGACTTCAGGTTTCCATTCTTCTCGTTTGTTTACGTTCTGTCGTTTTGCCCTCAAAAAGGGTTGATCCCAGGTGCTTTCTGAATCTTTTCTTTCTTTCTCTGCCCTCCCTTCCCTCTTTTCCTCTAATGTTGTGCCATTCAGACAACCCATCTCCAGGGCAAGGACAAATGGATTGTGGGCATGCGCCTCTGGGGATAGAAATCTTTCAGTAAAACAAACCTAGATTAATTAATTCCTTAGCATCGCTACCATCGGAGACGCTCAAGTTGTGAGTTCACACCTGTGAGTTCACTAAACCGCCTTTGATTTGGGGTGTGAAACTCGGCCATCCTGGTTTCTGCAGGAGGACGCTAACCGATGGTGGCTTGCACGACGGGTAGAATTCACCAATGGTGGCTTGTGCAAGAGAAGGCAGCCAATAACACGATGGAGGCTTCCGTGATTGTGGTTTGCACGGGAGAGACGCAGCCGATGGCGGCTTGCACCCTGGCGGCTTGGACGGCAGAGGCCGGTGGATGATGGCTTGTATAACGGGAAAGGGCCGGCCGATGGTGGTTTGCACGAGGGCGGCTTGTGTGGGAGAGATCGCTAAGTGCAGTTGGCCCGGAAGAAGCCAGTTGATGGCGGCTTGCACGGGGAGAGGCAGCTGATGGGGCTTGCACGAAGGTGGCTTTGCACGAGGAGAGTTCGTTCGATGGTGGCTTGCACCATGGCAGCTTACGTAGGAGAAGTCAGGGGATGATGGCTTGCTCTACAGCAGCTTATACAAGAGAGGCCAACCGATGTTGGTTTGTAGGACGGCCGCTTGTGCCGGAGAGAGCTCACCAATGGCGGCTTGCACAAGAGAGGCCGGTCGATGGTGGCTTGCACCATGGCAGCTTACGTAGGAGAGATTGGGTGATGATGGCTTGCTCTACAACAGCTTGTACAAGAGAGGCCAACCGATGTTGGTTTGTAGGACGGCCGCTTGTGCCGGAGAGAGCTCACCAATGGCGGCTTGCACGAGAGAGGCCAGCCGATGGCGACTTGTACAAGGCCGCCTTGCAGGAGAGAGAAACTAGCTTATGGCAGCTTGCTCAAGAGGCCAACATTCCTAAAAAAACGGGGTTTCTCAGGAGTCCCCGAACAAGAAGAGACCCCGTAATTTGATCGGGAGAAGATCCGCTGCCGGCGAAATGCCCCTTCCCCTTTTCCTCCCCCTGTTTCAAGAGGGATTAGAGATTCAACTCTAAAGGGGGTTCAAGGACTTGTCCCTCGAACAGCGGGGAACATCCTCCCCCTCCCCAATTTTGGGGTGTGTGTGTGTGTGTGACTGGAGAGAAGATGCCTGTTGCTGGATCGGAGACCCGTCACAAAATGAGCATCAGCCTCGGATCTGAATCAGCAAAGAGGATGGGGAGCGGGGGCGGTTCGACTTAATCCGGATTAACCCTAGGTTAGAGATTAAAGGGGCTTTTCCCCCCCCCCGCAGCTTTCTTAATCCTGTTAAAGGCTGCCTTCTCTTCTCCGCCTTCCCTTTCTCCTTCTTCTCTTCCCCGGGCCCCCCCCTCTCTCTCTCTCCGTTTGCAAAGCCGGCCAGGCCTGGGAAAACCGAGATTTTAGGATGCTGCTCTCTGGCTGGGACCAAATTAAAATATTGTAGTGCAGCAATGAGCATTTTTTAAAATTAATTCCTTGCTTGCTTCCTTCCTTCCTTCCTCTCTCCGTCTCCTTCCTGCTTTCCTCCCTCCCTTCTTTCTTACCTTCTCTCCTTCCTCTCATTCTGTCCTTCCTCCCATTCCTTCCTTCCTTCCTTCTTTCTCTCTTATCTTTCCTTCCCCCTTCAATCTTCCTTCCTTCTTTCCTTCCTTCTTATACCTTTCCTCCTTCCTTTCATTCTGTCCTTCCTCCCATTCCTTCCTTCCTTCTTTCTCTCTTATCCTTCCTTCCCCCTCCAATCTTCCTTCCTTCTTTCCTTCCTTCTTATACCTTCCCTCCTTCCTTTCATTCTGTCCTTCCTCCCATTCCTTCCTTCCTTCCTTCTTTCTCTCTTATCTTTCCTTCCCCCTTCAATCTTCCTTCCTTCTTTCCTCCCTTTTTATATCTTCCCTCCTTCCCTTCATTCTATCCTTCCTCCCATTCCTTCCTTCCTTCTTCTTTCTCTCCTATCCTTCCTCCCCCTCCAATCTTCCCTCCTTCTTTCCTCCCTCCCTCCTTATACCTTCCCTCCTTCACTTCATTCTGTCCTTCTCTCCTTCCTCCCATTCCTTCTTTCCTTCCTTCCTCCCATTCCTTCCTTCCGTCCTTCTTCTTTTTCATTTATCCTTCCTTCCCCCTCCAGTCTTCCTTCCTTCTTTCCTCCCTCCCTTCTTACACCTTCTCTCCTTCTTCCCATTCTGTCCTTTCCCCCTTCCTTCCTTCCCTTCCTTTCATCCATCTTCCACCTGTTTTCCTTCCTTCTTTGTCTATGTCTATGTCTTTGCCTTCCTTCCTTTTCTTTTCTTTTTCCTTCTTTCCTTCCCTTCATCCAGGAAAGAGAGGCTCAACCACAACTCTCAAAATCCTTGCGAACTTTAAATTCCACATTTTATTTTGCAAAACAGGGCTTCTTTTTTTTTAAAAAAAAAAAAAAACCAAAATGTAATACCCAAAAGGACAGAACATAGCTCCATCTAGGTTTACCCCATAATGCTCAGCTTTTCTTCGCCTAATCGTGGTTTGCTGAGTAAATCGCTCAGATCGCAATAAGCCAGCAAGCCTGGCTCACCAACCACAATGTCGGGGCGTGTCCACAAGCTGACTCCCAAGGCGAAACTATCATGTTGCGGTTGTATGAATGAGTAACAATACCGGTTCCTGGGAAAGTGGGGATACTTACACCCATGTGTCTGTCTGTGGTTTGCTTTGTTAGCGTCTCCTCGTCAAACCCGTCGGTGTTTTTCCTTGCTTTTGAGTATCATGGTGGCCAGTTGGGCGAAAGGGAGGAAAAAAATCGCTTATTGGAGCAAATCTGTGCCTTTGATGCTGGCTGGTGCTGGTTTAGCCCATTAACCACGATTCGTGGTTTGACAGGAGGGGCCAAACTGGGGCTATTGGGACTCTTGTCAAAATGGAGAAATCTATGGTGGCTGAGCTGGGGCGTAAATTAAGCGTAAGAGGTTCGTTCATTTAATGTCAAGGTTCAGAGGCACCTTTGCGAATGATTCGGCTGTCTGTATATCCGTTTCATTTTCCTATCGTTCCTCACTTCCATGGATCGGCTCAGGTGCTTCGGTGTGATCTGGACAGGCAGTCCTCGACTTACGGCTACAACTGAGCCCAGGGTTTATGTTTACAAAGTGAGACATTTGTTATCTGAGTTACGTCCCTTTTTACGACTTTTCTCCCCCCACCGTTGTTAAGCGAATCGCCGCCGTTGTTAAATTAGTCACACGATTGTCACTGGCTTTGCTTGTCAGACGGTCGCGAAAGGCGATCCGGGACACTGCAGCGGTCATAAGTATGAGTCCGTTGCGAAGCATCTGAATTTCGATCGTGCGAGGATGAGGACGTTGCAAAATCGGGCAGGGACTCACTTAAGAACCGCCTTGCTCAGCGACGGGAATTCTGGTTGTTAAAACCCTGTCTTAAGCAATGCGAAATAGCTAAATTTCCACGCAATTCTTGAGCCTGTCCAAAAATGGTTGCTTTTTTTAAAAAAATTATTATTAAAGCCTCTGTGTTAAAAAGCCGACAAAAATAAACAAACGAAAAATAAAATAAAAGCTCCATCCTCGACTTTAGACGGCCAAAAACGGAGGCCGAAACTTGACGCGGCTAAGCGAGAAACTCCCCATTTCGTTTGTTAAACGGGAATCACTGCCCTCGTTCCATCCGTCATGCGGTCGTTAAGCGGATCCTGCTTTCCCCCACCCCACCCCCCTCGACTTGGCTTGTCAGAGGAGATCACAGCAATCGTCATCAATGTGAGTCAGCTGCCAAGCGGCCGAAAATTTTGATCGCGTGGCCCCGGGGGATGCCGCCACGGTCGTAAGTGTTTAAAAGCGGTCCTAAGTCCTTCTTTCCACCACCCCCCCACAGTGCTGTTGTAACTTCGGTCACTAAACGAACCGCCGTAAGTCGAGGACCACTTGTAAATTAAATGAACAAACAGAGAAAGGGCAACAGAGGGGGAAAGGGTCTCCGTAGCAGCCAAGTCAGAATTGGAAGCTTTGAGGGCCCCCCCCCCCAAACACACCCTACAAAACACGAAGCGTCTTTGCCCAGAGGCATGCGCAAAGCGTTTTTCTTCTCTACCTTAAAACTCTGGCACATCTGGAACGCCGGATTGCAACATTGGGAGATGTGCAATTTGCACTCGGGGCTGTTTTCTGTTTGCGGAGACAAAGCAGGATCTGTTAGCCCAGATCGTGGGAAGCGGGGTGTGGAGGCACGCACCCCGAATTTGGCAGGAAGAGGCCAAGCCAGCCCCACCTCCACCCACCCATCCCGAATCTGTGGGCAAGGCAGCTCCGTAGCCGAGCGTGTGATACGTAGCATCTTCGGCTGGGTGTCCTTATTCTACTACAGCGCGAAGGAGGATTTTCCACCGTCGTAGGTGTGAAAAGAGGCGTGCCACCTCCTCACACCGCTGCAGAAGACAAAACTGGCCTTTTGGGAATGCAAAGAGGGGTTTCTGAGCATGTGCAGAAGGCCGGTGCACAAGGCAAAACTGGAAAGCCGAGCTTGGCGTGTCGAGAGTGCAAAAGGAGAGGCGTTTCTGAGCATGCACAGAAGGCCAGTGCACAAGACAAAACTGGAAAGCTGAGCTTGGCCTGTCGAGAGTGCAAAAGGAGAGAGGTTTCTGAGCATGCACAGAAGGCTCTTTGGGTGTCTATATACCGGTCTCTTTGGACAGCTAGAACCAAGTCTCAAAACTGGAGTCATCATTATAATCCTTCCTGGGTCTTGTAGTCAATGGTTGGCTCTCGCCCTGCGCCCCATCCAGAAAAGAGGGGGGGGGTGGACCCCAAAAACAGAGGGCTGCCCGTCCTGCAAAAACAGGCCTCGTCTTGAAATTCAGAGCGGTTTCTGATGTTGTTTTCCTCTCTTAACTAGTCTGGAGTTGGAAACGTCCCCCTGTTTTCTTTCCAGTGGAGACCAGTCCACAGAATCCTTACCCAAGCATCTCTAAGCAGGAAGGGATATTCCCATCATGCTTTGCTCTCAGCCGGGATGCTCTGGCTTGCTTTCCTGCCTGCTATTAACAGCCAAGAGGGGGTCCCTCCCTCCCTATCTATCATCTATCTATATAACTATCTATCTATCTATCTATCTATCTATCTATCTATCTATCTATCTATCTATCCATCTATCCATCTATCCATCTATCCTCTCCTATCTATCATCTCTCTGTGTCACACTTCTCTCTCTTTTCATTATCATCTCTATGTCATCTATCTATCCATCCACCAATCCTCTGTCACACCCTCTCTTTTTATCTATCATCTGTCTATCTTATATCTATATCTATATCTATATATATCTTCTCTCACACACAGTCTATCATCTCTATATCTATCTATCTATCTATCTATCTATCTATCTATCTATCTATCTATCTATCTAATCTTTCTGTCTCTATTATCCATCCATCCCATTTGCATCTATCAGCTATCTAATCTATTTTCCTGTCTCTATTATCTATCTATCTATCTATCTTCCTGTCTCTATTATCTATCTATCTATCTATCTATCTATCTATCTATCTATCTATCTAATCTAATCTATTTTCTTGTCTCTATCTATTATCTATCCATCCATCCACCCATCCACCCTATTTTCATCTATCATCTAGCTATCTAATCTATTTTCCTGTCTCTATTATCTAATCTAATCTAATCTAATCTAATCTAATCTAATCTAATCTAATCTAATCTAATCTAATCTAATCTATCTTCCTGTATCTATCTATCTATCTATCTATCTATCTATCTATCTATCATCTATCTTAACTTTCTTGTATCTATATATATATATATATCTTCTCTCTCACCATCTATCATCTATTTATCTATCTATCTTTATCATTATCTATCTATCTTTCTTGTATATCTATATCTTCTCTCTCACACACAATCTATCATCTATTTATATCTGTCTATCTATCTCTTATCTATGTCTATCTATCTTTATCATTATCTATCTATCTATCTATCTATCTATCTATCTATCTATCCATCTATCTATTTATCTATCTTTCTTGTATCTATATATAATCTTCTCTCTCACACACAATCTATCATCTATTTATATCTATCTATTATCTATCGACCTATCTATCTATCTATCTATCTATCTATCTATCTATCTATCTATCTTTATCATTATCTATCTATCTTTCTTGTATCTATCTATATCTTCTCTCTCACACACAATCTATCATCTATTTATATCTGTCTATCTATCTCTTATCTATGTCTATCTATCTTTATCATTATCTATCTATCTATCTATCTATCTATCTATCCATCCATCTATCTATTTATCTATCTTTCTTGTATCTATATATAATCTTCTCTCTCACACACAATCTATCATCTATTTATATCTATCTATTATCTATCGACCTATCTATCTATCTATCTATCTATCTATCTATCTATCTATCTATCTATCTTTATCATTATCTATCTATCTTTCTTGTATCTATCTATATCTTCTCTCTCACAATCTATCATCTATTTATATCTGTCTATCTATCTCTTATCTATGTCTATCTATCTTTATCATTATCTATCTATCTATCTATCTATCTATCTATCTATCCATCCATCTATCTATTTATCTATCTTTCTTGTATCTATATATAATCTTCTCTCTCACACACAATCTATCATCTATTTATATCTATCTATCTATCTATCTATCTATCTATCTATCTATCTCTATCTCAGATAGACACAATGCAACCTTTGGGTGCGTTGACAACATCCTGGTCTTCTTCCCCTCCGCCAGTGACAAGCTGCCTGCTGCGGTACCCACCCTGTGCCCTGCCGTCTCCGGCTGGCACGGGCTGCATCCTGTGTCTTCCTCCTGCGTTCCTGCTCCTTTGTTCCTCCTTGCCAAAGCGTCCCGGAGGGTGGTCTCCGGGGGGGCGGGGGGGGGGGCTCCCGGGCGCCGTGCTTGGCCCGCTCTACTCCTGCGGTAGCCCTGCCAGCCTTCTTCCCTTCTGCCCGCCCAGCTCCCCGACAGGATGATGGAAAGCGTCATTCGCCGTGCCGTAAAAACTGTTCTAGAAACTCAGTCGTGCAGAAGCGATGCCACTCCGTTCTTCCCGGGGGGGGCGGGGGGGGGCTTAACTCTTCCTTGGCCAATGTGCCATATGTGTGTGTGTCTCCGGAGCTTCCCACGGGGGGAGAAAGCAAGGCCTAAAACGTGGGGGGTGTTTTTCTGGCTCTCCGTCCATCCTCGGCTTCTCCAAGGTAGACTGCCTCTGAAGCTGGAGGCTCGGCGTCGTGAACACCCACACCTCGGCGTCTGCAGGTGAGATAAACGGACTGGCATTTTCCCTTCCCGAGGAACATTTAAGGCCTTCTCTGCAACCCGATGCCAGGCAGAATATTTGTTTTTTTTTCTTTCCCTGGCCGGAATTACTCCGCCTTCTCCTCCCCGGGTGCAAAATAATATTTTGCGTTTAATATTGTTGTGGAAATTGAATGAAATAAATAAAAATGCATCACTCTTTCCTAAATCGTGGCATCGAACAATCGGCGTACGGGCCGTCCTCGGCGTACGACCAGATTGGAGCCCAGCGTTCCTGGTGGCCAAGTGAGACGGTCGTTGAGTGAGCCATTTTACGACCTGTCTTGCCACTGCTGTGTAAGCAGATCCCTGCCGTCATTAAGCGAGGCGCCCGGTTGCTAAGTGAATCATGCTTCCTCCCATTGACTGGTCAGAAGGTCGCACAAGGGGGGGGCGGGCGTCACGTGACTAACCCCCCCCACACCCCCGGGATGCTGCAACCGTCATAAATACACATCTGAGTCTCGATCACGTGACCGCAGGGATGCCGCCCATCCTCATCAATGTAAAAACCGCTCCCAAGGTCGCTTTTTTTTTTACTGCCGTCGTAAGTTGGAACGGTCACTAAATGAGCCGTGGCTTGAGATTTGCAAATTTACTTTACCAAGACGATTCCCGTCCTTGAGAATCGTTCTGCAGCTTCCGTAGCCCCCAGACGGACGAGCCACGAATGGTAGTGACGCACAACACCCCTGCGAGGTAGGACAGTGGCGTCCGAACCCCTTCGGGTGTTGAATCCTTCCCTTCTTCCCGTCGCCGGAGTTCTCACTTGCTCCCTTCCCCCAGGGCCGCTGCGGCAGAGTTTGAGTCTGGAAGGGCAGCCAAGCAGCTCTCTGGCGAGAGTGAGTTATGGTGTCCTTTCCTACAAGTGCGCGGCACGTCATACGGCAAAGCTCAAGGCTAAGAGAGTGCTTGTGGGGGGGGGGAATTTTGGACACCCCCTCTCTTGTTGGACGGACAAAAGCGGTTTCCCCAAATTCTTCCGAATTTCCCCCGCCAGTAGCATCCGATTCAAGACACAATTTCTGGAATCCAGAATTAAGAAGGGGGAATAGGGGGGGGGGGCGCCCTCTGAGGTCTTCTAGTCCGACCGCAGACACACACACACACCCCACGGGGGAAAGCCAGGTTAGCTTAACGACGCCGTCGCTGATTGTGAACAACAACCGCAGTGACGTGCTGAACGAAACGGCGCAAGAGAAAGGCGTAAGATGGGGCGAAGTGCGCTTCGCCGGTATCTCGCTTAGCAACCGAAATTTTGATTCCATTGTGGTTGTAAGTCGAGGACTACCTGTGTGTGTGCGTGCATGTGTGTGTGTGTGAGCAAGAGAAAGAGAGAGAGAGCACACACACATATAAACAGACACATATATACATGTATGGTGTGTATATGTATATATATACATATATACACACATATATACATATATGCATATACACACACATCTCTATATACACACACACGTGTGTTTACAGAGAGAGAGAGAGATGGAAAGAGATATGGAGAGAGAGCGATATGGAGATAGATTAGATAGATAGATAGATGATAGATAGATAGATAGATAGATAGATAGATAGATAGATAGATAGATAGATATGGAGAGAGAGATGGAGATAGATTAGATAGAGAGAGAGAGAGAGATGGAGAGAGAGATATGGAGATAGATTAGATAGATAGATAGATAGATAGATAGATAGATAGATAGATAGATAGATATGGAGAGAGAGATGGAGATAGATAGAGAGAGAGAGAGAGAGAGAGATGGAGAGAGAGAGATATGGAGATAGATTAGATAGATAGATAGATAGATAGATAGATAGATAGATAGATAGATAGATAGATATGGAGAGAGAGATGGAGATAGATAGAGAGAGAGAGAGAGAGAGAGAGAGATGGAGAGAGAGAGAGATGGAGAGAGATTAGATAGAGAGATGGAGAGAGAGAGATATGGAGATAGATTAGATAGATAGATAGATAGATAGATAGATATGGAGAGAGAGATGGACATAGATTAGAGAGAGAGAGATGGAGAGAGAGATATGGAGATAGATTAGATAGATAGATAGATAGATAGATAGATAGATAGATAGATAGATAGATATGGAGAGAGAGATGGAGATAGATTAGAGAGAGAAAGAGAGAGAGAGAGAGATGGAGATAGATTAGATAGAGAGATAGATAGATAGATAGATAGATAGATAGATAGATAGATAGATAGATAGATAGATAGATAGGTCTATCATCTATCTATCATATAGAGATATAAATAAATAGAGAAGAGAAAGAGAGAGATTAGAGATAGATGATAGGTAGATAGAGAGATGTAGAGAGATAGATAATAGAGAGATAGAGAGATAAATAGAGATATAAAAGTAGGTTTCTTTTTTATTCTGGAAATGCAAATCAGCATCAAAAGCTCACGCGATCCGGCTTGTGCAAATTGGTTGAAGATTCTTCCCCGCCAGAGCTGGTTTTTTCTTTTTTCTTTTTGCTTAATATTCTGAATAAACAGAGCCTTCCTTCCTTCCTTCGCTGGGAGAGAAACAGCTCTTTCCACTTAGAGAAATCTTTAAGCAGGCACAGAGGCATTTATCTCCATACAAATGGCTGTAATCCGTGCCGGATCGATCTTTTTTTTTTCCCTCCTATTTTTTTTTCCTCCTTCTCTCTCTCTCTCTCTCTCCTTCTAATTACTTTTTTTTTTCTTTTCTTCTTTAATGCTCCCAGAATTTGCAAAACGCTGAAGGTAGCTTCAGAGGAGGCAGAGGTGGTAGTGGTGTGGGTTTTTTTTGCCTCAACCTGTTCCAACGTGCCTGCCTCGCAGGGCCGTTGTAAAAAAAAATTAAGCCATTGCCATCGCTGGCGTTTTTTCCCCCATTCCGGCTTCTGCTTTTTAATTTTATTTTTATTTATTAAACGTTGCGTGCCGCGAGTTCTGGCTGTAAAGTGACTCTTGGCTTGGAATAGAGCTGAAACCAGAAGGGGTTTCAGTCTAGGCGTTGCCCCCCACAGAGGGTCAGAGTTCCTCTGAACATGTGCAGAGTGCTTTTTTTCCTTCACCCTCTCTCTCTCTCTCTCTCTTTCCCCTTTCAAGTCCTCTCTTCCCAGTCTCTGTGAATCCCTCTCTCTCTCTCTCTTGTTCTCCTTGTCTGCCAGAAGATTGAAATGGCTGTCTTTACCTCTGTACATGTGCAGAATGCTTTTTTCTTTTTTTCTTTCTCTCTCTCACTCTATTCTTTCTTTTTCTTTCTCTCTTTCTGTTTCTGTTTCTCTCTTTTTTCTCTGTCTTTTTCTTTCTTTCCTTCCTCCCTCCCTCCTTCCTTCCTCCACTTTCTTTCAATCTTTCCTTCCCTCCCCTCTAATTCTCCTTCCATCCATCCATCCATCCATCCATCCATCCATCCATCCTTCACTTGTCTCCTTCCTTCCTTTCTTCCTTCTCCTTTAATTGTCCTTCCTTCCTCCCTTCCTCTCTCCCTCCCTCCACTTTCTTTCAATCTTTCCTTCCCTCCCCTCTAATTCTCCATCCATCCATCCATCCATCCGTCCTTCACTTGTCTCCTTCCTTCCTTTCTTCCTTCTCCTTTAATTGTCCTTCCTTCCTCCCATCTCTCTCTCTTCTCTCTCTCTATCCCCTCTCTCTCTCCCTCCACTTTCTTTCAATCTTTCCTTCCCTCCCCTCTAATTCTCCTTCCATCCATCCATCCATCCTTCACTTGTCTCCTTCCTTCCTTTCTCTCTCTTTCTTTCTCTCTCTCTCTCCTTCTCCCTCCCTCCACTTTCTTTCAGTCTTTCCTTCCCTCCCCTCTAATTCTCCTTCCATCCATCCATCCTTCACTTGTCTCCTTCCTTCCTTCCTTTCTCTCTCTTTCTCTCTCTCTCCTTCTCCCTCCCTCCACTTTCTTTCAATCTTTCCTTCCTTCCCCTCTAATTCTCCTTCCATCCATCCTTCACTTGTCTCCTTCCTTCCTCCCTTTCTCTCTCTTTCTTTCTCTCTCTCTCTCCTTCTCCCTCCCTCCACTTTCTTTCAATCTTTCCTCCCCTCCCCTCTAATTCTCCTTCCATCCATCCATCCTTCATTTGTCTCCTTCCTTCCTTCCTTCCTTCCTTCCTTCCTTCCTTCCTTCCTTCCATTCTCTCTCTCTCTCTTTCTTTCTTTCTTTCTTTCCTTCCTTCCTTCCTTCTTTCTTTCTCTCTCTCCTTATCCCTCCCTCCCCTCCCATCTTCGCAGTTTGGCGCTCCATCTTTTCCTCCCTCCCCAGTCTGCCAGACGACTGACATTGCTGCCTCTGGGCATGTACAGAGTGTTTTCCCCCACACATACTCCTTTTTTTTCCCCCTTTTCTACGGCTTTTCTCCTACCCTTGCAGATTAAGAGCTGGGGAGGTGAGAGAGAAAATCTTCTTCTGGAGAACGGTAAGCGGGATTAAATTTGTGTTTTTCTCACTCCCAGCTTCTAGCTGGGTGTCAGATCCGTGCGCGCTTGGCTTCCCCCTTGGGAGAAGCGTCTCTCTAACCCTTCGCTTGATTAACGGGCCTGTTTACCAGCCTGCTGTGGTTTAATAAGCCCCATGGCAGGAGACGCTCTCTTGGGGGGGGGGCGTGAGAAGCCCCAGCGGCCCCCTCCCCAGAGGGAAACGACTGGGGTGTTCTCCGCACACGACAAGCAGTTTTGCGCTGCTGGCGCGTTGCAAAAGCTCGCTCGAAATGTCTTTATACACCTGCTCGAGCAGGCCGAAATTCCACAGGTGACGTTGCGAGCAGCCCCTGTCAACAAGCCGTGTTTTGCAAGGCAAAGAGTCTCCTGGGGCGGGGGGGGGCGGCAGGGCAGGGGGGGAAAGGGATAGAGCCTCCTGAGTAGAGGCAGTCTACCTGCACTCTCCCGGCACCCAACAGGAGGCAGGAGGCGTGGCCTCTTAAAGGGGAGGAATACACCTGCTCGAGCAGGCCGAAATTCCACAGGTGACGTTGCGAGCGGCCCCTGTCAACAAGCCGTGTTTTGCAAGGCAAAGAGTCTCCTGGGGTGGGGGGGCGGGGGGGCAGGGCAGCGGGGAAAGGGATAGAGCCTCCTCGAACAGAGGCTGTCTACCTGCACTCTCCCGGCACCCAACAGGAGGCCTCTTAAAGGGGAGGAATAGAGCCTCCTCGAGCAGAGGCAGTCTACCTGCGCTTTCCCGGTCCCCCCGAAGCAGGCGCAAAGGAAGGGTCCCTCTCTTCTGATAGGTGACTCGGGAAGGGGAGGAACGGGGGCAATTTTTACGAACCGTCCGTTGCTCCTCCGTTGTTAAGGGGATCACCGCCACCGCGGTAAAGTCGTTAAGCGGATCCGTTGGCTTTGCTGGTTGGACGATCACAAAAGGGGGATCGCGCGACACCGCCACCCCCGCGGCCGTCATAAAGACGAGCCGGTTGCCTTCAGCGTCTGAATTTTGATCACGTGTCCGCGGGGACGGTGTGAAAACTGCTCCGAAGTCACTGTTTTCAGTGTCGTGAAATCACCATCATCTTCTTCTTCTTTTAACGATCCCATAATCTCTTGCGGGGTGGAATCTGGGCAACTGAATGGAGCTAGCAGAGTGTTTTACTGGCCGGATGCCTTTCCTGTTTGCCAGGGCGGAGTTTTGTCAAGGCAGATAATATTCTCATTGTGCCCAGAGAAAGAGAGAGAAATATCTGCTTCCACCTAGGATCGAACTCACAGCCTCCTGATGGTGAGGCCAGAGCTCCACCTCTAGGCCACCGCACCACTCCTCCGAACGGTCACTAAATGAACCGTTGTAAGTCCAGGACCACCTAAACATTTCTGTTTGCAAGTCTTTCTACATTCCTACTCTGCTGTCTCCAGCGACCGCCACGTCCGGTATCCTATAGGATTATGTATTTCAACGCAGCGAGGCCGAGCCGTAAAGCTCGCTGGGCAAACCACGATGCCCGTGCCCCCCACCCCACCCCCGTGCCAAGCTGCCCAACCACACAGCTTGACGGTGCCAACAGAGGCAGGATCTGACTCAATTCCTGCTTGGGTTTTTCGCAGGCCGCTCGCCAAGCGAGCGGGGCCCGTCGAGGCTTGTCAAGAGACCTAAATCCACGGGAACATTCCCAGGCGTAGATCTTAGGCTGGTGGGAAGAGCTGGCATGTTCCAGAAACTTGGCATGGCAGATGCTTTGGGAGAGAAGATGGCACGGGGGCCCGAACGGGAATGGCTGCAGGCAGTTCCGGAGCAGGGCGATTCACCCCAATTTCGAGCATCTCCTCTTCTTCCAGCCGACGGGAGGACGGGGAGGGGGGGGGAAAACAACGCCTCCACGCCGGATTCTTTTCCAATATTATTTTCGTTTTTTTTTCAATTCTGAAGAGGCAGCAGATGGTCAGAGCTTTGGTTTTCCTGGGACGAGGTGCCTTTGCCAAGAAAGCCAAGCTGGAGAAACGAGGGGCTCGAAAAACACCGCTTCTGAACATGCACGGAGGGCCCCTCGGAACCTGCGGCTCGGAAATCTCCCCGCAGCGCAATCCCGTTCTCCGGATTGTGCTCCGGATTTTCCCGACACGCCAGAGGTGAGGTTTCAGCAGGTTCGGACCAGTTTTGGAGAACCGGTAGCGGAAATGTTGAGTAGTTCGGAGAACCGGTAGCGGAAATGTTGAGTAGTTCGGAGAACCGGTAGCGGAAATGTTGAGTAGTTCGGAGAACCGGTAGCGGAAATGTTGAGTAGTTCGGAGAACCGGTAGTAAACATTCTGACTGGCCCCGCCTGCGTCTATTCTCTGCCTCCCGAGTCCCAGCTGATCGGGAGGAAATGGGGATTTTGCAGTAACCTTCCCCTGTGGGAAGGTGTGGCTTGGTGGGCGTGGCTTGGGCATGGCAAGGGAAGGATACTGTAAAATCTCCATTCCCTCCTGATCAGCTGGGACTCGCGAGGCAGAGAATAGATGAGGGCGGGGCCAGTCAGAATTTTTTACTACCGCTTCTGTGGGTGTGGCTTGCTGGGCGTGGCTTGGTGGGCATGGCAGGGGAAGGATACTGTAAAATCTCCATTCCCACCCCACCTCCAGGGGAAGGATGCTGCAAAATCCCCATTTCCTCCCGATCAGCTGGGACTCGGGAGGCAGAGAATAGATGGGGGGGGCGGGGCCAGTCAGAATTTTTACTACCGCTTCCGTGGGTGTGGCTTGGTGGGCGTGGCTTGGTGGGCATGGCAGGGGAAGGATACTGTAAAATCTCCATTCCCACCCCACTCCAGGGGAAGGATGCTGCAAAATCCCCATTTCCTCCCAATCAGCTGGGACTCGGGAGGCAGAGAATAGATGGGGGAGGCGAGGCCGGTCAGAATTTTTTACTACCGGTTCTCCGAACTACTCAACATTTCCGCTACCGGTTCTCCAGAACTGGTCAGAACCTGCTGAAACCCACCTCCGGCGCAGCGGCAGTGCCGAAAACCCCGCCGCTCAGCTGATCGTCGGACGCATACACACTCTAAAACCTGGAAGTTCGGCTTTTCCGGAGGGCAGTCCCTACAAGGGCGTGCGCGCATATGCGTGCTTCATATTTCCACGCGACCTTTTTGGCACTCGGTGCCGAAAAAGGTTTCGCCATCCCTGCCTTGTGGGCGGGCGGGGACGGGCCCACCCGCGATCTCCGCTACCGGTACGAACCGGCTGAATTCCACCTCTGGGTTCGGCAGTTTTGCAAGGCGGTTTAGGCCCCTGACGGAGGCCGAAAGATGATTTGGAGAAGGGGAAGGAAGAGAGAGAGAGAGAGGGAGAGAGAGAGAGAGGATCTTTTTGATTTGATTTGATTTCTTTTCTTTCCCCGACCTCAATGCACCATTGCAGATGTCACCGCCGTTCCTGTCCTTCGTGCCACGCCGTTTTTTTCGCGGAAGCGAATTAATTGGCGAGCCTTGGGCTCGCTGTGTGTGCGCGCACCCCCCGTGTGTGTGTGTGTGTCAGCGGGTCGCGTCTCAGGCTGTCACAATTATCAAAGCGGCCCCCCGATTAGAGCCGGCGGGGGTCTCCCCGGAGCAGATCAGGGCCTGGCTTGTGACACAGGATCAGCGTAATGGAGGCTCCCAAGAGAGACTCCCGGTTGCCGGAATTGAGTAACAGGATTAGCGGTGGTGGAAGCAGAGGGGGGGGAAGAAATGGGGGGTGGATTTCTGGACCCCCGCCAGCCAGCGTGTAACACCTCGCAGCCCCTAGCCTTAGCGTCCTCTGGAACGGCAGGGCCCATCATCCTCGGCCCACGGGATAGGTTCCCCTTGAAATTGCCTTGCAGGGGTCGAAGCTGGAACAGGATGCAAGAGCTGGCGTGAGGATTAAACAGAAGGACGTTGGGAAGGGAAGGGAGGAGATAGATAAGGTGGTAGCTTGTGGTTTGTGGTGGGGGGGGTCTTTCTTGAATATTTTTATTTTATTTTATTTTATTTAGTTTTGCAGGTTTAGATTTTACGGTTCGTAGCTCTATGGGCTCTTCCGATGGGGAGGGAGGGAGGGAAGGAAGGAGAGAAAGAAGGGAAGAAGGAAGGGAAAGTGGATAGGGAGGATGGGTGGGTGAAGAGGAAAGAAAGGAAGAAAGGAGGAGAGAGGAAGGAAGGAAGGAGTGAAAAGGAAAGAAAGAGGAAGAAAGGAGAGAGGGAGGAGGAGATGAGGAAGAAAGGAAGGAGTGAAAGGGAAAGAAAGAGGAAGAAAGGAGGAGAGAGGAAGGAGGAGGAGGGTGAGGAAAGAAAGGAAGAAAGGAAGAGAGAGGAAGGAGGAGGAGGGGATGAGGAAGGAAGGAGTGAAAAGGAAAGAAAGAGGAAGAAAGGAGAGGGGGAGGAGGAGGTGAGGAAGAAAGGAAGGAGTGAAAGGGAAAGAAAGAGGAAGAAAGGAGGAGAGAGGAAGGAGGAGGAGGGGATGAGGAAGGAAGGAGTGGAAAGGAAAGAAAGAGAAGAAAGGAGAGAGGGAGGAGGTGAGGAAGAAAGGAAGGAGTGAAAGGGAAAGAAAGAGGAAGAAAGGAGGAGAGAGGAAGGAGGAGGAGGGTGAGGAAAGAAGGAGTGAAAAGGAAAGAAAGGAAGAAAAGATGAGAAAGGAGGAGGAGTGGGTGAGAAGGAGAAGGAATAAGAGAGGGGTAGGAAGGGAAGGAAGGAAGGAAGATTGGAGGGGGCAAGGAAAGAAGGGTAGATAGGGAGGACAGGTGAGTAAAAAGGAAAGAAAGAGGAAGAAAGGATGAGAAAGGAAAGACGGAAGGAGGAGGAGTGGGGGAGAAGGGAGGGAAGGAATAGGATGAGAACAGAAGGAAGGAAAGAAGGGAGAAAGAGAGCCTTGGTAGTACAGGGGTTTAAGGCGCCCTGTTATTAAGCTGGTTATTAAGACCAGCTGCCTGCAATTACTGCAGGGTTCAAATCTCGCCAAGGCTCAAGGTTGACTCAGCCTTCCATCCTTTCTAAGATAGGTGAAATGAGGACCCAGTTTGTGGGGGCAATAAGCTGACTTTGTATAAATATACAAAAAGTATGAAGGCTATTGCTGAGCGCATTGTAAGCCGCCCTGAGTCTCCGGAGAAGGGCGGCATATAAATCAAATAATAAAAAAAAAAAGTTGATGAAGAAGAAAAGAAGGAATAGAATAAGGTTGGGAGGGAGGGAGGGAGGGAGGAAAGGAGGATGAGGACGGAAGGAAAGAAGGAAGAGAAGAAGATGAAGGAAGAAAGGAAGGAATAGGATGAGAACAGGAGGAAGGAAGAGAGAATGGATGAAGAGGGAAAGAAGGAATGGGATAAAGAAGGAAGGAAGGAAGGAAGGAAGGAAGGAAGGAAGGAAGGAAAGAAATAAATGGGGAAGGAAGCCTTTGGGCTATCTCAACAGAGGAAGAAGAAGCAGGAGGGCAAGAGGAAAACTGTTTGGCCCATGATGTCTCCAGATCTCTCTCTCTCTCTCTCTCTCTCACACACACACACACACAGACACACAAACACAATTACCTGCTTTTCCTCCGGAGCTCCCTTGCCTTAATTGCCTTGCAAAGATTGCAATTAGTGCCTCTTGACATCGTGAGCATCTTTGGGGCTGCTGCTCCTTCAAAAAGCCCCTGCAGGGAAGGAGGCCTGGCTTGTTCTCCAGAGCCCCAAATCCCCCCTGGTCCTTTCGAACCGACCTTGGGGGAGGCTGGGGAGGGGAACAGAGAAGCTGCTCCCTCGGTGGCGGCAACGCTTCTCAACCTGAAGGCAGGTGCTAAGGATAAGCAGCGGGAGATCAGAAATATCAGCAGGCTTTAAGACGGGAGGACTTCAACTCCCAGTATCCCCCAGCCAGCATGCTTTAAGATGGGTGGACTTCAACTCCCAGAATCCCCCAGCCAGCATGCTTTAAGATGGGTGGACTTCAACTCCCAGAATCCCCCAGCCAGCATGCTTTAAGATGGGTGGACTTCGACTCCCAGAATCCCCCAGCCAGCATGCTTTAAGATGGGTGGACTTCGACTCCCAGAATCCCCCAGCCAGCATGCTTTAAGATGGGTGGACTTCAACTCCCAGAATCCCCCAGCCAGCATGCTTTAAGATAGATGGACTTCAACTCCCAGAATCCCTTAGCCAGCATGCTTTAAAATGGGAGGACTTCAACTCCCAGAATCCCCCAGCTAGGCATGCTTTAAGATAAATGGACTTTGACTCCCAGAATTCCCCAGCCAGTATGTATTATTTATTTATTTATTTATTTATTTATTTATTTATTTATTTATTTATTTATTTATTTATTTATTTATTTATTTATTTATTTATTGGATTTGTATTGAATTTATGATGGGTGGACTTCAACTCCCAGAATCTCCCAGCCAGCATGCTTTAAGAGTGGACTTCAACTCCCAGAGTTCCCCAGCTAGTATGCTTTAAGAGTGGACGACTTCAACTCCCAGAATCCCCTGCCAGCCTGCTTTAAGCTCGGTGGACTTCAATTCCCAGAATTCCCCGCCAGCGTGCTTTAAAATGGGAAGACTTCCACTCCCAGAATCCCCCAGCCAGCCTGCTACAAGTCCACACTTTTTAAAGTAGCAGAGGTTAAGAAACATTCCTGCAGAATCAGATATGCAGCCCTTCTCTTTCCTGGACCGCGCTGTGAAGCCCCATCTCTCTGCCCAGTGGGGCCAAGCATGATAGGGGTCTGGAATTCCCCTCTGCTGGCCAAAAAGGTCACCAAAGGGGGATTCACATCCCCCTCCCCCAGGGACACTGCGACCGTCATAAATACGAATCCATTGCCAAGCATCTGATTTTTTTTGATCGGGGATGCTGCGACGGTCACAAGTGTGAAAAACCCTCCCAAGTCGCTTTTTTTTTTTCACTTCGAACGGTCACTAAACAAACTGTCGTAAGCGGAGGACTACCGTACGCAAAGATGCGGTTATATATTATGTTGCTTTTTCCTTTCTTTTTTTTCCCCCCCCTTCCTTAGAAGGTACTGAAAAACAGCTTTATTGCAGAAACGTTTGCAATAAAAAATATTATATATATATATATATACATATATATATATTTTAATTTGGTCTTTTTAAATTCCATTCTGAAAACATGTGAAACGTGGTAAACAGAAGGAACAGCCACGTTTAGACAGCAACGGGGGGTCGCCTGCCAAAAATCCGGAGGGAAAAAAAAATCATACAAATTGTTCTGAACTGTCAGGGAGGAAGGGAGGGAAAGGAAGGAAAGAAAAGAAGGAAGGAAGGAAGAAAGGAAAAAAAAAAAAGAACAAAGTTTGAATCCTAGTTTACCAAATCGGCTTGTCCGAGACCTTGGCGGCTTTTCACGGTGGGCTCAAAACAACCCCCCCCCCCCTTAATTAAATTCCCTTCGCGTAAATCAAGTTATTTTAAAGAAAATCGATGGGTGCGCATCGCAACGAATGAAGGGGACGTGGGGTGGAGGAGGAGGAGAAAAAAAAATGTCGCTTCTGGAACCCGGATCTGGGCAAGTGGGATTGGGGGGGGAAGAGGGGGGGGGCGGTTTTCCGTCGGATCGGTGAAGGCTTTGCCAACCTTGTGGCTACTCGGAGCAAGAGGACTGCAGATGGATGTCCGGTCCAATTTTAGGAGCTGTCCGTCACCGGGGGGGGGCAGGGGGGGAGAGGTTGGAGGGACCCCCCGTTGGTCTGAGAAACACTGATGTCATTTAAAAGCAAGGACATTCCGGAGCGAGTCGAGCCTGTTTTTGGGATAAATAGATTATAAAGTATAAAGGTATTTTTTTCTTTTTTTTTGGCCCCCCCCAAACAAATAATGCCAGGTTTGGACAAGGAGGTTGTGTATAGGTCAGCCTGGCTGAGACAGAAAGGATGAATGGGGAAATGATAAATTCGTTCCTTTCTTCCCTATTTATTTATTTATTTATTATTAATTCAATTCATATGCCGCCCTTCTCCGGAGACTCAGGGCGGCTTCCTTCCTTCCTTCCTTCCTTCCTTCCTTCCTTCCTTCCTTCCTTCCTTCCTTCCTTCCTTCCTTCCTTCCCTTCTTTTCAACCACTCCTCTTTATAACTCTTCCCTTCCCTTCCCTTCCTTTTTTCCTTCCTTCTTTCCTTCCTCCCCTTCCATCCTCCTCTCTTCTTTCTTTCTTTCTTTCCTTCCTTTTCACCCACTCCTCTTCGTCTTTACTTGCCTTCTCTTTCCTTGCCGTGTCTTTCTTTCTCTTCCCTTCCCTTCTCTTCCCTTCCTCCTTTCCTTTCCTTTCCTTTCCTTTCCTTCTTCCTCTTTTCCTTTCCTTCCCTTCCCTTCCCTTTTTCCTTCCCTTCTCTTCCCTTCTCTTCCCTTCCCTTCCCTTCCCTTCCCTTCCCTTCCCTTTCCTTTCCTTTCCTTTCCTTTCCTTTCCTTTCCTCTCCTCTCCTCTCCTCTCCTCTCCTCTCCTTTCCTTTCTTTCCTTCTTCCTCCTTTCCTTTCCTTTCCTTCCCTTCCCTTTTTCCTTCCCTTTCCCTTTTCTTTTCTTCCCTTCCTCCTTTCCTTTCCTTTCCTTTCCTTTCCTTTCCTTTCCTTTCCTTTCCTTTCCTTTCCTTTCCTTTCCTTTCCTTTCCTTTCCTTCCCTTCCCTTCCCTTCCCTTCCTTTCCCTTCCCTTGCCTTTCCTTTCCTCCACCTTCATCTCCTCCTCCTCTTTCTTTGCTTCTTTCTTCTCACCCATTTCTCCTCTATCAACTCTTCCCTTTCCCTTCCTTCCATCCATCCATCCATCCATCCATCCATATCTTCCCTTTCTCCTCTCTTTCTTTCCTTCCTTCTTCTTTTCACCCACTCCTCCTCCTTGTCCTTCCTCCCTCCCTCTCTCCCCTCTCTTATTTCTCTGATTTTTTTTCCCCTTGCAATCTCTCTTTCCAGAGGGAGAGGGGGAAAGAACTTCTGTACATGCACAGATACCCCAGTTTGAAAAACTCCTCGTGGGAAGCTCCTTCCTCAGCCTAACTCCTCCTGGCTCTTCCCAAGCTAACCTTCTCCTCCTTCTCTTCCTTCTCCAGTTTA
>NW_027256890.1:19904939-19952439 GCF_029215685.1 Pituophis catenifer annectens
AGAAGAGCATCAGCGGGACGAGTCCGAAGTGGGAACATTTGCCTTTAGCCCTGGTGGTGGCTTTCTTCCTTATGATTCTCCTGGCCTCCTAGCTTGTGTGGATTGAGAGGGGGAGGGGGCCCAGCAGTAGCCCCCTCCCCACACGGGCTCGGTTTCCTCCCCAAGGTCTCCTTGGCTGTTTGTTGGCGGACAGAGAGAAAGAAACAAAAGTATATTCACCTGTGAAATTTCAGAGGGAGACACACTTGACATGGCTGGGTGGGAAGGTCAGGTGGCCAAAGAGAGCAGCGAGATTTTCGTGGGCATAACTCTCCTCCATCCGGATATCATGATCCCTGCTTCAGCATCTTCTCCGCTTTCTACCAAACGCTGCGGAATGACCCTGCTTTAAAGGCAGGATCCAGAATTTAAGACACACACAAACACACACACACACACAAATTGGGGGGGGGAGGGAGGTCTTCTTTTCTTTTCCCTTTTTTTTTTAAAAAAAAGAAATTATCATTCTGCTATTCCTGAGCGCGGCGACTTTGTATCGCCGTCCTTGTATCCCTATCGTTGTCTCGTCTCGCCCGTACGAGCGGACAAACGGGCGGACCTACCGGCGAGATCGTCCTCGAAAAGGATTTGGGGAGGGTCAAGGACACGGACCATTTGTTAAGCCTGGCCATTTGGGGAAAGGTGGAAGAGGCGGCCAGGGAGTGAGTACCCCGCACTTGGAGAGGGGCGTTGCGTCCCCACGGAGCTTTCGATGTCCGAGATTTTTGGGGAGTCCATGCTGTCGTCTCCCCGGTGCTCATCTCGAGCTCAACGGACACCCGATATTTTTGGGACGCGGGGGATCCTGTACATATCTCGTGTGTGTTCTGTACAGAGAGGCACCCTTATTATCTTGTGTCTATAGATTATATGAAATTGTTCTCGTAACGGGGTGGGAGTTGGCACGGAACAGGCACCGGCCTGCCTGTTTAAGCCAGAGTCTTTTTTTTTTTCTCTTTTTAGGGGGGGTGGTTGTGGGGCAGCTCTTCCTGTCTGTCTTCTGTGAAGACCAAACCTATGCAAGTGGCACAGTCACTTTTTTTTTCTTTTGGGGTGGGGGTGGGGCAGAGTTGGGGGAGGTGAGGGGGGGACAGGTCAGTAGTCAAAGGGCCGGCCAAATCCATGGGATGAAAAAAAAAAAAAAAAAAAGGCGATGATGATGATAATACGGGGCAAAAAAAACGAAGAAGATTTCTCTCTACGTGTACATGTGTTGGTTGGCTTATTTTTTTTTGTTTTGTTTTCTTCTTAATTTTTGGGTTTGGGATTTGATTTATTTTTTTATTTTTTATTTTTTTGGGTTTCTTCCCCCCTAAAAGAACTTTGGCTTGTGGTTTTCATATACTTCCTCTTAGTCTATTAAAAAAAAAAAATTTAAATAAAAGGCGAAGAAAAGAAAAAAAAAAAAGACACGACGGAGTGGTCCCTTCCTTTATTTCCACCCTGGCGTCTTCGTTGGTTAGTTATAGATCAGTGTCGGCGAACCTTTTCGGCGCTGAGTACCAAAACGGGAGCGCGCACGCATAGGAGTGCCGGAAACCGGAAGAGCAGTTCCCCGGCGCGCGCTGAACTTCCGGTTTCTGGCATGTGTATGCGCACCGGTCCCGTGGTCTTCCGGTGACTGGCACGCATGCATGCGGAAAACCAGCTGTCCGGAGCACATGCCGGCGCGCAGCTTCCAGGCGCGAAAGTTGCTTTTCCGGTTTCCAGCGCTCCCACGTGCGCGAAGACCAGCTGGCTGTCGCGCCGGAACCCGGAAGAGCAACGGGCGTTGGCTGGCGTGCCCGGAGAGATGGCTCTGCGTGCCACTTCTGGCATGCGTGCCATAGGTTTGCCATCACGGTTATAGATCATTGGCTGATGGGGGGGGTTTGAGGATTTGGGGAGGGGGGAAAACGGGGAGGAGGGCAGGCTTGTTTTCATCGATTAATATCTCATTTTCTCCTTCCTCTTCTTCTTCCTCTCCTTCCGGTTCCTTCTTTCCCTCTTTTTCTCCCTTTTTGTTTCCTTTCCCCTTTTCTTCTTCCTCTTCCTCTTTCTTTGCTTCCCCTTCTTGTTCCTCTTCCTCCTTCACTTCTTCCACATTCTTTCCTTCTTCCTCCCATTCCTCTCCTCTTTCATTCCTCCTCCTCTTCCTCCACCTTTTCTCCTCCTCCTCTGCCTTTCCTTCTTCCCCTTCCCTTCTTTCTTTCTTTCCCCTTCTTCTATTTTTCCTTTTCTATCTCTTCTTTTTCTTCTTGGTCTGATTCCTTCTTTCATTCCATCTTTCAATCCATCTTTCATTCCCTTCCGGGTGCGAAAATGGGGAGGAGGGTGGGTTTTTTTTTATCAATGAATATCTCATTCTCTTCTTTCCAATCCCCTTCCTTCTCTTCCTCCTCCTTCTCCGGTTCCTTCTCTCTCTCTTTTTCTCCTTTTCCTTTCTCCTTTCCTTCTTCCTCTTCCTCTTTTCTTCCCCTTCTTTTCGCCCCTCTTCCTCCTCCTTTTCCGGTTCCTCCTCTCTCTCTTTTTCTCCTTTTCCTTTCTCCTTCTTCCTCTTTTCTTTCCCTTCTTCTCATTCCTCTTCCTCCTCCTTTTCCGGTTCCTCCTCTCTCTTTTTTTCTCCTTTTCCTTTCTCCTTCTTCCTCTTTTCTTCCCCTTCCTCTCGTTCCTCTTCCTCCTCCTTTTCCGGTTCCTTCTCTCTCTCTTTTTTTCTCCTTTTCCTTTCTCCTTTTATTTATTAATTCAATTTATATGCCGCCTTTCTCCGGAGACTCAGGGCGGCTTCTTTCTTCTTTCCTTCTTCCTTCTTCTTTCCTTCTTCCTCTTTTCTTCTTCTCGTCCCTCTTCCTCCTCTACTTCCTTCCTTCCCATTCCTCTCTCCCTCCTTTCATCCTTTCCCCTTCTTCTCGTTCCTCTTCCTCTCCTTCCCACTCTTTCTCTCCCCTCTGGTGCCTCGGAAAGGGACAAAGCTCCATTTCTCCAGCCCAGAATGGATAAATCTTCCATATTAGGTCAAGAAATCCAAGTAGGTTGGCCACAAAAACGGGACCTGCACAACGTTGAATTATTCAACTCCGGACGGGGACATTTCGATCCGGATTTGTTTCGGTCCAGAGTTCAGGATGAAAGCCGAGTTGGTTTTCATCTCTGGATGGAAAAACGAACGAGCCGATTAGCTGGTGTAATCCGATTAGGTCCCACGCGCTGAATAAATTTGCTTTTCTTTTTGGGAACAGAACAAAGTACAAGACAGACTTGGTAACAAGCGTTTGGATTTTCTGCGGCAGGAAAGGGTCTGAAAATCCCTGGTATGTCTGATTATTCACCGCTTCATTGGAAGGAACGTGTCAAAACCTGACCACAAGTTTATCTTTAAATTCTCTTTCTTTTCCTCCGTCCCCAATTCCATTGACAGCTAATCCTTGAGTTACAACAACTGTCTGCTTAATGACTGAAGTTACAATAGCACTGGAAAAAAAAGCACCTTAAACCTCTTTTTCATACTGTTGTAGCATCTCCTGTTCCAAATTTGGACGCTCGGCAACTGCTCGTATTTATGACGGTTGCAGTGATTCCTTTCTTGCCACCTTTCGTCCTGCAAAGACAAGCCAGGGGGGGAGGAGGGAGGGAAACCGGATTCGCTCAATGACCGTGCCGCTAACTGAATCACTGCGATGATTCGCTTAACCACGGTGGCACGAACGGTCGTAAAACGGGACGAAACTCACTTCGCGAATGGTCTCGCTTAAGCCGTGCACATTTTGGCCTCCGTTGGGGCTTCATAAGTCCGGAAGCGCCTGTAAATTTTTGCTTTTCTCTTTCTTTTTTTTTTTTTTTTTTGCAGCTCTTTGTCATTTGGTTCTCTCTCCTTCTGGTTCTTTGGATTTTTTTTTTTTTTTCATTTAGTTTTGTTTTGTCTTATTCATCCAATTCGGAGCCCGCCCCACAAAGCACCACGATTTTTCCGCTTCAATTTTGAGGCATTGTGGATTCTCTCCTATTGTCCGTCCCTTCCACTGTCCCTTAATATCACCTCGCCCTTTATCCACACTTGATGATGATCGATCCAGAATCGCTGCAGAAATGTTCAAGGGCAGCGGAGGAGGGGAAGCCTGTTTCAGAATCAGAATAGAGCCGGAAGGGACCTTGACGGTCATATAGTCTGACCCCCTGCTTTAGCAGGAGGCCATATACTATTACGCACAAATCGCTTGTCCAATCACTTCTTGAAAACCCCCCAGTGATGAAACGAGGGAGGAAAGGAAAGAAAAGAAGAAGGAAGAAAGAAAGGAAAAGAGAGAGAGAGAGAGAGAAAGAAAGAGAGAAAGAAAGAAAGAAAAAGAAAGAGAAGGAAAGAAAGAAAAAGAAAGAGAGAAAGAGAAAAAGAAAAAAGGAAAGAGAAAAAAAGGAAAAGAAAGAGAAAGAAAGAAAGAAAGAAAAAGAAAGAGAAGGAAAGAAAGAAAGAAAGAAAAAGAAAGAAGGAAAGAAAGAAAGAAAGAGAGAAAGAGAAAGAAAAAAGAAGGAAAAAGAAAAAAGGAAAAGAAAGAGAGAGAAAGAGAGAGAAAGAGAAAGAAAGAGAAGGAAAGAAAGAAAGAGAGAATGAAAGAAAGAAAAAGAAAGAGAAGGAAAGAAAGAAAGAGAGCGAGAGAAAGAGAAAGAAAGAAAAAAGAATGAAAGAAAGAAAAAAGGAAAAGAAAGAGAGAAAGAAAGAAAAAGAAAGAGAAGGAAAGAAAGAAAGAGAGAAAGAAAGAAAGAAAGAAAGAAAGAAAGAAAGAAAGAAAGAGAAGGAAAGAAAAAGAAAAAGAAAGAAAGAGAAAGAAAAAGAGAAAAGAAGGAAAAAAAGAGAGAGAGAGAAAGAAAGAGAGAAAGAAAGAAAAAAGAAGGAAAGAAAGGAAAAGAAAGAGAGAGAGAAAGAACGCCGCTATCGCATCCCCCGTTAGTCCTCCTTTTCTCCAGATTAGCCAAATCCAAAATCTGCCACCGTTCGTATGTGGTTGTGCAAAGGCCTATTGTCTCGTTTTCCCGGTCGGGACGCCTCCGGGACGAGCTGGGAAAGACGGTTGGGGGAGTTTCCCCCCCCCCCTTTGATCCGGATGACAGACAGCTGGATGAGTGGCAGCGATGACGGAGACGTCTCTGCTACGGATGTGACCTGGCTGGAAACTCGGTTCCCGACAAAATTCTCCTACGACGCAAAACAACACATCACCTTTATTTTCCTCCTGTAGCTCTGGTGAATCATGGAACAGTCTGGAATGGTTCATCCTTAACCTTTTGCACCAACATCTAGGGACAGAGGTGAAGGGGGGGAGGCCTGTTGTGCAGCCCTCCCCAGCTACCCTTTGCAAATCTTGACGTGTGTCTCCAGGGCCGTTTCACAGCTGATGCAATTTAAATCCGAGTCCTCGTCCCGCTTTTCCCTCATCCAGGGCTGCTTTGGAAAGGCTCCCAACAACCTTGGGAGGTAGGACGTTGCCGAGCCTGCGAGAGAGAGAGAGAGAGATCGTTCCCGTCGGACGTACGACGACAAATGGAAGCCAAAGATTTAGCTTGCTGAGAGTAACGTTCGTGGAGTGAGCTTTGGCCCCGCTGGACGGCTTTCCTTGCCCACCGTTGTTAAGCGAGTCGTTGCCGTTCCTCAGTGAGCTTTGCCCCGTTTTACGGCCTCTCTTCGCCGCCGTTGTTAAGCGGATAACTGCGGTTGTGAAGTTAGTCACCCCGTTGTTAAGCGAATAATGGCTTCCCTCTTCGAGGGTCACAATTCGAACTCGAGGCTTGCGTTTCCTCAACTTGAAACGGAGACGAACGTTGGGTTTGAGAGGCAAGCGATGGCTTGCCCAGTTTGGGTGGATGCTGGCAGACTGGTTAGACTGGTTTTGGGAATATAAACAAACAAGGACGACCAGTGGGGGGTGGGGGGTGGGGGGTGACCAGTGGGGGGGAGTGGGGTGTCTGCTCGCCTCCCACAACAAGTAGAAGAAAGGGGGGGGACAGATTTGGGGCGCTCTCTAGCGCTACCCCGTTACAAACCCCGAAGTGCCCGGTTTGAACCCCAAGTGGAAATAAACCCTGAATTCGGAGGGGCTGCTAATAGGTGGGGTTTGGGGAGGGGGCAGGAGGGAGGGAGAAACAAACGAGGACCCCCATTTCTCCACCACCCCCACCCCAAGAATCTCCAACCCGAGTGGATTTTTGCCACGTTCCACCGGCTAAAAAATGGGGGCGTTTCAGCCCACCGGATCAATTGTATGCCTGGAAGGGTCACCTTGGGGTCATCTAGTCCAACCCCATCTCTCCTCCCCTTCAGCTGTTCCTCTAGCTAGTTGGGGGGGGCGTATCGTCAGAATGAGCAAACCCGGGTTGGTAAATCCGTGGCGTGAATTCGACCGCTATGTAGCCTGGATTTAACAACGGTTCATTTAATGACCGTTCAAAGTTATAACGATATTGGGGTGGGGAAAAAAGAGACTGAGGGCCATTTTTCACACTTAACGACCATTGCAGTGTTCCTGTGGTGACGTGATCCAAAATTCGGACACTTTGGCAACTGACTCGTATTTATGACGGTGGCAGTGTCCCGAGGTTGTGTGATCTCCTTTTACGACCTTTTGACTAGCCAAGTCCATGGGGAAACCAGATTCATTGAACGACCATGTTGATCACTTAACAACGGCATTGTTTCCCTTAACGACTGCGGCGAGAGAGGTCGTAAAACGGGGCATAACTCACTTAAGAATGGTTTAACAGCAGAATTTGGGGGGGGGCTCAAATAGAATCCTTTATTGAGTGGTGCGGTGGCCTAGAGATGGAGCTCTGGCCTCACAATCGGGAGGCTGTGAGTTCAATCCTGGGTAGAGATAAATATTTCTCTCTCTGGGCACGATGAGAATCTTATCTGCTGAACAGAACTCCGTACTGGTGACAAGAAAGGCATCCGGCCATTAAAACACTCAGCTCCATTCAGTTGCCCAGACTCCACCCCGCAAGGGATTTGGGTGGTCATTAAAAGATGATGATGATGAAATAGAATTCTTTATTGGACACCCAAGGAATTAGGGCGTCTCCGGCGCATAAACTCAAATGTACACGCATTTAGGGAGTTGGGCGGCATAGAAATATGATTAATTCAATTAAATTAAATATGTCACAAGTTGAGACCAGCTGTAAACAAAAAGGAATAAAGAGATGAATTTGAAATCCGTCAGGTCTGCAGCAAAGCAGGGGGGAAAAAAAACACTCTGTCCATGCTCAGGAGCTTCCTTCCTCGGCCATACCAGGAGGGAAGTCCTCATGAAACCATTTCAAGTTTATGCCCGGCTGATTTTACCCTTTGATCGGACGTGTGCGTTGACACGTCGAACCTGGAAATCAATACATCATGCATTGTTTTCTCCTCTTGAGCTCACTTACACCTCATTGTAAAATAGTACAAAGGTGTAACCAGAGCGTGCTTACTCGAGGAGTTTGCATGTGACTGTTTACCAGAGGTGCCAACCTCAACTTTGCCTTGGCATCTTTGCCAAGGGTCAAACCTGACGTAATCCCTCGCCGTTGCCAATGTTTTCTGGCTAGCTCCGGTTCTCCCTTCTTACGGGCAAGTCCTCGTCTTACGTCCAAAGACGAGATGCGTTGCTAAGCAAGGCACCGTTAAATGAATTGCGCCCAATTTTAACCACCTTTAAGGGATTACAAAGATTGTTGGGGTTTTTTTTTAAAAAAAGGAGTTTTTTTCCAGGATGGCTAAGCCAATAGTTGCCGTTGTTAAGCGAATCCAGCGGCCGTTAAGCAAATCTGGCTTCCGACACACACACACACCTTGACTTGAAGGTCGCAAATGATGATCAGGGATGTTGCAAAACTATCACGAACGCATGACGGTGGCCAAAGCACCGTATTTGGGATTTTGTCATCGTCATAAATGCGAGGACTGTGCTAAATTACTTAGCTAAGTTACTTAACTGTGTTAAGTTACTTAAAGAGCTGTTTGAACAGTTTAACAACACGTGGGTGTAAGTCAAAGGCTGCCTCTGTTCACAACCTAAAGAGTGCAAAGCGGCTTGCCCATCATGGCTTAAACCTGGTTTCTTTCTCCTGTCGCTAAAACAACGAAAAATCACATCTGCGACCCTCGTTTCAATGAATTAACGGGTAAATAAGAATATATATATCATCCGTTCATTACGTTTTCTAATCTGCTTTTCTGCTCCAGCTGCCCAGGAAGCTTATTCCGACAATAACCCTGCGAGGTAGGCCAGGCTTATGACGTAGCTGCTTTGCACACCCAATGAATTTAAGCAGCTGTAGGGAAATTCGCACCCGGCTCTCGGCCGCCCACGGGGGAATCTCTTTCTTTCCACCCGTTGATCCCGTGGGGGCGTCTATTTTAAAATCCTTTTGACCCCCAGCAATTTTCTGCAATAATCTTGGGCTGCTTTCCTGACTCTTGTTTCGGTTTTTTTGGGTTTTTTTTTTTTTTGCATCGCCTGGGAAGATCGCCTCGTGGTGCCCTTTCCTCCGCTGCCGAGAGAGACAACAAAATGGAGTGAATTTTCGAGAGGGCACCGAACGGAGCTTCCAAAAAGCACCTTTCTTTTGACAAAGGGAATTCACGTTGGATTTTTAAACACATCACACACACACACAATAAAATTGGAAAAAAAAATTTTTTTTTTTTCTTTTCATACCTGGTTAATTATCACATCTTCCCGTTCGCTGGACCACGTGGCTTATTTCTCCCTTTCTCTCTCCATGCGGGACGTGTCAAAAATCCTGAAACTTGTAACCTGAGTCATAAATTGTGTTATCGCCTTTTAACACAAGGTCACACCAGTTGGATTTCAACACGGGGAAAGTTTGCACGAATCTCAGCCTTAAACAGACCCCCTGATAATAGAATAGAGAATATAGAGAATATAGAGAATATAGAGAAAATATAGAATATAGAATAGAATAGAATAGAATAGAATAGAATAGAATAGAATAGAATAGAATAGAATAGAATAGAATAGAATAATGGAATGAAGGAATGGAATAGAATAGAATAGAATAGAATAGAATAGAATAGAATAGAATAGAATAGAATAATGGAATGAAGGAATGGAATGGAATAGAATAGAATAGAATAGAATAGAATAGAATAGAATAGAATAGAATAGAATAGAATAGAATAATGGAATGAAGGAATAGAATAGAATAGAATAGAATAGAATAGAATAGAATAGAATAGAATAGAATAATGGAATGATGGAATGGAATAGAATAGAATAGAATAGAATAGAATAGAATAGAATAGAATAGAATAGAATAGAATAGAATAATGGAATGAAGGAATGGAATAGAATAGAATAGAATAGAATAGAATAGAATAGAATAGAATAGAATAGAATAGAATAATGGAATGAAGGAATGGAATAGAATAGAATAGAATAGAATAGAATAGAATAGAATAGAATAGAATAGAATAGAATAATGGAATGAAGGAATGGAATGGAATAGAATAGAATAGAATAGAATAGAATAGAATAGAATAGAATAGAATAATGGAATGAAGGAATGGAATAGAATAGAATAGAATAGAATAGAATAGAATAGAATAGAATAGAATAGAAAAGAATAATGGAATGAAGGAATAGAATAGAATAGAATAGAATAGAATAGAATAGAATAGAATAGAATAGAATAGAATAATGGAATGATGGAATGGAATAGAATAGAATAGAATAGAATAGAATAGAATAGAATAGAATAGAATAGAATAGAATAGAATAATGGAATGAAGGAATAGAATAGAATAGAATAGAATAGAATAGAATAGAATAGAATAGAATAATGGAATGATGGAATGGAATAGAATAGAATAGAATAGAATAGAATAGAATAGAATAGAATAATGGAATGAAGGAATAGAATAGAATAGAATAGAATAGAATAGAATAGAATAGAATAGAATAGAATAGAATAGAATAGAATAGAATAATGGAATGAAGGAATAGAATAGAATAGAATAGAATAGAATAGAATAGAATAGAATAGAATAGAATAGAATAGAATCACAGAGTCGGAAGGGACCTTGGAGGTCTTCTAGTCCAACCCCCTGCTTAGGCAGGAAACCCTCCACCACTTCAGACAAATCTGTTGTCCAATCTCTTCTTAAAAACCTCCAGTGTTATAAAGGCTGATTACCTGATTATTTTTTTTTACCTGTAATTTTCTTTTTCTTTTTCTAACCTTTAATTTAATATCTCATTTGGGTCTGGCTTCCAGATTACAATACGATTCAATAAACTTTGAATGCAGGAGGGGCTTCTTTCCCCCCCCCCTTACCCCCCAAATCCCAAAATCCAGATATTTTTCCCCGCGGCTGGCCCGTTTCCCGCAGTCCCGCGTCACTAGCGAGAAAAAAATAAATACATGGAATAAAAATGGCATTTGCTCTTCGGCTGCAGGACCAAGGGGGGGAATTCGCTTACCGCAGCCTGCTCTCTGGCATCGCCGCACATTGATACACAACTGTGTGGCATGTTGTGCGTGCAACATTAGCCATAATCAATGGCCCATTATGGAATAAACCAGACGAAAGTTGTTGGCCCGTCAAAACAGCCGGCTCTTCCTTTCGCCGGGAGAGAAATCCGATCCCCGCCGAGTCTCGAAAAGCTGGGAGAGAACTCAGCCGAGGCTGTTATTTGTATTTTTCTTAAATTCAGGTAGTCCTCGATTTATGACGACAACTGAGCCCGAAGTGTCTGTGGTTCCTTCCTCTCTCCTTCCTTCCTTCCTTCCTTCTTTTCTTCTTCCTTCCTCCCTCCTTCCTTCCTTTCCTTCCTTCTTTCCTTCTTTCTTCCATCCTCCCTCCCTTCTTTTCCTTCCTTCCTTCCTTCCTTCCTTCCTTCTTTCCTTCCTTCCTTCTTCTTTCCTTCCTTCCTTCCTTCTTTCCTTCCTTCTTCCTTCCTTCCTCCCTTCCTCCCTCCTTCCCTCCTTCTTCCTTTCTTTCCTTCCTTCTTTCCTTCCTTCTTCCTCCCTCCCTCCCCCCTTCCTCCCTTTCCTTTCCTTTCCTTTCCTTCCTTCCTTCCTTCCTTCCTTCCTTCTTTCCTTCCTTCTTCCTCCCTTCCTCCCTCCCTCCTTCCCTCCTTACTTCCTTTCTTTCCTTCCTTCTTCTTCTTTCCTTCCTTTCTTCTTTCCTTCCTTCTTCCTTCCTTCCTTCCTTTCCTTTCCTTTCCTTCCTTCCTTCCTTCCTCCTTCACTGGAAGTTTTCAAGAGGGGAGGTTGGACAATCATTTGTCTGAACTGGTCAAGGGTTTCCTGCTTGAGCAGAGGGCTGGACTAGAGGACCTCCCAGGTCCCTCCCAGCTCTAATTGTTCCATTAGGGCAAAACCCACTTAAGGACGGTCTCACTTAGCAACAGAAAAGTGGGGCTCAATTGCGGTGGTAAATCAAGGACTACCTGTAATTGCATTTTCCCAGCCTCGCCAGGGAGATGTTGCAACGGATTTCAAGGGTGGAAGTTGGTCCTAAGTTACGTTTTTCCCAGCGCCGTTGTAACTTCGGTCACTAAACGAATCATTGTAAGTTAAGGACTACCTGTATGCGGGGGGGATTAAAAGGGAGAAAAGCAGCAGCTCTTCGTATTTTATGGGGCAGAAAGAGGCCTGGCCTGAAGACCGGAGAGCTGTTTACACAGAGATGCCACCAATGGTGAGGTTTTTTTTCCCTTGCAGAGAAATCCGTGTGCCCAGAGACAGGTAAGTACACGCATTTGGGAGAACAGAGCTAAACATGTATGAACCTGCGTCCGCCCATCTCTGCTTTCTGCCCCCAATAATTTGTGGGGAAAGAGACTTCAAGCCAGCTCTCCAGCAAGAAAACATCAACACTGCAAGCCAGATGTTGGCGCTGGGACCTGGGGGGCAGTTTGCACCAGGATGCTAAAAAAAAAAGGACAAAAACAACAAAATAAATTCTGTAGACCTCCTGACATACATGGATTGGATTCCCCTTCCCCTACTTTGGTGGGTTTTTGGAATGGAGGGGGCACGTCTTTCTAAAAAAAACAACAACAACAGGGTTTTGGGACGGTGAGGTCAGGAGTAGGGTGGATTTTGAAAGGCGAAAGGGAAGGGGAGAGAGAGAGAGAGAGAGAAAAGAAGGAAAGAAAGAAGAAAGGAAAGAAAGAAGAAAAGGAAAGAAGGATGGAAGAGGAAGGGAGGGAAGGGGAGGAAAGGAAAGGAAAGGAAAGGAAAGGAAAGGAAAGGAAAGGAAAGGAAAGGAGAGGAGAGGAGAGGAGAGGAGAGGAGAGGAGAGGAGAGGAGAGGAGAGGAGAGGAGAGGAGAGGAAAGGGGGAATGAAAGAGAAGGAAGGAAGGGGCAAAAAAAAGAGAAGGAAAGAAAAAGTGAAAGAAAAGGAAGGAAGGAAGGAAACAAGGAAGGAAAAAGGAGGGAGGGAAGGAGGAAAGGAGAGGAGAGGAAAGGAAAAGAAAGAGGAAAGGAGGGGAGAGGAAAGGGGGAATGAAAGAGAAGGAAGGAAGGGGCAAAAGAAAGAGAAGGAAAGAAAAAGTGAAAGAAAAGGAAGGAAGGAAGGAACCAAGGAGGGAGAAAGAAGGAAGGAGGGACGGAGGGAGGGAGGGAGGGAAGGAAGGAAGGAAAAGTGAGAAGGGAGGGAGAGAGGAAGGAAAAACTGAGAAGGAAGGATGAAGTGAGAAGGAAGCAAGGGAGGAAGGAAGGAAAGAGGGAGGGAAAGAAGGAAGGAAGGAAGGAAGAAAGAAAGAAAGAAAAGGAAAGCAGGCAGGCAGGGTAGTTTGTCCTTGTTTTTTCGGGCCTTAAATGTGACAACTGTCAATCCAAGACAGGATTACAGAATTTTAAGTCAGTGACTCTGCTTGTTAACAGTGTTGTCATTTCCTCTGGTTACTACTCAACTCTTCCCCGAATGTTGTTTTTTTTTCTTCTTCTTCTTTTCAAGCAGGGACTTTGCCCTTCTACCTTTCCCAAAAGAGGGATCCCAAATCCTGCCTTTTCTGAACGGGCTTTAGAAGGAGATCTCGGGGTCCTGATAATATTCACTGCCTCTTCCTTCCTCCTCCTCCCTGCAAACCCCTCCTCCCTTCTATCACTGATGATGTTAGCTAGTTTATTTTTATTTATTTTTTTATTTTACTTCAAATTTATATACCGCCCGTTGGGTCATGAAACGTCGGTAAGAAATCCAGCAAGCTCAGAGAACACCAAGGACCCCTCCTCCTCCTCCTCCCCTTCCTCTTTCTCTTCTTCCTTTTTCTCCTCCTTGCACACCCCACCTCCTTCTATCACTGATGATATTAGCTACTTGGGTCATGAAACGTCGGTAAGAAATCCAGCAAGCTCAGAAAACACCAAGGACCCCACCGTCCTTTTCCTCCCCTTCCTCTTTCTCTTCTTCCTTTTTCTCCTCCTTGCAAACCCCACCTCCTTCTAGCACTGATGATATTAGCTACTTGGGTCATGAAACGTCAGTAAGAAATCCAGCAAGCTCAGAGAACACCAAGGACCCCACCGTCCTTTTCCTCCCTTTCCTCTTTCTCTTCTTCCTTTTTCTCCTCCTTGCACACCCCACCTCCTTCTATCACTGATGATATTAGCTACTTGGGTCATGAAACGTCGGTAAGAAATCCAGCAAGCTCAGAGAACACCAAGGACCCCACCGTCCTTTTCCTCCCCTTCCTCTTTCTCTTCTTCCTTTTTCTCCTCCTTGCAAACCCCACCTCCTTCTAGCATTGATGATATTAGCTACTTGGGTCATGAAACGTTTGCAAGAAAATAGCACAGCTCAGAGAGCACCCAGGACCCTACAGTCCTCCTCCCGCCCCCATCCTTTTCATCTCCTTCCTTTTAATCCCAATTTAAACAATCTGTTGCAAGCTTAAACCTTGGTCTGCAGTGAAACCTCCTCCGGGAAACCCGACCTTTCATCGTGGTTAGTCCACAAGAAACAAGGAGAAGACCCCCCTCTCCCCAAACAGGAACTCTCCTTCAAAAATAACCTGAAATAGACTTCGACCCCACGGAGGGGGGGGTTTCTTTGCCTCCCCCAACCCCAACCCTTGGCACTTCTAGGCAAAGATTGAATAGGTCGAAAACAAACAATTGCTTTGTGTTACAGGAGTTTAAAGGCCTTCGGTGCGAACTCCTGTTTACGGCTTCTTATCTAGAGAAGCCAACGCACTTTTGTGCAGAAGGTGGGAAGGGAGTTTCAAGGTTGTCGTTTTTTGCAACTTTTCACAAGAAATCCCCAGCCTCCCCGGCGAGGCTGGGAAGATGCAATTGCAGGTAGTCCTTGGCTTACGGGATGCAATGGAGGCCAGAATTGTTCGATTGCTCCTTTGGGACTCCTTTGTGGGTTGTAAATCTGGGACTAACCGTATTTATTTCCTCCCCATATTTGTTTCTCTTGCAGGCCAAATTATCTACATTCTTATAAGCGCTCTTTTTTTTAAACAAAATTTTTTTATTGAGAATTATTTAAAAAATACAAAAGAAAAAAAATATAGTAAGGTAGATACTAGATACTTTTTTATTGACCGAGGCCGTTTTATTCTCCGTTTCCTAAAGATGCTTCTTTGCCTATTTTCCAAATTCTTAATTCTGTGTCGCTCGCTGTGTGTCTCACACTTGCGCCCCGAAGTTCAGCACCGATCTTCAGTCCCTTAACGTGACAGATATACCTAATTATTCACAGCTAATTAATGATATTTTACAAAGCTCTAACCTCCATGAATTTTTTAAAACCCCGGCTTTAATTTAATTTTTTTTTTCCCGGCATTAAATTCTTTATTCTGTTTTTTTTTTTTTTTTAACTCCTGTTCTCTCTCTCGTGGTAGCTTATCTCCCTTCTTCCAAGTGTTCAATTAAAAAGAATATATTAAAAAGGCAGAGAACAATGAGGATGCCTGATGGGCTAATTCTGAAAACGATCACCGGCTTGTTAATTCTGGCATAAGATCCATATTAATTGCCAAATCTCCAGGCTCCAAATTCTGACCTTGTTTTATTATTTCCTTTCCTTTTTATTATTTATATTTTGTGTTGCTTTGTTGTTCATCTCTGACTTCTTTGTTTGTTATTTCATTTTATTCTTTATATTTGGTTTTCTTACCGGTAGTCCTCAACATATGGCCATAATGGAATCCCACACACACTTTTCTGTCGCTGAGCGAGACAGTTGTTAAGTGAATTTTTGCTCCGTTTTAAGACCTTTTCCTGCCATGGTTTCCCCGTGGATATTGCATGTCAGATGGTCACAAAAAGGCAATCACATGAGGCCCCAGGGACACCGTCATAAATACGAGTCCATTGCCGAGCGTCTCCGAATGCTGATTTTCGTGGAATGCTGCAACGGTCATTAAGTGTGAAATAATGGTCGTTAAGTCGCCTTTTTTTCCCACCGCCGTTGCAACTTTCAGCGGTCTCTAAGTGAGCTTGTTGTAAGTGGAGGGTTACCTGTAATTATATTTAATGTCCTTATATTTTAGTTGAGAGACTAGAGTTGGAAGGGTCCTCGGAGGTCATCTAGTCCGACTCCCTGCTTAGGTTTATTTTACGTAATCTCTTAGCTGGCTTCCAAATGCTTTCGAAGAGTTACAGGGCAAGATTTTTCTCTTTTATTATTCTTATTTTATTTGTTTGGGAGGCGTGCTAAGAGCTGGCCTTTTGTTTGGCTTTTCACCTATTGTTTTCTTCTCTCTTTCTTTCTATAAACCGCTCCAAGTGACTTCTGTTTGCAGGCTCTTATCAGCCACAAAGTTTTGTGTGTCTTTGTGGCATTTGTGGTTTAAAAGCCAATACGTTTGTGCTGTCTTTTTTTTTTTGGTTGTTTGGGGAAACTCTCTGGTTATTATTTTTTCTTGTCTCTGTCTAGAAGAGACTCCGGGGCTCACTTGCAATCTCCAAGTCACAAGATAAAACATGAAAAAAATAAAAATAAAAATAAATACGGTATTAAGGCTAAAATTGAGACGAGTGTTCTCCTGCTCAACTCCCCTTAGGGCTGGCGGAGATGGGAATTGTAGTCCGGCACATTCCCCAAAGCTGGGGGGTGGAGGGGATGCTGAATCACAGTATAACAAGAGTTGGGAGGGACCGTAGAGGTCAACTAGTCCAACCCCCTGCTCAAGCAGGAGACCCTGTACCATTTCAGACAAAATGGCTGTCCGGTCTCTTCTTAAAAGCCTCCAGTGATGGAGAAGGAAGGAAGGAAGGAAGGAAGGAAGGAAGGAAGGAAGGAAGGAAGGAAGGAAGGAAGGAAGGAATAAAAGAGTTAGAAGGGATTCTTGGAGATCCTATACAAATGGCTCTCCAGTCTCTTCTTAAAAGCCTCCAGTGATGGAGAAGGAAGGAAGGAAGGAAAGAAGGAAGGAAGGAAGGAAGGAAGGAAGGAAGGAAGGAAGGAAGGAAGGAAGGAATAAAAGAGTTAGAAGGGATTCTTGGAGATCCTATACAAATGGCTGTCCAGTCTCTTCTTAAAAGCCTCCAGTGATGGAGAAGGAAGGAAGGAAGGAAGGAAGGAAGGAAGGAAGGAAGGAAGGAAGGAAGGAAGGAAGGAATAAAAGAGTTAGAAGGGATTCTTGGAGATCCTATACAAATGGCTCTCCAGTCTCTTCTTAAAAGCCTCCAGTGATGGAGAAGGAAGGAAGGAAGGAAGGAAGGAAGGAAGGAAGGAAGGAAGGAAGGAAGGAAGGAAGGAAGGAAGGAATAAAAGAGTTAGAAGGGATTCTTGGAGATCCTATACAAATGGCTCTCCACTCTCTTCTTAAAAGCCTCCAGTGATGGAGAAGGAAGGAAGGAAGGAAGGAAGGAAGGAAGGAAGGAAGGAAGGAAGGAAGGAAGGAAGGAAGGAAGGAAGGAAGGAAGGAAGGAAGGAATAAAAGAGTTAGAAGGGATTCTTGGAGATCCTATACAAATGGCTCTCCAGTCTCTTCTTAAAAGCCTCCAGTGATGGAGAGCACCCCCCAACTTCTGAAAGAGGTGGGGGGGGCCACCACTCCTGCCGCTGGATCTCCTTTTCCACTTGAGAAGGGGCACCCAGAGGTCCTCTATTCTAACCCAACCCGTGGCTCCTGGAAAGACGAAGGGAAGGGGTGTGTGTGACTGTGTGTGACTTGTTTGGCAACTGTTGTCTAGCTCCACGGAGCCGAGTGTCTGGCGCTCGCCCAAGGCAAGGCGTCAAGCCGCGGCTGCCGCTTGGGGTCAGCCCGGCGCTCTCTTCGCTTCTCGGCTCTCCCCCTTTCCCGGCCCAGGAGGGGCGGCACCTCCGCCCAGTACTTAAACCAGGGCTGGGACTGCCTGGCTCGGTTTAGGAGAGGCAGCCAGCGCGGCACGGAGCGAAGCGAAGGCGGGTGCGCCCCGGGGCGAGCGAGCGAGCGAGTTTGAGCTGGTGCGCACCGTCGGGAGAAGGCGAAAAAGAAGGAGAAGGAGAGAAAGAAAGAAGCAAAGAAAGAAGGGAAAGAAGCAAGCAGAAAGGAAAGAAAGAAAGGAAAGGAAAGAAAGAAAGAAAGAAAAGCAAGCAGGAAGGAAGGAAAGAAAGAAAAGGAAAGAAAGAAAGGAAAGCAAGCAGAAAGGAAGGAAAGAAAGAAAGAAAGAAAAAGAAAGAAGCAAGCAAAAAGGAAAGAAGGAAGGAAGGAAGGAAAGAAAGAAGCAAGCAAGCAAGCAGAAAGGAAAAAAGGAAGGAAGGAAGGAAAGAAAGAAAGAAAAGCAAAGAAAGAAGGAAACAAGCAAGCAGAAGGGAAGGAAAAGAAAGAAAGAAAGAAAGAAAAAGAAAGAAGCAAGTAGGAAGGAAAGAAGGAAGGAAGCAAGGAAAGAAAGAAAGTAGCAGGAAGGAAGGAAGGAAAGAAGGAAGGAAGGAAGGAAGGAAGGAAGGAAGGAAAAGGAGGGTCGGGATTGCGGGCCGATGGGTCTCCCGCCGTGGACCCCCCTGCTCGGTCTCTGCTGCGCCCTGAGCCTGGTATCCGCGCAGAGGCACACGGTTTTCTGGAACAGCACCAACCCCAAGTGAGTTCGCGTGTTTTGGGGGGCTCTGGGAGAAGATGGGGAGGGGGCCCAGGCTCTGAAGGGCAGAGACCCCCCCTACCCTCCACCCCCACCCCTTTCAAACCCCCCCTCCCCTCGATTTGAGCCGGTCCTCTCCTAGGCGCCCTCCTGGCTGGCTCCTGCGCGCATGGAGAGAGAGGGAGACCCTCCGCGCAGACCCCCTTCTTCTCTCCCCACCCCCACTTTCCCCGGATCGGGGAAAGTGGGGAGGGGGGGTGTCTCCGGTTTCAGCGCGGCCACCCACCTGGCTTCCAGACACCTCCCCCCCCCCACTCCCCTCCCCAAACCCAACCCTAAAAAAGGGGGAATTTGGATACGTTTTTAGCTGCGCGTTGGGTTCCCGAGCGAGCCCACCGCCTCAATTGAGACAGACCCGAATGGGGGTAAAGGGAGCCGGCCAGCCTTTGGATTTTCTCCCCCCTCCCCGTTTCCTGCAAAGGGTGAGAAGAGGGGGGTTCTCCTCCTCCACCCCAAAACCAGATCCTAGACCCATCCCATTCCATCCCCACCTACCCACTTCCAAAGTCAAAAAAAAAACCCTCTCTGTTTGGAGGTGGCACCCTTTAAATCCGGGTGCCCGTTCCAAAGCCTGCCAGGCTGAAAGTGCTGGTGCAAATTTGCACGCTTGCCCTTTCCCCCTTTGCTGATCTGTCTCTAACCCCCACCCCTCCCTCTGTCTAGTATTTGAATGCTGAAAGTTAGACACCCCCCCCCCTCCAGCCAAACCTTGATGGACAGCTGGGGGTTTCCTTCCTGAGCTGGATGTGCCAATTTTGTGGGAAGGAAAGACCCAGAGAGGGAGAGGGGTGGGTGGCTGGGTTACGGGGTCTGGGAATGGCAGGGGGGAAAACTTCGAAGTAGTAAACAGCCAGTGAGTAGGCCTGCCTCTTGGCACCTGGCCCGTACCTGGGAACAGTCACAAGGGGCGTGAATCAAGAGAGGGCAGCCTGCCTAGGAAGGGAGTGGGCAGTGCCAGTTGTTATTGTTGTGATGATGATTACATTTATCTGCCGCCTATCTGGCCACGGGGGGGGGGGGCTCTTCCGAGAGGGCTCCCAGTTGCAGTTACTCCTCCTTGTTGTGCCTCCTCCTCCTCCTCGCACTTCCACTCTTTGCCATCCCTTGCCCCCCCAAAAAAATACACCTTTTTTTTTTCAAATACCTTTCTTTAAACGAAAGGTAGGAGAGGCGGTCAGAAACTCCTTTCTTAACCAAGCTGCCGCCCTTGTAGTGGTTTGCTGTGGAAACAATGGGATGCCAGGCTGGAGCCGCTTTCAAGTGGCGGGGAGTTCCGACGGCTTCCTTTCTCTCTGTCCCGAGGTCATTCTGCGGCCCGCCGCCTTGGCAACGTCTGCAAATCTGCCTCGGAGCAAGGTGGGGTTACCTCTGCTTGCCGAGTTGGGGGGGTTGGACCTGGTTAAAATTTGGGGGGAGGGGGTGTTGGTTAGGACTGTGGGGGGGGGGCCTCGAGGGACCGAGGCCGAAGGAAAGGAGAAGTAGTTCTGGGGTTTTCTTTTGGGGTTCTTATTTCCAGATGGATTTTGGGGTGATGCAACTGGCATTTGCTGGGGGGGGTGTGCGCGCGGGGGCCTGGGGAGGTGTGCCTCTGAGCATAAGACGAGTGCCAGGTTTCCTTGCTGGATTGTTGTGTTTTTTTTAAAGGGATTGTGGGTTTGCTTGCGGAGGTCTGTGGCACCAGGAGAGTTAAAAAATCTTTGTTTTCGCAGAGATTGTTTGGCTTTGTGGAGAAACCGGGGGCAGCTGCGTCCTGTTGTGAACGCCTCAAGGCTGGGGGCTCTCCAGGTGGTCTCCTATCCCTCCCCCTTCCTCCTCTTCCTCCCTCTGAGTTTGTCCATCTCCCTATTCCCTGGTCTATATATATATATATATATATATTTGGATATTTTTTCCTCCCCTTCCGTTTCGGCCTGTTTTCCCTCCGGCTGAAACTCTTAGCGGGCTGCCAGATGTCAGGACTACACCTCCCATGCTCCTTTTCCACGGGGGGGGGCGCAAGGAGCCGAGATTAAGGAAAGACAGGAAGGTGAACGATTTAATCGATGGATTTGATTCCATTGATTTGCCACTCGTCGTTCAAGCGACTCTGAGGGAAGCGAAGCACGGAGTTCTGGATTATAATTCTTCCTCCATTCGAAGCAGAAGCTGATTTGGGGATTTGGAGCCAGCCTACCTCTCAGGGATGTTGTGAAAGGGGAGCGGGAGGAGAAACTGGTAGAAGGAACGTTTAATAGAATCTCAGAAGGGACCTTGGAGGTCTTCACCATCACGGCTCTTTATCATTCCAGACAAATGTCTCTCCAGTCTCTTCTTTAAAACCCTCCAGGGATGAAGCCCCCACGACTTCTAGTGGCGAGCTGTTCCACTGGTAAAATTGTCCTCCCTGTTAGGAAGTTTCTCCTTAATTCCAGATTGCTTCTCTCCTTGGTTAGTTTCCATCCGTTGCTTCTCGTCCTGCCTTGAGGGGCTTTGGAGGGATAGGTTGACCCCCCAAATCTTCTTTGGAGGCAGCCCCTCAAATATTGAAAGACTGGTATTATATCACCCCTAGTCCTCCTTTCCATTAAACTAAACCTCCCCAGATTCCTGCAACCGTTCTTCGCATGTTTCAGCCTCCAGTCCCCGCCTGAGTCCATTTTCACCTCCTGCCTGGATCTCCTTGTGTCAGGCTGAGTAACCAACAGGGAAGGTTGGTTCTCCGTCGGTGGCGGTTTTCAAGAAAAAGACGGGGCAAACATCCGTGTGGAACGGTATTTGAGGTCTCCCGTTCTAGCAAGACTAGAAGACCTCCGGGGTCCCTTCCCGCCAGGGGTGAAATCCAGCAGGTTCTAACAGGTTCTGGAGAACCGGTAGCGGAAATTTTGAGTAGTTCGGAGAACCGGCAAATGCCGCCTCTGGCTGGCCCCAGAGTGGGGTGGGAATGGAGATTTTGTAATATCCTTTCCCTAGGAGTGGGGAGGGAGGGAATGGGGATTTTGCAGCCTCCTTCCCCTGCCCCGCCCACCAAGCCACGCCCACAGAACCGGGAGGGAAAAAATGTTGGATTTCACCCCTGCTTCCCGCCCCTGGGATTCTAACAATCTCTCGCGCTCGTGACGCGGCCTTCCACCGACGCCTTCCCCCGCCGGTTCTGAGAATCGACGGAGGGGATGGAGCCTCCACTGGAAGGGGCACTCTACCTCTTGATCAAAAAATGAAAATAAGACACACAAACCCTCCTCACAGAGATCCCCGCACTCTCAGGACAATGTTGTCTCTTCCCCCGCTTCCAAACTTTACAAGTCCAAAAAAGCACTCTGCGTGTGCTCAGATGCTCCCTTGCCTTTTTTGGGGGGGGGGGGTCTCAGCTTTGGAAAGATCCCCCGTTTCCCCTCCCCAGGGCGAAAATGAGGAGGGTCTTTGTAGAAGTTATGCACCATCAAAACATCCCCTCCCTCTTTACTCCCCCCACTCCTTTTTTAATATTTTTTTTTTTAAAAAAAAGCTGGACTTTGGATCCACATTGCTGAAACTCAACCAGGTGGAAAAACTTGGCAAGGGGAAAGTTAGTAGGGGGTGAGGAGCCGAGGCCCGGTCAGCCAAGTCCTGCCTTTCTTTCCCAGGGCAGGAGAGGTCTCGGGGCCTCTTCCTTCCCGGCCAGCCTTGGCTAGCGTCCAAGGGACGGCGCCAGGGTTATCCGGAGCAGGAAGCTTTTCTTGTATTTTTTTTCGGGGACAAACATCTTGCAAAGTTTTTTCGGAAAGTTGTTTGGTCAAGCGCCCGCCGATGACAACTGCAGGGGAAAAACTGTGTTTTTAAGATGGGGGGAGAGAAAAAACACACACAAGGCAGTCATTGTGGGGGATTCGAATCCGGCCCCCGGGGGCGAGGACCGAGCCCAGATGTGGAGACGTCAAGCCAAACACTTTTTTCCCAACTTCGATAGAGTTTCTTTGCAGCCAGGCGTGGGAACGCGAGTTGAATTTCGACACCCCGTCGTATCTCAAGGCAGCCCCCTCCCCATTTCAGACCTGGGGAGTGATCGGCATCCCCCTTGCCCATTTAATTCCTGCAAAAACCCCCCCTCTCTTTTCCCCCCCTTCCCAAAATAAAAACACCACCTCCTAAATTCAACCAGAATTCCACTCTCCAGTTTCTTCGTGCCCAAAATACTTTTTTTCCTCCAGATGTTTGGGACGAAAGACGCAAGGGGGGAAAAACATCTGCAGAACATCTGGAGGGCGCTTCGTTGCCCATCCGGCCCTGGGGATCATGATTATTATTATTTTATTCATTTTTTGTTCCATCAGTTCGTTCAGGCAACACACACACACACACAGAGACACAAATACACACCCCATTCCAGCTGAGCTATAAAAATGTCCACCTTTTTGCAGGCTTTTCGGCTTCCAAAACCTTCAATTTTTAAATTATTATTATTTTTTGGTTGTTTCTTTCCCTATCCAACTTAGCCAGACGCGTGGGGTGATTTCCACACACACCCCTCCCCATTTGCCCACCTTCCTGTGTGATCTGTGCAAATCAGGGGGTCAAATCTTGGGTGGTGGGAAGCCCCAAGACAGTGGGCGAAAGAGAGAGGGAGGGATTTTCAACCACCTGTATCTCCCCCTCCCTTTGGAGGGGAGGATGCTAAAAGTGGTTTCTTGCTCTACCGAGGATCGTCCCTGCCTTGGCGTGGCCCCGTCAAACCGGTTTGGGAGAAGCCGTAGTTTGTTCCTTGGCTCCCCAGCTGCTGCGTGGGGAAGCGGATAAAACTTTAATAACTAACTTCGCCTTTGGAATGTCGCTCGCTCGATAGGCTCATGTTTTTTATTTTTTTTTCCGGGGGGCTAGCAAAAAACAAACAAACTAGCATTTCTCCCCTTCCAAGATGAAAGTCCTTGCGTTGGCTTCGGGGGCGCGACGCAAACCACGATTCGTGGTTTACCTTGCATTTTAATAATCCTTGCAAGGAACCGTCACGCAACGGGTTTGGCTTACGGGCCCCCCATCCCGTCCACTATTGGGAGAGCAGAATTTTTCCTTGTTCATGGAGGGGCTGCCTGATTTTTGGGGGGGGTTGTTTTGTTTTGCTTTTGGCCATGGTCGTTAAACGAATCGGGAAGTCGTTAAGTTAATCTTCGTGGAACAGAAGTTGCTTTCGGAAGGAAGTGGCGGGAGCTTCATCCCTGGAAGCTTTCGAGAAGAGACTGAGCTGCCATGGGTCAGAAACGGTGTAGAGTCTGGCTTGCCCGGGAGGGTTGGACTCGATGACCTCCAAGGTCCCTTCCAGACTCACTTAACGACTGTCTCGCTTAGCAACAGAAGTGTCGGGCTCCGTTGTGGTCTAGCTGTGTTTGTTTATTTTTGCTTCTTTGTCAAGCCAAAGTAGTAGTAGTAGTAGTAATAATAATAATAATAATAATAATAATAATAATAATAATAATACAAAAAACCACCTTACTCGGAACAGCTTACATCCTCCGACGATACCTTAACAGTTCCTAGGTCCTTGGTTAGGACTTGAGCTGCTGAGCTATTAACCAGCCTCAAAGGCTGTGAATCTCACTAAAGATTAAAATAATAATAATAATAATAATAATAATAATAATAATAATAATAATAATAATAATAATAATAATAATAATAATAATAATAATAATAATACCTAGGACGCTGGCAGCAACCCGTATCAACCACCAGTGCCAGTCAATGGAATTTGGGATGCATTTTTGAATGTTCTGTTGACTGAGTTTCATGTTTAATGAATAAAGTAAATAATAATAATAATAATAATTTTACAGAATATTTTGCAATATTTTGGGGGGGGTTAGGAGGGAATCGGAAATGCAAGCGTTAAAGGAAAAACGAAGGGGAGGGAAGAGGAAAAAAATTAACCATGTGCAGTGTGTACAATCAACTTTATGGAGTCGAGGAGGGATTTATTCCTGGATAAAAAACTTTTAAAATGCTTTTATGTACGTGGAAAAACTTCCCCAACTCCCCGATCCATTCCAATTGATCGTAAGCAAGCTAGGGAAGCCATCTCGGCTGTGGCTGATAGGAACGGTAGTTATTCCCTAAAGTTTTCCAGGAGTTGCCCTCTTTTCGCGATCCTGTCAGGTTACCTCCGTAATTCCAAGACACGCTCGATTTTTTTAATTTTTTTTTTAAAGTGTTTAATTTCCATTTATTGGATTTGCGGAGCCGCCTGTTTGAAAAACGACGCGATTAAAAAGAGATTAAAAAAACAGCAGCAATGAAGAAAAGACGGTAATGCCGGCTGCATGTATTTAAAATTTCCAGGGGATTGAAGATTGCAACGAGCAAATTTAGAATTGAAAACAAACCCATGGTATATATTCCCCACTGGACAGAGAATCAAACTGGATTTGAAATAATCCAAACTCTGGAAGAATATCTTATAGTTTTAAATCTTAAATTGATTGACAGGGCCTCCTCCTCGTTATTTAGCTTCTGGGAGCCCTTAAGATGTCCTTGGTCAACCTGTATAAGAGGTAGTCCTCAACTTACGACCATATTTGGCCCCAGAACTGTTGCTAAGCGAGATAGTCATTAAGCGAGTCTTACGCACCCTTTTCCGCTATCTTTATTCAGCAAACCACTGCAGCCATTAAACGAATCGCATCGTCATTAAACAAATCTGGCCTCCCTCCCTTGAACGCAGATTCCCTCAAGCCAGCGAGTCACGGCCACTACCGCGATTAAGCAAATCACCGCGGACGTTAAAGGAATCACCATCGTCAGCCCTTAAGCAAATCTGGCATCCCTCCCTTGACCGCAGATTCCCTAAAAACTGAACTCGTCGTTAAGCGAGTCACACCCACTCTCGTCATTAAGCAAATCACGAAGGAATCACCATAAGCCGTTGAGCCAATCTGGCTTTTCTCTCCCTTGGCTGTAGATTCCCTAAAAGAGATCCATTCCTCTCTCGGGGGAGGGGAGGTCTACCTCGCAGGGTTGCTAGTAAGGATGATGACGAAGGCACTGAATGGCATTTGGGAAAAAAAATGTTCTGTTTATATATATATATATTTATATTTCGCTGATAAAGAAGTAAAGGGAAACTAGCATAGATCTATTTCAAGCTATTTAGCTCTCATCAGCTAGTCATACCCTTACTTGGATTCGAACTTGGGCTGCCTGCATGTTAGGCAGTTGTATTAACCTCTGAGCCACAAGTTCTCCCTTTATTTCTTTATCAGCGAAATATAAATTTGGTATAAAGTGGTTTGTCGTGAATGCGACTGCTTGAGGGCTCCTGGATTGGAGCTGAAAGACGAAAGGGATACAGTATACTCCCTCTCACATGCTGGGGCAGACCAGGTGTCTTGATAGAAAAACACTTTATATATATATATATATATATAATTAATATATTAATATATATAATTAATATATATGGGTCTTTGGTTAGTCGGGTTTTCTCCCGCGTAAAATTGGAAGTGTCTTGGCGACGTTTCGACGAAGTCTCATTCGTCATCTTCAGGCTGGTGTCTTCGGCTTCGGGCTTCTAGGAGCAATATGTGATCGCAGCTGTTTCTTCTAATATATATATATTAGCATACATCAGCAGCAGCGAACATAGAAAAGCGACAACTCCGATCTCGCAGCATACCCCACAGCTTCTAAACTGAAAGTAGGGGCCCGATGATGACAAGTTAGAGAGCTTGTCGAAACGTTGCCAAAAAGAAAACTTTAAAAATGTTGGTTAGGATTTTAGCCAGAGTTTCAAAAGACCTTACAAAGTGTTTTGTTGGGATTTTGGAGGATTTTAAGCTGGGATTTTACCCAGGATTTTAAGTATTTCAACTAACAGACTTTTAATGACGCGGGAAAACACTCGAGATTTTAACTTTTTACATATATATTAATATATATATATATATATATATATATTAAGCCGCCTTTTTATATCGTTTTTAGGTTTCAGAAGGAGGATTACACCGTCGAGGTGCGTCTGAACGAGTATTTGGACATCATCTGTCCGCATTACGAGGATAAAAACGTCCCCGTCCATTTGATGGAGCGATACACCTTATACCTGGTGGAGCGAGAGGAATACGACACCTGCAAACCACGGTCTAAGGAGCAAGTCCGTTGGCAATGCAACCGACCGGATGCCTTGCATGGGCCCGAACGGCTCTCCGAAAAATTCCAGCGTTTTACGCCGTTCACCCTCGGCAAGGAATTTCGGGAGGGACATGAATATTATTATATCTGTAAGTTTCCTTTTCGGGGTGGAAAAAAACCCCCACTCGTAGGCTTGTCTGTTGATCCGTGGCAGAAGCCACGGATAAAATAAAATGTAAAAGATAGAATACAAGATTAGAACGTTAGAATGAGATTAGAATTAGAATAGAAAATAAAAAATGGAGAATGGAGAATAGAATAAGAAGAGAATTGAAATTAGAATTAGAGTAGAAACTAAAAAAAACGGAGAATAGAGAATAGAATAAGAAGAGAACTAAAATTAGAATTAGACTAGAAAATAAAGGAGGAAGGAAGGAAGGAAGGAAGGAAGGAAGGAAGGAAGGAAGGAAATAGCAGAATAACAGAGTTAGAAGGAGAATAGAGAATAGAATAAGAATAGAGCTAAAATTAGAATTAGACTAGAAAATAAAGGAGGGAGGAAGGAAGGAAGGAAGGAAGGAAGGAAGGAAGGAAGAAAGGAAGGAAGGAAGGAAGGAAGGAAGGAAATAGTAGAATAACAGAGTTAGAAGGAGAATAGAGAATAGAATAAGAATAGAGCTAAAATTAGAATTAGACTAGAAAATAAAGGGAGGAAGGAAGGAAGGAAGGAAGGAAGGAAGGAAGGAAGGAAGGAAGGAAGGAAATAGCAGAATAAAAGAGTTAGAAGGAGAACAGAGAATAGAATAAGAATAGAGCTAAAATTAGAATTAGACTAGAAAATAAAGGAGGAAGGAAGGAAGGAAGGAAGGAAGGAAGGAAGGAAGGAAGGAAGGAAGGAAGGAAATAGCAGAATAACAGAGTTAGAAGGAGAATAGAGAATAGAATAAGAATAGAGCTAAAATTAGAATTAGACTAGAAAATAAAGGAGGAAGGAAGGAAGGAAGGAAGGAAGGAAGGAAGGAAGGAAGGAAGGAAGGAAGGAAATAGCAGAATAACAGAGTTAGAAGGAGAATAGAGAATAGAATAAGAATAGAGCTAAAATTAGAATTAGACTAGAAAATAAAGGAGGAAGGAAGGAAGGAAGGAAGGAAGGAAGGAAGGAAGGAAGGAAGGAAGGAAATAGCAGAATAACAGAGTTAGAAGGAGAATAGAGAATAGAATAAGAATAGAGCTAAAATTAGAATTAGACTAGAAAATAAAGGAGGAAGGAAGGAAGGAAGGAAGGAAGGAAGGAAGGAAGGAAGGAAGGAAGGAGCAGAATAACAGAGTTAGAAGGGACCTTAGAGGTCTTCTAGTCCAACCCCCTGCTCAGGCAAGAAACCCTATCCCATTTCAGACAAAACTGTTGTCCAATCTCTTCTTAAAAGCTTCCAAGTGTTGGAGCATTCCCAATTTCTGGTGGCAAGTAGTCCCAACCGATTAAATTTGGCTCCAAAAACTGCCGCCGTTTCAAACTACGAGTGCTCACCTCCGCATATTTCTCCTGAACACTCAAAAGGGGTATTTTCTCCTCCTTATGCCTTCCAATTTTCTCTGATTCTCACCAGCAATATTTTTTAAATATTTAAAAAAAAAAAAATTCTCTGATTTTTTTTTTTTTTTTTTTTAAAAATAAGTCTCTCTGATTTTTTAAAAATATTCTTCCTCTCTTTTTCTCTTGGTTAGCAAAACCGATTCACCGGCACGGAGATTCCTGTCTTAAATTGAGGGTGAAGGTGGTTGGGAAGAAAAGTAAGTATTTCAGCGTTTAAATATTGCTTTTCCGATTCTCGCTGTTTGCTTTTTCTTAAAAAAAAAAAAAAAAGTAATCCATTTGATTTAGCCAGAAAGAATATTTATTTAGACGAAGGGAGCAGCGTAGCCACAATTACGACTTTGCCCAGTTTCATGATTCTGACTTACTCAGGGTGCTGCATACAGGTGGGCTTCATTTAGTGGCGCCTTGTTTAGCGACCGTTCAGAGTCACGAAGGTGATGAAAAAGTATTTGGACCCCCCCCCCCATTCCATAAATTCTTTGCGGGTCTGTAAAGCAAAGGAAAGCCAAAGGAAGATTGTAAAACGAATGTTTCACTTAGGGACTGATTCACGGAACAACCGAGTTGCCAGTCCCTGTTTGGGTCGCTAAATGAGGACAACTTGTATGGTTGCTTTAGACTCTCATTTCACCCCCACAATAACCCTGGGGGGGAGATTGGGGTGGAACGGTGTTACTGACTAAGAACTGCAGCGATTCGTTTAACAACGGCGGCAGGAAAGGTCATAAAATGGAGCATTTCTCACTTAGTGACATAAATGTGGGGCCCGATTATGGTGACTGCTTATAGAGCCCATCTGGAGAAAAAAGAGAGAGAAGGGTGTAAGAATCAACATGGAAGGGGGAAGGGGTTTCAGGATTCCGGTATTCTGATATTCGGGGGTATTTGAACTTAACGTTGTCTCGTTCTTCCGTCGTAGCTCTGATACCACCAGGCCACATCCCAACGCAAAAGGGGACTCTTCAATCAGGTAGGCCCAGAAATGGAATTCTTGGAAATTGTGGGGCTGGGGGGGAAGGGTATCCTCATTCCGTGGATGTGACCCTCTTCCACGCACGACGAGACAAACATCCACCTTATTTCTCTCTTTGCTGATTTCCGCAGACGATCCGGATGCCCCGATGTTGCGCAGCGTGGGGTACAATTCCGCCCCACGGCTCGGCAGCCCGCTGTCCTTCGTCGGCCTCTTGCTATGGGTCTTCCTGTTTCGGGGGCCCTGAAGGGAATCTCAGGCCCCCCCTCAATGAACCCCCGGATTGAACCAGGCAGGGTGGATTCCGTCGAGGTGACCACGCGGCGAGCGAGATGGCAACGTGGTATCTTAAGGGTTACCGACCCCGAAACCGTCGGTAGCGCGTGAGGCGCAAGGAAGCGCGGTGCATGTTGCGGGCGTGGTAAGGACAGCGTGCAAATCGTCTCTTGTTCTCGAGAGATGTCGTTGGACTCCCGGTGTGAGAAAGCAATGCGGCGAGAGGGCGACGTATCCTCCGCAGGTCGGAGACGTATCCTCTGCGAGTCGGAGACACCGAGGATCTTTCTGAAGTTTGGTGGACATTGTTGGACTTTTCGAGCAAACTTTGTTGGACTTTTCGAGAAAGATATAAGATACGGGCTGCTTCCTAAACCACCCACTCCACTCCTGGACTTACGAGACTATGTGAATAATTTATTGGACTTAAAACAGGCAGGACCTGAATTTGGGGAAGACCCCCGCACCGCTCCGGTGACTCAGATTTTTGTCCTCGTGATCCGGACAGGAAGGCTGCGTCCCAAGGATATCGATTCAACAACTCGGATCGATACTATTTATTAGAAGGAAAAGAGAAAGTGACAAACCCATCAAGGATTTTCAATTTCCAACGAGACATTTTTATATCTATATATATATGTGTATAGGATGAATTTAGGACAGCGACACTCATGTTCATTCGCTTTGGGGTTTTCGATCCGAAGGGGTGGAAAATTGTCTTTTTCGGATCGGTTTTAATTTGGGTAAAGGCTAAGATTTTCATAGAGGAGAAATCTCATTCACAGGTTTCCTGTCTTCACTCGGTTAAAAAGACAGGCGTCCACAAAAATGCCAAAGAAAGTTTTGCTGGCATCTTGTACAGGTAGTCCTCGACTTACGACCACAATTGAGCCCAAATTTTATGTTGCAAAGTGAGACCTTGGTTCGGGGAGTTTCGCCTCCCTTTTACGACCTTTCTCGCTGCGGTTGTTAAGGGAATCGTTGCCATTTTTAAGCTAGTAACGGGGTTGTTGAGCGAATCCTGGATTCCTACACTGAGTTTGCTCGTCAGAAGGTCGCAAATGGGGAGGCTGCAACCCGTCATAGGTGTGAAACACAGTCGTAAGCCACTTTTTCAGGGATGTCGAAACTTGGAACGGTCACTAAACGAATAGTTGTCAGTCAAGGGCTACCTGTATATCCAACAGTGCTCAGCTGTTAAAAGCCATAAATCAGAATTTTTATTATTATATTCCATGCCAACCGTGCATCTTCCGTTGTGAGGGGAAACTGCCTCTGTTCGTGGAGGATCCATTTAGCTATGAATAAGGATGGTGGTCCTCATTTAGTAACCAACAATGGAGACCTGGCAACTTGGTCATTAAGCGAAACGGTCAGTAAATCCATAGCCGCTGATCCTCTCATTCCAACTTTCCTTTGCTTTTATGGACCTGCAAAGGTTCCAAATGCGAGGGCAGGTCGCAAAATTTACCTTTTCAAAGTTACGGATCCGACGCAAAACGAGGCAGTCGCTAAACGAGGAGGACCTGTTGTGGCTTTTCAATGCCAGTCCTAGCCTTTCCCGAGTGATCTGCTCATAGCGAATCGGTTCTTTGAAATCTTTGACTGCTTCACGTTGATTTGCAGAAGGCGAATTCTCAAAAAAAGCGGGGGACGGAATTTATTTTCTGTTATGCTTTGTATTTTTTTTATCGGTTTTAAAAAAAAGAATAAATAACACCGAATAAACTGGCTTGTGGTGTGCAGTTCAAATGGGGTAACCTCGTTTTGCGGGATCGAGAGGGCGGAGCTTGGGCGATCGGAGGGCGGGGCCTAAAACATGGGGCGGGGCCTGATGGCGGAGGCAAAAAAAAATCGTTTTTCTCGCGGGAGCAATCCTGTAAATGGAATTTTAAGACGAACGAAGGCAGAAATCTGTCTTGCTTTGATGCAGTTCCACATTTTATTTTATGTTTTAATTTCTTGCCTTCAGGGGCCCAGGTGGAAACTCCGGGCCAAAGCTTGAAGCTTGATAAGTATTATGGTCTGTTAAAAACGTCTGGCGTGATTTGTTTTGGGGATATTGGGAGAGCCAGATGGCCTGACACGTGGGATCGAACGAAACGTACAGCTTGCCAAGATTTTTCAAAGCTCCTTTGATGCTGATTTTTATAACGACGTTTTAAAATCACCTTTTCACCTGGTTTTTTTTTCTCCCTTTGCTGATAAACCGGGGTTCTTATTTCACACACAAAAAAAGAACATAAATAAAAACCAGATGAAGCATTAATGGACAAATAAAAATAAAAGCAGGCGTCAACCAACTTGCAATCGCGAAATTGCAGAATTTAAGGGCCTTGGCACAATGCCGTCAGGGCGAACAGGTTTCTAGTCCTCAAGCTTTTTGACGGTTTGAATGCTTTTGTGTTGTAAGCCGTCCGGAGTCGCCGAGGGGGGCGAATAAATTTCAGCCATCATAAATAAATAAACTTGCGCAGATCTTCTCCCAAATCGCAACCCAATCGTTCTGCTAGGGCCAAAGCTTTATTTTATGTTCTTTCTTTTTTTTAAAAAAAAAAGAAAAAAAGAAAAAATATTGCTTTTTTCTTTATTGCAATATTGCCTCAATCCTCGAGGGAGAATGGACTGGAACCGAAGTCGTCCCTGCTCTTTGGCCCGCTGCCAAATCTGGATTTGGCGAGTTGCAAAACAGATTTAAATCTTGTCTTCGCTGAAGTCCGTGGCCAAAATTGTGGAAACCTTTTGGGAAAAGTGTATTTTCTAAAACTAGCTAATAACACCACTTTTTTTCTTTTTTTTTTCTTTTTTTTTGGAGTAGAACCATAAAATTATATATCGATGGAAAGATCAATTGAATCAAGAATGTAATGCAATCACTTTTAGGTTGTAAGTGTGAAAAACGCTCATCCGTCACTCTTTTAGAGCGCCGTTGTAAAAACAGTCACTAAACGAACCGTTGTTGTAAGCCGGCTGCGAGCCGGTTTTCAGCTCCCGCCGTAGCTTCAAACCGGTCCTTAAATGGTTGCAAGTCAAGGACTAGCTACAATCCAACCTGGCCCATCCCAGAATGGGAGAAACGGGTTCAATCCTAGAGACAGTTAATCATATTTAAGCCTCGTTTTGTCTGTGCCAACTGAGCGGATGGAGAGAGTGGGAAAATTTGTTGAAAGAGGAATGACATCACGGCTGAAAAAAAAGTAGTTTGTTTGCTCTCTCTATCTCTCTCTCTCACACACACACACACACCTTTCTCTCTTTCTCTGTCTTTATCTATCTTTCTCTCTCACAGACACACAAACACACATACACGCTCCCGCCTCTCTCTTTCTTTCTTTTTCTTCTCTCTCTCTCTCTCTCACACACACACACACACCTTTCTTTCTTTCTTTCTTTCTTTCTCTCTTTCTTTCTCTCTCATAGACACACAAACACACATACACACTCCCCTCTTTCTTTCTTTCTTCTCTCCCTCTCTTTCACACACACCTTTCTTTCTTTCTTTCTTTTTCTTTCTTTCTCTCTTTCTTTCTCTCTCACAGACACACAAACACACATACACACTTCCCTCTTGCTTTCTTTTTCTTCTCTCCCTCTCTCTCTCTCACACACACCTTTCTTTCTTTCTTTCTTTCTTTCTTTCTTTTTCTTTCTTTCTTTCTCTTTCTCTTTCTCTTTCTCTTTTTCTTTCTCTCTCATAGACACACAAACACACATACACACTTCCCTCTTTCTTTCTTTCTTTTTCTTCTCTCTCACACACACCTTTCTTTCTTTCTTTCTTTCTTTCTTTCTTTCTTTCTCTCTTTCTTTCTCTCTCATAGACACACAAACACACATACACACTCCCCTCTTTCTTTCTTTCTTCTCTCCCCCTCTTTCACACACACCTTTCTTTCTTTCTTTCTCTCTTTCTCTCTGTCTTTCTTTCTCTCAGACACAAACACACATACACACTTCCCTCTTTCTTTCTTTCTTTTTCTTCTCTCCCTCTCTCTCACACCTTTCTTTCTTTCGTTCTCTCTCTCTTTCTTTCTCTCTCACAGACCCACATACACACTCCCTCTCTCTCTCTCTCTTTCTTTTTCTTCACTCTATCTCTCTCACACACAGAGACCTTTCTTTCTCTCTTTCTCTCTTTCTCTCTGTTTTTCTTTTTCTCACACACACAAACACACATAACACATTCTCTCTCTCGCTTTCTTTCTTTTTTTCTCTCTATCTATCTCTCACACACACACCTTTCTTTCTCTCTCTCTGTCTTTCTCTCTCACACACTAAACACAAATACACCTTTCTTTCTTTCTTTCTTTCTTTCTTTCTTTCTTTCTTTCTTTCTTTCTTTCTTTCTTTCTTTCTCGTTTCTCTCTCTACCTCTCCCTCGTTCAGAGGAATCTTGCAACATGAACATTATTTTCAATTTCTTTTTTGGGTGCGTGATGGCGGTGCATATTTTGCTTTTTTTGCTTTTTGCTTTTTTTTTAAACAAAAATCAGGATTATGCTGCCGCAGCAGGTTTGGAAACTGGCAGAGTGACCCAGCCAGACACGTTGTGTTATTCAGTGGCGGTTTTTGCGGTCCAACTGGAGAAAAACAAAAGGAGACGAGAAACGGAGTCGAGATTGTGGGTCACCGTTTTAGGTTCTAGTTTTTCATATTTTTTTTGGCGGGGACCTTTCTTTGATTTTTATTTTTTTTTAAAGGTTTTCTGGGTGCCAAATCGAGAACCAAAATAGAAGGGAAGGATTTGAAAATCTGCTTTAAAAACTTCCCCTCTTTAAAGCAAATAAGAAAAAGGAAACAGGAGCAGGGAAAAAAAAACATTAACTTTGATGAAACTAAGGATTAATATTAACCGAGGTTAAAATTGTTACGGACATTTTGTTAGTCTCTGGTTTTGCTTCAGTACAGCCCATCCTTGACTTAGGACCACAACAAAGCCCAAAATGTATGTCGCTAAGTGAGACATTGACTTGTTAAGTGACTTTTGCCTTATTTTACGACCTTCCCGGCCACTGTTGTTCAGTGAATCGCTCCACTTGTTACATTAGTAACACCGTCGTTAAGCGAATCTGACTTCCCCGTGGATTTTGCTTGTCAGAAGGTTGCAAAAGCGGATCGAGTGACCCCGGGACCCCGCTGCCACCGTCATAAATACGAGTCAGTGGCCAAACGTCCCCATTTTGATCACCTGACCACGGAGATGTTGTAACAGTCGTTAAGTGTGAAAAACGGTCATAAGTCCCCCACCATCATAAATATGAGTCAGTTGCCAAGCATTTGAATTTGGATCACGTGACCATGGGGGTGCTGGTACTGGTCGTAAGAGCGAGAAACGGTCATAAATCAGTTTTTCCAATGTTGTTGCTTTCAATGGTCACTAAACAAACTCTTGTAAGACTATATTATTTTTAAAATAATCCTTCTCTTATTTTTAAAATAATCCTTCTCTTATTTTTAAAATAATCCTTCTCTTATTTTTAAGACAATCCTTTTAAAATAATCCTTCTCTTATTTTTAAAATAATCCTTCTCTTATTTTTAAAATAATCCTTCTCTTATTTTTAAAATAATCCTTCTCTTATTTTTAAAACAATCCTTCTTTTAAAATAATCCTTCTCTTCTTTTTAAAACAATCCTTCTTTTAAAATAATCCTTCTCTTATGTTTAAAATAATCCTTAACCTTCGCAGTTTAAAGCTCATTCCGTAAACGGCATTTTTCCAATCTAAAGCACTACAGTTCCCATCGTTCTTAACCAACATGGCCCATGTTCCCCGAGGGCGATGGGAATTATCCTTTGAATCACCCGGATTCGATGGCGTGTTTGGGAAAATTGGCATAAATTTTTACGGCTTCCTAGAAGATCTGACGTATCGGCGGGGAGTCGTGCGAATTCTCCGAAAGGGGAAACCAGAGGAGGAAAATACGCGAGGGGAGGGGAAGAAAAAAGAAAGAAAGAAAAAAGAAAGGAACAATTCATGAATGACTTAAACGTGGAGAAAAAAATTTAACAACAGCAACTCAGTCACAATAGCAGGAATCCGGAGCAGAAATTCAATATTATACACTGTGAGCCAAGTTGGCGAGATCAAACCCAAGTAAAGGAAGTTTAAAAAAAAAAAAAGAAAAGAAAGAATTGCCAATTTGTTTATTCGCAATAAACACCTTCTGTGCTACAAAACACACATTTTGAAAGAGAATACACACAAACACACACAAAGAGGACGTAGTCTTTGACTTACGACCGTAATGCGCATCCCCAAATTTCCACGGCTAAGCGAGATGTTTGTGACGTCAGTTTTGCTCCCTTTTTACGACCTCTTGGGCCACCGTTCTTAAGTGAATCCCTGCAGGTGTTAAGTTAGGAAGACGGCCGTTAAACGAATCGGGCTTCCCTCTTGATTTGACCTGTCCAAACTAAGGTCGTAAAAGGGGATCAAGTGAACCCCGGGACGGTCGTAAATACGAGCCGGTTGCTGAGCGTCTCGATTTTGATCGCGTGAAAATTCGGGCAAGCGACAACTTCCCCACCAGAAGTAGGGAAACAGGTTGTTTCTTCCCTCCCTTGGGGTGGTGGTGGGGAAGGCCCATTTTTCTCTCTCACCTGGCTCCAGAGCCTTTCTAGGAGTCTGGGGAGGGCCAAAACAGCCTTCCCCATCCCCGGAGGCCCACCAGAGGCCAGAAACGGCCCATTTGACAACTTCTGGTGCGACCGGAAGGCCCATTTTTTGCTGTCTCTAGCCTCCAGAGCCTCTCTAGGTGTCTGGGGAGGGCAAAAACAGCCTTCCCCATCCCCGGAGGCCCACCAGAGCCCAGAAACGGCCCATTTGACAACTTCTGGTGCGACCGGAAGGCCCATTTTTTGCTGTCCCTAGCCTCCAGAGCCTCTCTAGGAGTCTGGGGAGGGCGAAAACAGCCTTCCCCATCCCCGGAGGCCCACCAGAGGCCAGAAACGGCCCATTTGACAACTTCTGGTGCGACCGGAAGGGCCATTTTTTTGCTGTCCCTAGCCTCCAGAGCCTCTCTAGGAGTCTGGGGAGGGCGAAAACAGCCTCCCCCCCTCCCCCAGAGATCCTCCGGAAGCCGAAAACAGCCGGTTAGCCAACTTCTGGCACGCGATGGCAAAACAGTTAGCCATCACTGGTGTAGGGTCTCCTGCTTGGGCGGGGGGTTGGACTAGATGACCTCCAAGGTCCCTTCCAACTCTGTTCATCTGAAGCCCCTCGCTCTTTTTTTCCTCCCCCCCCACCCCCCATTTCCCGGGCCCTGCTGGAAGCAGACCAATCGCACAACGAAGCTCCATTGCAAACTCCGCTCCGGGTGTGGTTGTGTGTCCCGCTCTCTGGGAGCGACGACGTCTATGATGCATTTTTGGGCTGCCTCCAACCTGACTTGCCAGTTTTGTTACAAGCCGTGCCAGGCGCTGAGCTGGTTCCCAGCCCTCGCACTGCGGCACGGCGGCCCTCACAAATTCTCACACCAGGAAAAAAAAGACTCAGGAGGGGATTTTGCACAAACTTTGCGGCCTGTTTTCGTTGGAAGGGAAGCGTCCCTGAGGAACGAACGGACAGGACTGTTTTTCTCCTCCTGGCATCCCATAATATTATATAAATGTATATATATATATATATAAACCCCATGGCAGCCTAGTGAAATCTGCTCGGATCATAAAAACCCAACCGAGAAAATCGATGTTGCTTTCAGAATCTCATTATTTGTTTTTGGGTGTCTGTCTGTCTGTCTGTCTGTCTGTCTGTCTGTCTATTTATCTATCTATCTATCATCTGTCTATCTATCTATCTATCTGTCTATCTATTTATCTATCTATCGTCTGTCTATCTATCATCTATCTATCATTATCTATCTGTCGTCTGTCTATCATCTGTCTGTCTATCTGTCTATCATCTATCTATCATTTATTTATCTATCGTCTGTCTATCATCTATCTATTTATCATCTATTTATCTATCATCTGTCTATCTATCATCTATCATCTATCTGTCGTCTGTCTATCTATATCTATCGTCTGTCTATCTATCTATCTATCGTCTGTCTGTCTATCATCTATCTATCATTATCTATCTGTCGTCTATCATCTCTGTCTATCTGTCTATCATCTATCTATTTATCTATCTATCATCTATTTATCTATCGTCTGTCTATCATCTATCTATCATCTATCGACATCTGTCTATCTATCGTCTATCATCTGTCTATCTATCATCTATTTATCTATCATCTATTTATATCTATCTATCTATCTATCTATCTATCTATCATCTATCCTCTGTGTCTGTATGTCTATCTTTCTACCATGTCTGTCTGTCTATTTATCTATCATCTATCTATTTATCCATCTGTTGTCTGTTTATCTATCTATCTATCTATTTATCATCTATTTATCTATCGTCTGTCTGTCTGTGTGTCTGTCTATCTGTCTATCTATTTATATCTATTTTTTTTTTAAATAGGGCGTTCTTCTTTCAATCCAGTGTGTCCATGGAACCCATGCTTTTGATCGCAGGAAGGATCAGATTTAGACACCTAAAGAGATGCAATATTCCATCCAGCCACCCGAGACAGCAAATGTTAATTTTTTCCATTTCTCTTTGCTGCCCTCTGTTGGAGAGCTGCAAATAAACATGGCCCGGAAGGGAGACAGAAACTCCCCTCTGCTGCCTCCTGTGGTTGAATTAATCTTTGCAGCTGAAGGATTTGAAAAAAACAACAACATCCCTGAAGATATGATGATGCTTGCAAGATTTGCAAGAGACCACGTTTGATGGGGAAAAGAGAGACAAAATGATTTTTTTTTAACCTTTCCTTCTGAGGCTTAACTTACTATTTTAAATTCCACCCTGTTTTTTCAAGGCATATTTGTTCCTTAAAATGCTGCCTGAACTGGGAGAAGCCTCCCTGTTTAAGTGCAGTCTACCTCGAGCCGCCAGGTTCAAAGTAAAATGCAAAGAAAATGTAAAATTGCATTGCTGGGTTGAATTAACCCAGCAATGAGTTTTCAAGGGAGGTGTGGGATTTTCCCCCCTTTTCTTTCTTTCTTTTTTTTTTTTCAGCGCAGCTTTCAAATATGTATTTGCGGGGGGGAGGGTGGTTTGACAGCACAGCCTGGCTGTTCCTCTGGGCCCCCCCCTCCTGACACTGAATTACTTAAACCTTCTAAATTCATTAACGTAAAAGTTGTGAAATTGAGGGAGGTGAGAAGTTGGTAATTAATGGGGAAAAAACCCAGGCTTGGTGGGGAAAAAAAGCATAAATTTCAGGGTTTTTATAAAAATTTTCCTCTTTTTAATTCCCTTTCTATTTTAATCCCAGGGCAGGAAAGACTGAGAAATAATTGATGGTAGATCCTTGAAAAACAAGGTGTTTTGCTGTATATATATATATATTTTTTAAAAAAATATGCTCCTTAATTATAAGAAACCGTGATTTTTTTTTCAAACATACCAAACAAGCAGAAAAGAACAACAAATACAGACTTTCCTGGATTTTTTTTTTTTTTTTCATTCTTTGGCTCCGTCTTGCAAAGAGCCCTCCCTTCAAAAAAATAAAAAGCACAGCGTCCCAAATTGTGGGTTTCGGCATTGTGTAGTAGCCTAATATTTTGCAAAATTGACAATTTTAAGAAGTGCGGAGTTAAACTCCCAGATTTCACCAGGCTGAAACTTTCCTGCCTAAGGTGGGATTAGAACTCACTGCCTCCTGGTGATTGGCCCAAAGTCACCCAGCTGCCTTTCATGGCTTGACAGAACTAGAACTCACCGTCTCCTGGTTGATTGGCCCAAAGTCACCCAGCCGGCTTTCCCGTCTAAGGCAGGACTAGAACTCGCCGTCTCCTGGTGATTGGCCCAAAATCACCCAGCTGGCTTTCACGTTGAAGGCGGGACTAGAACTCACCGTCTCCTGGTGATTGGCCCAAAGTCACCCAGCTGTCTTTCATGCCTAATGTGAGACTAGAATTCACTGTCTCCTGGTGATTGGTCCAAAGTCACCCAGCCAGCTTTCATGTCTAAGGCGGGACTAGAACTCCCAGTCTCCTGGTGATTGGCCCAAAGTCACCCAGCTGCCTTTCATGGCTTGACAGAACTAGAACTCACCATCTCCTGGTAATTGGTCCAAAGTCACCCAGCCGGCTTTCACGTCGAAGGCGGGACTAGAACTCACCGTCTCCTGGTGATTGGCCCAAAATCACCCAGCTGGCTTTCATGCCTAATGTGAGACTAGAATTCACTGTCTCCTGGTGATTGGTCCAAAGTCACCCAGCCAGCTTTCACGTCTAAGGCGGGACTAGAACTCACTGCCTCCTGGTGATTGGCCCAAAGTCACCCAGCTGCCTTTCATGCCTAATGTGAGACTAGAATTCACCGTCTCCTGGTGATTGGTCCAAAGTCACCCAGCTGCCTTTCATGGCTTGGCAGAACTAGAACTCACCACCTCCTGGTGATTGGCCCAAAATCACCCAGCCAGCTTTCATGTCTAAGACAGGACTAGAACTCCCCGTCTCCTGGTAATTGGCCCAAAGTCACCCAGCTGCCTTTCATGCCTAAAGCGGAACTAGAACTCACATCTACTAGTCTCCGGTGCCTTTAGCCTACCAAACCTCTCAATTTATCTTAAATTTGTTGATTTTAACAGTTCAACAAACTGGCATGAAAGCAGGTATATTTATTTATGATTCGGCCTGGCACAAACAGTGTTAAGATGTTATTTTTCACCCTCCCCAAAATTCATTTTTTTAAAAACAAAAAATAAGCATTTAAAAAGAAAAAGAAAAACAACAACTCTTGGAAGATGGGAAAAGCCTGTCTGTACACACCGCTTGCAAAAGCAAGGATTAGCCGATGCGGGTGGGACATAAGAGCCGGCTTAAAAATATACTTTCAGAAAAGTTTTGTTTTTTCAACCAAATATATAATTAGCCTGTAGGTTACGGAAAGGCTAACCCCAAAAAAATAATAATTATGTTTTTCGTTCTTCAGCGGAGACAGAGGAAGAAAAGGAAACGCTGCTGAGACTCAGTTCAGCTCTTTTTTAAATATATATATATATATATATTTTCCAAGATGATTTACGAGTCTAAGACAGCCCTGAGTTTGTCTCTCAATTCAGACATTGGTTGAGTCCAGAAAAACTGGTTGAATTCCTGAAGGGCTGGGAGGACTACAGCACCCATAAACCCCAGCAAACGAGGCCTTTTCTAGATTTATTTAAGTATTTTTTAAAAAAAATTCTTCATTTGCCTTTATTTATTTTATGGATAAATAACTCAAAAGTCTTCAAAGATTGGTCGAAAAGAAAAAAAAAACAAAAGAACAGAAGAAGTATTTTCTTGTTGCTGGCATCTTGAGGGCCGGTGTGTTTTTATATATCTTCCTCTCTCTTTCTTTTTTTTGTTCTTTGTTCTCTCCTTTTTTATATATATATAGTTTTTATAACTACCCAGAGATATTGACAAAAGGCCCAGCTTTTGTAAATGAAACCTGTAAATCATTTCGGGAGACATAAAGGCTGGTTAATAAAGAGCCCGAAGAGTTTGGAAGTCGTAACTTTTCGAGCGCCTATTATATCGCTCTATAATGTTGACATATAATTTATTTCCCTCTGTTCTGAACCTGGAAATAAAAATCGCTATCTGGAGCTCTTAATGTTTAGCCTGACAGCCATTTCCAGATTCTTTCTTGGGTCTTTTGTGCCTCTTTTGCGGGTAGTTGAGCTAAATACAAATTCCTTTCTTTCTCTTGCATTTTCCTTCCTTCCTTCCCTCCTTTTTTCCTCCCTTTCTTCTGTCTCCTTCCTCCCTCCCTTTTTCAGTTTTCCTTCCTTCCTTTTCTTCCTTTTACCCTTCCTTCCTTCTTTCCATCCATCCATCCATCCATCCATCTCTATCATCTCCTCCCTCCCGCCCTCTCTCCTTTCCAGACCTTCCTTCCTTTCTCTCCCTCTTCCTTCCTTCCTTCCTCCCTCCCTCCCTTTCTCTTTCTTTCTCTTTCCCTTCCTTCTTCTCTCCTCCCTTACCCACCTCTCCCTTCTTCCTTCTCTTTCCCTTCCTTCCTCCTCTTCCTTTCTCTTCCTCTCCCTTCCTCCTCTCTTTCTCTTTTCCTCCCTCCCTCCCTTTCTCTTTCACTTTCCCTTCCTTCTTCCCTCCTCCTCTTCCTTACCCACCTCTCCTTTCTTCCTTCTCTTTCCCTTTTCCTTCCTTTCTTCCTCCTCCTCCTTTCTCTTTTTCTTCTTTCTTCCCTCCTTTTTCTTACCCACCTTTTCCTTCCTCCTCTCTTTCTCTTTTCCTTCCTTCCTTCCTCCCTCCCTCCCTTTCTCTTTCACTTTCCCTTCCTTCTTCCCTCCTCCTCTTCCTTACCCACCTCTCCCTTCTTCCTTTCCTTTCCCTTTCCCTTCCTTCCTCCTCCTTTCTCTTCTTTCTTCCCTCCTCCTTTTTCTTACCCACTTTTCCCTTCTTCCTCTCTTTCTCCTTTCCTTCCTTCCTTCCTTCCCCCCCTTTCTCTTTCACTTTCCCTTCCTTCTTCCCTCCTCCTCTTCCTTACCCACTTTTCCCTTCTTCCTTTCCTTTCCCTTTCCCTTCCTTCCTTCCTCCTCCTTTCTCTTCTTTCTTCCCTCCTCCTTTTTCTTACCCACCTCTCCCTTCCTCCTCTCTTTCTCTTTTCCTCCCTCCCTCTCTTTTTCTTTCCCTTCCTTCTTCCTTCCTCCTTTTTCTTACCCACCTCTCCCTTCCTCCTCTTTTTCTCTTTTCCTTCCTTCTTCCCTCCTCCTCTTCCTTACCCACTTTTCCCTTCCTCCTCTTTCTCTTTTCCTTCCTTCCTCCAGCCCTTTCTCTTTTCCTCCCTCCCTCTTTTTTGTTCCCTTCCTTCTTCCTTCCTCCTCTTCCTTACCACCTTTCCCTTCCTCCTCTCTTTCACTTTCCCTTCCTTCTTCCCTCCTCTTCCTTACCCACTTTTCCCTTCTTCCTTCTCTTTCTCTTTCCCTTCCTTTTTCCATCCTCCTCTCCCTTCTCCCTTCTCTTTCCCTTTTCTTTCCTTTCTTCCTCCTCCTTTCTCTTTTCTTCCCTCCTCCTTTTTCTTACCACCTTTCCCTTCCTCCTCTCTTTGTCTCTCCCTTCCTTCTTCCATTCTCCTCTTCCTTACCCACTCTCCCTTCTTCCTTCTCTTTCCCCTTTCCTTCTTTTCTTCCTCCACCTCCTTTCTCTTTTTCTTCTTTCTTCCCTCCTTTTTCCTACCCACCTTTCCCTTCCTCCTCCTTTTCTCTTTTCCTTTCTCCCTCCCTCCCTTTCTCTTTCACTTTCCCTTCCTTCTTCCCTCCTCCTTTCTCTTCTTTCTTCCCTCCTCCCTTACCCACTTTTCCCTTCTTCCTTTCCTTTCTCTTTTCCTTCCTTCCTTCCTTCCTTCCTTCCTTCCTCCTCCTTTCTCTTCTTTCTTCCCTCCTCTTCCTTACCCACCTTTTCCTTCCTCCTCTCTTTCTCCTTCCTTCCTTCCTTCCTTCCTTCCTTCCTCCTCCTTTCTCTTCTTTCTTCCCTCCTCCTCTTCCTTACCCACCTTTTCCTTCCTCCTCTCTTTCTCCTTCCTTCCTTCCTTCTTTCCTTCCTTCCTTCCTTCCTTCCTTCCTTCCTCCTCTTCTCTTCTTTCTTCCCTCCTCTTCCTTACCCACCTTTTCCTTCCTCCTCTCTTTCTCCTTCCTTCCTTCCTTCCTTCCTTCCTTCCTCCTCCTTTCTCTTCTTTCTTCCCTCCTCCTCTTCCTTACCCACCTTTTCCTTCCTCCTCTCTTTCTCCTTCCTTCCTTCCTTCCTTCCTTCCTTCCTCCTCCTTTCTCTTCTTTCTTCCCTCCTCCTCTTCCTTACCCACCTTTTCCTTCCTCCTCTCTTTCTCCTTCCTTCCTTCCTTCTTTCCTTCCTTCCTTCCTTCCTTCCTTCCTTCCTCCTCCTTTCTCTTCTTTCTTCCCTCCTCTTCCTTACCCACCTTTTCCTTCCTCCTCTCTTTCTCCTTCCTTCCTTCCTTCCTTCCTTCCTTCCTCCTCCTTTCTCTTCTTTCTTCCCTCCTCCTCTTCCTTACCCACCTTTTCCTTCCTCCTCTCTTTCTCCTTCCTTCCTTCCTTCCTTCCTTCCTTCCTCCTCCTTTCTCTTCTTTCTTCCCTCCTCCTCTTCCTTACCCACTTTTCCCTTCCTCCTTTCTCTTTTCCTCCCTCCCTCTTTTTCTTTCCCTTCCTTCCTTCCTTCCTCCTCCTTTCTCTTCTTTCTTCCCTCCTCCTCTTCCTTATCCACCTTTCCCTCCCTTCCTCTCCCATCCCTCCGCTTTGCCAAGAAACCCACCGCTCCCCTCGCCAAGCGCCCGGGCGGAGCAGCGCGATCCGCCCCCGGAAAGGCGGAGCAGCTGCGCGCTTGGTGCCCGCCCGTCCGCCGGCCTGCCTGGCTGCCTGGCTGCGGTTCTCGCGGGGGCAGCGGCGGGTGCGGAGCCGGTGGGGAGGGGGAGCCTCCCGGGGGGCGATCCGGGATGGAGGGGGCGCTGCTGCAGCTCCTGGCCTGGAGCTCGCTGCTCTTCACGCTGGGCATGTTCGGCACCGGGCTGTAAGCAGGGCTGGGGGGCTGGAAGGAGGGCTGGGGGGCTGTAAGTAGAGTTGGCGGGTTGTAAGCAAGACTGGGGGGCTGGAAGGGTTAGAAGGCTGTAAGCAAGACTGGGGGGCTGGAAAGAGGGCTGGGGGCCTGGAAGCAAGACTGGGGGGTTGCAAGCAGGGTTGGGGGGCTGTAAGCAGAGCTGGGGGGTTGCAAGCAGGGTTAGAAGGCTGGAAGCAAGACTGGGGGGCTGTAAGCAGAGCAGGGGGGTTGCAAGCAGGGCTGGGGGGCTGTAAGCAGAGCTGGGGGGTTGCAAGCAGGGTTAGAAGGCTGTAAGCAGAGCTGGGGGGTTGCAAGCAGGGCTGGGGGGCTGTAAGTAGAGTTGGCGGGTTGTAAGCAAGACTGGGGGGCTGGAAGGGTTAGAAGGCTGTAAGCAAGACTGGGGGGCTGGAAAGAGGGCTGGGGGCCTGGAAGCAAGACTGGGGGGTTGCAAGCAGGGTTGGGGGGCTGTAAGCAGAGCTGGGGGGTTGCAAGCAGGGTTAGAAGGCTGGAAGCAAGACTGGGGGGCTGTAAGCAGAGCAGGGGGGTTGCAAGCAGGGCTGGGGGGCTGTAAGCAGAGCTGGGGGGTTGCAAGCAGGGTTAGAAGGCTGTAAGCAGAGCTGGGGGGTTGCAAGCAGGGCTGGGGGGCTGTAAGTAGAGTTGGCGGGTTGTAAGCAAGACTGGGGGGCTGGAAGGGTTAGAAGGCTGTAAGCAAGATTGGGACGGTTGCAAGCAGGGTTAGAAGGCTGTAAGCAAGACGGGGGGGGGGCTGGAAAGAGGGCTGCGGGGCTGGAAGCAGGCCTGGAGGGTTGCAAGCAGGGTTAGAAGGCTGTAAGCAAGACTGGGGGGGGTGCAAGCAGAGCTGGCAGCTGTAAGCAGCTGAGGGGTTGCAAGCAGGGTTGGGGAGGGCTGGAAGAAGGGCTGGGGGGCTGGAAGGAGGGCTGGGGGGCTGTAAGCAGGCCTGGGGGGTTGGGGGGCTGTAAGCAGAGCTGGGGAGTTGCAAGCAGGGTTGGGGGGCTGTAAGCAGAACTGGGGGCCTGTAAGCAGGGTTAGAAGGCAGGAAGCAAGACTGGGGGGGGGTTGCAAGCAGAGCTGGGGGCTGTAAGCAGCTGGGGGGTTTGCAAGCAGGGTTGGGGGGGCTGTAAGTAGGGTTGGCGGGTTGTAAGCAAGACTGGGAGGCTGTAAACAGGGCTGGGGGGCTGGAAGCAGAGCTGGAGGGTTGCAAGCAGGATTGGGGGGCTGTAAGTAGGGTTGGCGGGCACCAGGCTATAAGCAGAACGGGGGGGGGTTGTAAGCAGCGTTAGAAGGCTGTAAGCAGAGCTGGGGGTTGCAAGCAGGATTGAGGGGCTGTAAGCAGAACTGGGGGTCTGGAAGCAGAATTAGAAGGCTGGAAGCAGGATAGCGGGGGGGGGGGGCTGGAGGCAGAGTAGAAATGAGGGGAGGGGGACTAGCCTTGTGGAAAACTGAGCCCCCCCCCTCTCCACAATGCACAGGTGGATGCAAAATCCGGTTTGGGTGGGTGGAGCAGAGATTCCACCTGTCTGCTCAGGTGAGCCGGTGAATGATTGTCCAGGAAGCAGATTTACAGAAAGGAAAGTTTATGGTTGTGGGGCAGAAGTGAAAAAAAAATAGAGAAATAAATTTATTTATTTATGAATAAATTAATTTCCACAGGGAGGGAGGTTATGGGGCAGGAGAGGGTGGGGGGGGGCGATTTAACGTTTGCCCCGTCTCGTTTCGCACTCAGGACTGACCTCCGGAAAATGTTTGCAACCCGAAGCGTGGAAAACATCCAGTTTCTTCCCTTTCTGACGACTGATGTGAAGTAAGGCCGCTAGCGATGTGGCATCCCGGATTAGGGGGGTTGGACTAAATGATCTCTGGGTTCCCCCTCCGAGCCCTTACCTTACAAGATTTGGGGAATCGATCGATCGATCAGGCATATTTTTATGATCGATCTTCTCAACGGTACGGGCTCCTGATAACCGAGGGAGGCCATCAAAAATGAAAAAAATTGAAAAAAAATTTAAATTGCCAAGGAGTCCTCGACCTTACGACCAGACCGACGTTTCTGTCGCTAAGTGAGACATTGGTTAAGTGAGCATTGCCCCGTTTTACGACCCGTCTTGCCACTCAAGGTTGTAAAGTGTGTGTGTGTGGGTGGGGGAAACACACTTAATGGCTGTCTTCATTTAGCGACGGAAATGTGGGGCTCGATTGCGGTCGTAAGCCGAGGACTACCCCGGGCCATTTAAGACATCTCAGAGAAAGGGAGTGGGCTTGTCACTCAAAACTCTCTTTCCTTCTCTCTCTGGATCAGCAACTTGAGTTGGCTAAGCTATGGTTTCCTGAAGGGCGACTGGACGCTGATCGTGGTTAACTCCGTGGGCGCGACGCTGCAATCTCTGTACATCCTGGTTTATTTCTTCTTCAGCGCGGAGAAGGTGGGTGGGCTTGTCCCAAAGATCAAGACCCTCAGGACGGGGGTCTCTCATTCTCTCCCCTCCACCCTTGGCGAACGAAACGCCTTGGCCGAAACCTCCCTCTGCGAAGCTGGAACTCAAAGGTAGACTGCTCCTAACGTCGGAGTTCCTTTACCCAACCGATAAAAGTTTGCAAAGAGCCTTTGGGAGGTGTTTTTCGACCGACGTTCGAGCAGCTTTGGGGTTGTCCCTCCCTCCCTCTGTTGACTCAAGAGGGCTGGTGACTTGAGTCAACAAAAGCTCTTGTCCCCATCGTTCAATGGTCCAACTCCGCCTCTTGGGCCCACGTGTCCCGGGTCACCAACCGGCCACGAAGGGCGTGGAAACTGAAAAAATATTGACTTATGCCCAGAGTTACTAGGCCTCTCGGGAGAAACCCACAACTCCTGAGTGAGCCCGTATTCCAGTTTTTTAAACCTAGAGCTGCCTCCGTGTTTTTATAACTCTGTGCCAGTAACCCTCCTCCTCCGTTTCTTTCTCCTTTTCTTTCTCTTTCTCCTCCTTTTCTTTCTCTTTCTTCTCCTTCTCCTTCTCCTTTTCTTTCTCTTTCTTCTCCTCCTCCTCCTCTTTTTCTTTCTCCTTCTCCTTTTCTTTCTCTTTCTCCTCCTTTTCTTTCTCTTTCTTCTCCTTCTCCTTCTCCTTTTCTTTCTCTTTCTTCTTCTCCTCCTCCTCCTCCTCTCTTTCTTTCTCCTCCTCCTTCTTCACCCCTTCTCCTTTTCTTTCTCCTTCTCCGTCCTCTCTTCCTTTCTTGTCTTCCTTCACCTCCTTTTCTTTCCCTTTCTTTCTCCTCCTCCTCCTTCCTCTCCTTCTTTTCTTTCTCCTCCTCCTCCTTTTTTCTCCTCCTCCTCTTCTTTCTCCTCCTCCTCCTCCTTTTTTCTCTTTCTTCTCCTTTTTTTCTTTCTCCTCCTTCTTTTCTTTCTCCTTCTCCTTCTTCCTCTCTTCCTTTTCTTTCTTGTTTTCCTTCTCCTTTTCTTCCCCTTTCTTTCTCCTCCTCTTTTTCTTTCTCCTTTTCCTCCTCCTTTTCTTTCTTTCTCCTCCTCCTCCTCCTTTTTCTTTCTCCTTTTCCTCCTCCTTTTCTTTCTCCTCCTCCTCCTCCTTTTCTTTCTCCTCCTCCTCCTTTTCTTTCTCCTTCTCCTTCCTCTCCTCTTTTTCTTTCTTGTCTTCCTCCTCTCCTCCTTCTCCTTCTTCCTCTCCTCCTCTTCTTTCTCCTTCTCCCTTCTCCCTCCTCCTCCTCCTTTCAACCCTTCCCTCCTCCTCCTCCTCTCTGCAGACCCCACCTCTAGTCTAGCACTGATGATGTCACCTAATTTGGTAATGAAATGTCTGCAAAAAAAACGATCAACCTCAGAGCTCTATTATATGTCAACAGAGGACAAATCCCACCTCCTCCTAGCACTGA
>NW_027256890.1:19954939-20109939 GCF_029215685.1 Pituophis catenifer annectens
TTGAACTTGCAGTAATTGCAGGCAGCTGGGAGCTAAATACTACCTTTAACAGTAGCATTCGTCTGCTGCGCCACTCAGGCTCCTAAATAACTTTTTATTATCTTTTATTCTCTCGTTTAATTGAATGGCCTTTGGTGTCTCCTTTCCTAATTATTTCTGGTGTTTCTGTGAAAGGGGAGGCGGGGGAAGAAATCTGGATTTCTGTGTGCTGGCATCTGAAACCTGTAAGGGACCGAATTTAAAAGAGAGAGAGAGAGAAAAGGAGAATTATGTACATTCTATTCTATATTGTAAATTCTATATTTCTATTCTATTCTATTCTATTCTATTCTATTCTATTCTATTCTATTCTATTCTATTCTATTCTATTCTATTCTATTCTATTCTATTCTATTCTCGTAAATTGTAAATTCTACTCTATTCCATTCCCTCTCCTCTATATTCCATATTCTATTCCGTTCCCTCCTTATTCCCCTTCCCCCTTCCCTCCAGCAAAACAAGGCCATAAAATCACCCCCCTCTTCCCTGAACCATCGCCCTGCTTAGCAACGGAAACCCTGACTCCCGACTGTCGTCGTAAGTCGAGGACTCGCTGCCAACGAGCAGCCGTGCTGTGTCTCCCATTCCTCGCTTTCCGCCTCCCGCTTTGCACAACTCCTCCTGCGGCTGCCAGGCTCCCGTTCGGTCTCGTTCGCTCCCGACTAGCAACGGCCAAGCGTGTTGGGGCACGCGGCTGGCACGCGTGCCGTTTTTCCGGTTTTTTTTTTTTTTAAGGGCAGCTCAACGCCCAGAAAGAAGCCGGACGTGAACAATTGCCCGTGAAGTAACTTTGGCAAAGGAATTTTTAATTTTGCATAAAGGGCAGGGCTCGGGCGGTGTTTTCAGGGATTTAAGAGGCGCACCTGTCAGAAAAGGGCAAGAGAACTCACAAACCTGGTTTCGGGGATGCCTAACCAGGTTAAAGCATCACTAAAGACAAGCCAGGGTTCACCTCCCGGGGAGCCTCACATCAACCCACCCAAGGTTTCTCTTCGGATCTGCGCAGGCTGAGAGCATCTTGGGGGGCGTTTTCAACCCTTCCCCGTGCGATTCCTTGGCGTTCCGAGGTAGACTTCTACTGAAGCTGGAGGTTCTAGGGGGGGGGGGGGTTGGTGGCTAAAGAGTCCAGCTGGATCTCTCCCCCCCCCCCACCACCACCGGTTCCTGCCTTTTTCCAGTTCTCCCTCGCCCTTCTGCTGCTCATACTTCTCTGCTTGTGTGTCAGGAAGTGTTTCCTGGTTGGTGAGGCGGCGGAACTGACTGCCACATGAAGTGGCAATCGGCTGTCAGGCGACGGAACAGGCAAGCCACGTGTAAGGGAGTTTTTCACTTGCCGAGCCTTCAAACAAAAGGCTGAGACGGTGAATTGTAGATTTTATTCATTGATTTTTTTAAAAAAAAAACAACAACTTTGATTCGATTTGATCGTCTTCCTCGTCCCTGCAAACTTAGCGACGGGCGATCCGGTGTCAATTGCGGCCGTAAGTCGAGGACTCCCATTAAGTCTTGAACGACGCAGTGCTTAACTCCCCTGTGTAACCCCACTTAAACAGGTGTGCTGGCATCTGACCCCAAACAAACCCCATATGTTGGCTTAATTTTTAAGACAGGAGCTTACTTAACAGTTGGAGGGCACCTTGGAGGTCATCTAGTCCAGCCCTCTGCCCAAGCAGGAGACCCTACGCCCGAGGCACGTTCAGCTTTGCAAGGTGGGAGTTTTTTTAAAGAGTACGAGACCAGTTCAATGGCGGCTTATGCCATAAACGAACTACGATTAGGGACAACTGATGAATTCGCCGTCTCTCTTCTTAACGTCGCATCCACGGAACGCCTCCGTCCTGTGGCGTGTGGAATTGAATTAAAAATGCCGAAAAAAATCACCCCCAAAAGACGTAAAAACCGGCGCCGATGTGGTTTACCAGCCAAACCGTGGTTAATATTAACTCCTTTTTTTTTTTCTTTGCAAGCGCCAAAACGAGCAACGTGCTCGCCTCTGCGTCGGACTTTTCCCCCCACGAAAATTATCAATATTATCTCCGAATAATTTTTTGCCGGGTTCCCCTTATCTCCTGTGCCTTTCGGACGGTTGGATTCCCAATAAATATTTGATTTCAGGCGGAAGTAAATATAGATATAGATATATATATATTTTTTCTCCCAAGATCAAGATCGTGAAAAGCCGTTCCACCCGCTGTCTTTCCTTCCCTCTGACGGTCACCACTTTCCTGGCGTCGGCGAGCTGGACTTTCTACGGGCTCCTTCTGGAAGATCTGTATATCGCGGTTAGTCTCTGGCCAGGTTGCGGGGGACGGGGAGACGGGGCTGAATTAGGCCGAAAGAAACTGAGTTTCTGGGCAGAGGGAGAGGGCAAGCAGAGAGGGACGGTGGACAGATTTTTCTGCTTATGCCGTTCTCTTCTTTTGATAGAAGGGAATATTTGTAGCTCGGGATTGAACTGTAGCCCTGATGATGTTAGCTAGTTGGGTCATGAGAGGTCTGCAAGAAAACCGCCAAGCTCGGAGAGTACCAAGGACCCCTCAGTCCTCCCCCTCCCCTTCCTCTTCCTCCTTTTCCTCCTCTTCCTCCTCCTCCTCGCAAACCCCACCTCCTCCTAGCACTGATGATGTTAGCTAGTTGGGTCATGAAACGTCTGTAAGAAAACCGCCAAGCTCGGAGAGTACCCTTCCTCTTCCTCCTTTTCCTCCTCCTCCTCCTCGCAAACCCCACCTCCTCCTAGCACTGATAATGTTAGCTAGTTGGGTCATGAAACGTCTTCAAGAAACCCACCAAGCTTAGAGACCACCAAGGACCCTTCAGCCCTCCTCCTCCCCTTCCTCTTTTCTTCCTCCTCCTCCAAAACCCCACCTCCTTCTAGCACTGATAACGTTAGCTAGTTGGGTCATGAAACGTTTGTATGGAAACCAGCAAGCTCAGAGAGCACCAAGGACACTCACAGTCCTATTCCTCCTTCTCCTTCTCGTATCTTCTCCAACTTATCTCCCTCCTCTTCCTCCTCCTCCTCCTCCTCCTCCTCTTCTTCTTCCTCCCCCCCTGCTCCGAAACCCCACCTTCCTCCATCCCTGATGACGTTCCCTAGTTAGCTCACAAAACGTCACCGAACAAATCTCAAAGAGAAATCTCCCTCACCAAGGACTTCACAATTCTCTTCTTCCTCCTTCCAGATTCCCAACGTGCCGGGCATCGTGACCAGCCTCGTCCGTTTCTGGCTTTTTTGGCGTTTTCCCGCCGAGCAGGACAAAAATTACAAACTGCTGCAGGCCTGAAGACGGAGGGGGTGGGGGGCCAGGAAGCGGAGGAGACCCCCCCCCATCCCCACAGTCAGCCGAGCGAGGGAGGAGAGAAAAACCCCAAAAATCAGAAAACTCTGCAGATGATGGACTTGCCCGCCTCGCTTTGCACACAACCTGCTCACCTATCCAGCAGGGTGGTCCATTTCCACCTGGATGGACCATTCTGGACATTTTGCAGCGGGAGGGGGGGCGTGAGAAAATCCCCCCCCCCGTTGGAGCAAACATCTGGATCTAGATGGACGGGATTTCCACTCTGGACTCTTTAAAAGAGGTTTGCAGGTCCCACCAAGTCTGGGGAATGTAAAGGGGCTTCTCCCCACCAGATATTTTTTTGGGGGGGGGGGCAGGGAGCAGCTCCCCCCCCCCCGAAAGCTGTTGGAAAACCATTGAGTTTTGAAGATGGGAGCTTCCAAAATTTGCCAGTCTTTTCTCCCTCTTTCTTGATTCTTTATTCAGATCTGCCAACGCGACCAGCTTGCATACTACCGTTGCCTTATCCGTCCACCAGAAATGCCTTTTATATCTATATTTATATATAGAGAGAAAAAGTTTTTATAAACTCTTCCCCCCTTCCTCCTTCGCCACCGGCTCCTCTTTTCCAATTTTTTTTTTTTTAAAAAAATGGATTCCAAAGATTAAAATCCAAAAGAGAGAGGGGGAAAAAAAAGAGACAAAACGAGAGGATTTTTTTTTTTAAAAAAAAATGTGAATTGAAAAGGACAAAAATGCCTTTTTTTTTTAAAATAAAAATAAAAATTATCCCACGCCTTTTTTTTTTTTTTTTTTCAACTGGCTCCTTTCCGTTTTTTTTAAAAAAAATTGATTAAAATACAAAAGAAAAAGATGAAAAACAAGGTGAATTCAAAAGGACCAAAATGCCTTCAAAAAAAAAAAAAATGATTCCACTTCCCGTTTGCAACCGTCTCCTCTTTTCAATCTTTTTTATTTGATTCCAAAGATTAAAATAGCAAAATCCAAAAGAAGGAAAAAAAACAAGAGTCTAATCAATGTGAATTTTAAAAAAGGACAAAATGTCTTTTTTTAAATAAAAATAAAAATTATCCCACATCTCTTTTTTTTTTGCAACTGGCTCCTTTCCGTTTTTTTAAAAAAATTGATTAAAATACAAAAGAAAAAGATGAAAAACAAGGTGAATTAAAAAGGACCAAAATGCCTTAAAAAAAAAAAATGATTCCACTTCCCGTTTGCAACCGTCTCCTCTTTTCAATCTTTTTTATTTGATTCCAAAGATTAAAATAGCAAAATCCAAAAGAAGGAAAAAAAAAAAACAAGATTCTAATCAATGTGAATTTTAAAAAAGGACAAAAGGTCTTTTTTTAAAAAAAAAAAATTCTCCCACTCTCTCTTGGCAACCGGCTCCCTCTTTCGATCCACCGGGTTCCCTTCTAAGGTGGGAGATCTCCCTGAGGTCTTGACCTGTTGAACGTTGGGCCGAGAAGAAGGGAGGAGAGCCCCAGGCAAACATTCCACGGATGTAGCTTTATGAGTGTCTTGCAATAAACAGGAAAGAGAGGAGGGGGTCTCTTTTTTTTTTAAAGAGTTGTTTTTTTACCTTCCTGGAGCAAAAAAAATCAAAACTTTGAGATGATTAAAAAAAAAAATTAGCGGACCTCATAAAGCAGGGAGTTCCTTCGGCTTTCAGTTGAGTGGATTCCTGCCTAAATGATCCCCGATATCTGTTTCATTCTATGATTCTATATAGTGGGGTTCCTCCTGGGGAAGGGGGCTGGCCTAGATGACCTCTGAAGGTCCCTTCTGCGTGGATTTTGTATAGAGGATTCCTCCTGGGAAAGGGGGTCAGACTAGATGGGTTTCTGAGTGGGATTTCATGAAACGGGTTCTCTCTGAGAAGGGGGCTCAGCTAGATGACCTCTGAAGGTCCCTTCTCCACGGATTTTGTGTAGCGGATTCCTCCCAGGATGAGGGTCAGACTAGACAGTCTCTGAGGTCCCTTTCAAGAGTGGGATTTCGTGAAGCGGGTTCTCTCTGAGAAGGGGGCTGGGCTAGATGTCCTCTGAAAGTCCCTTCCTGACAGATTTGTGTGTGGCAGATTCTCCCCGGGAAGAGAAGTCGGACTAAAGAACCTCGTGAGGTCTCTTCCAGTATGGGATTTCATGCACCGGATTCCTTCTGGGACGAGGGCTTAGACTAGATGGTCTCCGAAGGTCCCATCCTGAGATTCTGGGAAGGAGGTTGGCCTAGATGGGGTCTTTTTTTTTTTTTTGTAAATATTTTTTATTATTTTTCAAACATAAACATAAAATATAACTTTCAAGAGCAAAAACTCGATCCGGTCATAGATGGTTACCACGCTTACATTCCTTTAACAAAGTCCATTCACAATTTCCCATTACATCTTTAAAAAGGTGAATATTCAAAACATGAGAAGAATAAATTTTAACATCAATTCTAACATCCTTATCTATATATATCGTATCAATACAATTTTAATTTCATATTTACTTTAGCTCATTTATATCTAAGTGTCAATCCTGCTTATATCTGGTTCTTCTCCACATTGTCTTTATCATCCCTTTTACCATCAGTTGCAAAATACTTTTTAACAATATTCTAATCTCTTATTCTAATTATTAACCACGATTTTATCACCTCAATTCTTAATTTCAAACTCGATACATTTCCATGTTTCTTACCATTTATACAACAAAATTCTAACTACATTTCTTGGACTCTTGACCCATTCCATCAAATCTTGATAAGCCTAGATGGTCTCTTGAGGTCCCTTCCAGACTGAGATTCCGTCTAGCGGATCCCAGCATTCGAAAGGGACCAAAATAATGCTCTCTTAAATCTTTTCTAGTGGTTCTTGGAGTGGATTCCTCTTGGAAGAAACTTAAGAACGCCAAACTGCCCCCCCCCAACTCTTCCATTCTAGGATTCCCTGCATTGGGACGGGGTTCGTCTAGATGACCTCCCGAGAACCCTTCCAAACGCTTTTTGTGATTCTTTTGTTCCTTTGCAACCAATAGGTTTCATTTTCCCCACCGGCTAGCACAAAGGCCCCTTTTGCAGAAAAAAAATGCACAATTTTACGAACGAACGAAATGTCGTGTTCCCAAGTCCTGTTGGACCAGAACGCCAGGGAAACTGAGTCACGCAATCCTTGTCCTTCAAGCCACCGGTCTCTCCGGAAAGGGCTAATTATCTTCCCGGCTAATTACCAGGTGTTTTTGCTCTGCCCCCGCCAACTTTATGAAGGTGTGAGTTAAATAAACCCCAAAAATCTAGAATAGCCTGGTTTTTTTTGAGAGGGGAGAAAGAAACATCCCAAATTATTATTATTATTATTATTATTATGGATCGTAGAGACAATTTATCTGGCACACCCAAACAACGTAACTCAACGTGTAGGCCAGACTGCAAAAATAAATGCAGAGCGTGAAGGTAAAAGGCAGGCATTAATATTTATGAATAATTATAGTTTGGGCAGACAACCGAAGGCGGAAGGGAAAAAAAAAATTAATACAGGGAGTCCTTGAACTTAAAACGGTCCATTTAGCAACCGTTCAAAGCTACTGAAAAAAAATATATATTTCCTTTTGTTCTGGCTCAAATGTCAGGCAGACCCCCTGTGAATTTGAGCGATACCCCCTGCCCCCCAGTGCTAAACGGACAATTTTAATTTCTTTCACCCCCTTTTCTAGTTTGCACAAAGTCCTGAAACAGCAGCTTAAAAAGAGACAAGAGTCTAATCTTCTCAGTGGGCGCATGTAAATAAGAGTTTGTCTGTCTTTGGAGTTGCGTACGTGTGTCTCTTTTGCATATATATATATATATATATATGCAAACCTGGCCACCAACTTGGCACCTTAGTTGCAAACGAAGTCTGTAAAATAGTATAGCCAGCAATTCTCCCCCCTCTCTATGGGATTTCCTGCTTCCCGTCCGCCACGCTCCAGAAATGAAAATTCAATTTAATTAAGCAGAAAAGAAATTCTCAAATCAAGTTCTACACGCCTCCTCTCCCACCCCCGGAGTGTCTTTCCGTGAGACGGGCAGATATTAAAAAAAAAAAAATTGGATTGATAAAATTAGCGGAGATAGTAAAATACTGGGAAATGCTTTAGGTGCTTTTTCAGGCTGAAAAAATGGATAGAAGTGAATGGGGTTTTTTGGGGCTTAGCAACTGAAAAACAAATATGGGAAGAAGTGATTTATGTAATATCAAAGGACAAGTTGTCTGCTTATAATTGCTGTAAAGATCAGAAATGATTTCCTTAAGTGTCCTTTTCTTTCCTCTCCTCTCTCCTTCCTTCCTCACCCCTTCCCCTCTTCCTTTCTTCCCTTTCTCATTTCCTTTTTTCCTTCCCCTTTAATCCTTCTTTGCATCCTTCACTCTCATTATCAACTGTTTTCTCCTCCCTTCCTTGTCTCCATTTTCCTTCCTTGCTATCTTTTTCTTTTCCTTCCTTTTCCATCCATCCATCCATCCATCCATCCATCCATCCATCCATCCTTCCTTGTCTATCTTCCCTCCTTTCTTCCCCATTTTCCTTCCTTGCTATCTTTTTTCTCTTTTCCTTCCTTCTTTCCATCCATCCATCCTTCTCTTTTCCTTCCTTGTCTATCTTCCCTCCTTCCTTCCCCTTTTTCCTTCCTTGCTATCTTTTTTCTCTTTTCATTCCTTCTTTCCATCCATCCATCCTTCTCTTTTCCTTCCTTGTCTATCTACCTTTCCTCCTTCCTTCCCCATTTTCCTTCCTTGCTCTTTTTCTCTTTTCCTTCCTTCTTTCCATCCATCCATCCTTCTCTTTTCCTTCCTTGTCTATCTTCCCTCCTTCCTTCCCCATTTTCCTTCCTTGCTATCTTTTTTCTCTTTTCATTCCTTCTTTCCATCCATCCATCCTTCTCTTTTCCTTCCTTGTCTATCTACCTTTCCTCCTTTCTTCCCCATTTTCCTTCCTTGCTATCTTTCTCTCTTTTCCTTCCTTCTTTCCATCCATCCGTCCGTCCGTCCGTCCCTTCCTTCCAGCCATCCTTCTCTTTTCCTTCCTGCCATCCTTCTCTTTCCTTCCTTCTTCCTTCCTTCCATCCTTTTCTTTTTCTTCCTTCCTTCTTCCCTCCTTCCCTCCCCTATTCTCTGCACTATTTTTCTTTCTACATTTCTTCTCATTTTCCCTTTTTTTACTTAATCAGATTTTTTGCTTTTTGCTTTGCTTTGCTTTTTGAATTTGTATACCGCCCTACTCCCGAAGGACTCAGGGCGGTGAACAGCCAGATTTGCTACTATTCAAACGTTTTAATAAAAATTTCATTTATTTTTGTTTTAAAAAAAAAGAAGCAACGCTTTTTCTTGACATGGACTCCCTGAGCCAGGCTGCACCCCCAAACTGTTCAGTCACACGCTGAACAATTGTTTACTGTCCATGGGTTATTTATGCTCCCGCAAGGGTCCCCGGTCAAAACTTCATGCCGTGTCGGGCGAGGTCGGCTCGGGCCTCTCGGATTTCGGCCTGCAGCTCGAGCGAGGCCTCCTGGCAGTCGTTGAAGGTAGCCAGGCGGTAGCCCACGACTCCCAGCGAGTAGCAGCCGAAGGTCACCAACAGGTAGGTCGGCAGGGCCCACAGCACTTGGTGCCAGCTTGGGGATAAGGGGTGAGATCCCACGAGATCCAGCATCAACGCAGCCCAGATGCCACCCAGGAGAGCCAGTGAACCAAGCCACTGCAGCAGTTTCGTCATGATCCTGAAAAACAGCAGAGAAAAAAAAAAAAAAAACAGTGAAAACTTGAGAGATTTACAAGTTTCTGCCTAGCCCGGTATATTTTCAGGACACCTCTGCCAAAATTTAAAATTTTTCTTTGCAAGTAAGTACAGGAAGGATTTTTAGCTTGGCCTCTCCCTATACCACCCACCCATCCTCCTTGCAAAATCTGGAATCAAGTCTTGAGTATTAAAAACAGGCCAGGAAAAGGACAGACGTCCCTGCCTGGCAGAGAGAAAAAATGGGTTTGAATATCAGTAGATAATATAGTAGATATATTGGAGATATATTAAGAGAGAGAAAAGTGTGGGAAAGGCAGGCGGAGGGGAAAAAATGGGTTTGAATATCAATAGATATTTAGTAGATATATTGGAGATATATTAAGAGAGAGAAAAGTGTGGGAAAGGCAGGCGGAGGGGAAAAAATGAGTTTGAATATCAGTAGATATTTAGTAGATAATATAGTAGATATCGGTAGATATATTAAGAGAGAGAAAAGTGTGGGAAAGGCAGGCGGAGGGAGAAAAAAAAACAACTTTCCAGACAAGACTACAAGTCCCACTAAACTCTTGTTGCCATTTGCCCAGGCAGATGGGAACTGGAGTCCAACCTCCGAAGGGCCAGGAACTTCTACCCAAACAAACCAAATTTTGCAATCCTTTCTTAACAGCGATGACAATATGTATATAGTAATATCATTATATATATATATATATATATTATAGATTAGTGGCTCAGTGGCTGAGCCTGTCGATCAGAAAGGCCGGCAGTTTGGCGGTTCGAATCCCTAGTACAGGTCTCCTGCGTGAGGAAGGGGTTGGACTAGATGACCTCCAAGGTCCCCTTCCAACTCTTATTCTGTTAATTAATCAGTGGTATTGCCTGGCTACAGGTGGCTCAGTGGCTATGACTGAGCTTAGGCAGTTTTAGCAGTTCGAATCCCTAGTACAGGGTCTCCTGCGTGAGCAGGGGTTGGACTAGATGACCTCCAAGGTTCCCTCCCAACTCTGTTCCTGTTAAAGATGTTATTATTTAACATACATTATTATATCTGTGCATTGCAATGGCACAATTATATCTATTATTATTATTATATCTACGATTACATCTCTGCCTCTAACAGCAACGGTTAAGATACCTTTACTATTATTATAGGATTATATTCGTGCATCTACTAATTGCAATGATCTATATAGTTATATATTTATTATTAGCAGCAATTAAAAAAAAAAAAAAAGCCCTCCCACCCTTTTCCAATTTTTTGCAACAATTGCAAAAAAATAAATAAATGCATAAAATAAATAAGCCTCCCCAGGGATAAACCCGCAACTGTCGACCCGCGCCCGCATTCTCACGACCCACCGACTCCGGGTGCAGCTCCGAGTTTTGCTTTTTTTTTCCCTTCCAGCTTCCCCGACTTCCCCGTCGCTCGCTGGTGACGTCACCCCCGGCCCCTGCCAATCACCGCGCCCGCTGAGCTGGGTGGCGCCGGTGGAGATGCCGGGAGTTGTAGTTTTTGTCCCCCCCTTTAACAAGTTTGATGTTTTTAAGCGGAAGGTGGAGAGGGAAGGCGGGTTCTTGAGCATGGGCAGAGTGCTGGGGAGGTGTTGATGCACTTTTTTGTGGGGAGTGGGGTCTGGCCAAGGTCTTCTTTTCTTTTTTTTCATTTAAGACTAACCCCCAACTCTCATTTAAACCTGTTGGAAGTTATTCTGGATAATAATAATAATAATAATAATAATAATAATAATAATAATAATAATAACAACAACAACAACAACAACAACAACAACAACAACAACAACAACAAGAATAATAGTAATATCATCATCATCATCATCATCATCATCATGTTGGCCTAGGTTTGCTCTGCAGAATCATGAGGACTGGAAACTTGGTTATAAGTGCTGTTTTTTTAAATGCTTCATGTGCAGAAGCCTGAGGACTGTCTGGAATCATTATTTCCTATATAAGCGTGGCCTTTCAGTCGCTTTTCTGGGCAAAACCATGAGGACTAGAAACTTTTATTATAAATGCTGTCTATGCAGAATCATGAGGTCTGGGAACTTGGTTATGAGTGCCGTTTTTTCAAATGCTTCATGTGCAGAAGCCTGAGGACTGTCTGGAATCCTTATTATTTCCTATATAAACGTGGCCTTTCAGTCGCTTTTCTGGGCAAAACCATGAGGACTAGAAACTTTATTATAAATGCTGTATATGCAGAATCATGAGGACTGGGAACTTGGTTATGAGTGCCGTTTTTTAATTGCTTCATGTGCAGAAGCCTGAGGACTGTCTGGAATCCTTATTATTTCCTATATAAGCGTGGCCTTTCAGTCGCTTTTCTGGGCAAAACCATGAGGACTAGAAACTTTTATTATAAATGCTGTCTATGCAGAATCATGAGGTCTGGGAACTTGGTTATGAGTGCCGTTTTTTTTAAATGCTTCATGTGCAGACGCCTGAGGACTGTCTGGAATCCTTATTATTTCCTATATAAGCGTGGCCTTTCAGTCGCTTTTCTGGGCAAAACCATGAGGACTAGAAACTTTTATTATAAATGCTGTAGTCTTTTCCATGGAGAATCATGAGGGCTGGTTATTTATAAGCCTGGGATTTAAAGCAGCTTTCTGTGCAGAATCGCGAGGACGGGGAGTCTTCATTAGAAATGTTGCATTATAATTCAGTTTGTCTATGCAGAATCATGAATGTCGGGAATTTTTTATTGCGTATAATAAACACGGCTGTGAAATCAAGTCGTCTGTGCAAACTCATGAGGACTGGAATCTCTGTGGGAAGCGTGGTATTTAAATCAGTCGTTCTATGCAAAGCCATGGGAACCGAAGTCTTTATTATAAAGCATTTGCGTCATTTTTTTCCCCCCCATGCATAACCATGAAGAGGGGACTCTTTATCATAAAGCCACCCTTCGGCATTTAAACCAGGCAAAAACCAATGAGGACCAGAAGCTTGGCATTCATTATCCCTTGAGGAAGAAGCAGCATAGCTTATCTGGTTGTCTTGAATGTGTGACCTGATATAAAAAGCCCATTTTTTTTTTGTATTGCTATTCCCACAGCATACACCCACCCACCCCCCGCCTTCAAGCCCCATTGGGATCACACAGCCATGAGGACTAGAATCTTGACTTTCGTTTCTCTCTTCGGCGTTTCCTTTCGCCTGGAAGAAAGCCGCAGAAAAATACCAAGAACCAATCGCTCGAAATATCGACGGCTAAGTGAAACTGGTCCCCCCTAGACCAGAGGTCTCCATCTTTGCTAACTTTTAAGACCTGTGGACTTCAATTCCCAGAATTCCCCAGCCAGCCAGCCAGCTGAGGAATTCTGGGAGTTGAAGCCCACACTCTTAAGGTTGGAGACCCCTGCCCCGGACAAAACCATGAGGACTGACACCTTGCCTTTATTCGTCGAGGAAATGGCGTCAAGTCCAGACCAGAAAGCCTATTTCCTTAACTCGATAAAGGCAAGGTGCCAGTCCTCAATGTTTGGATTTGGTATCGAAGGCGGCGATGAGGCCCAACCCTTTTCCCGTCCACCGAGCCGCCACTTTTCTCGACAAGGACCCGAGACAAAACCATGAGGACTGACACCTTGCCTTTTTATCAGTCGAGGAAGTGGCTTCGCGAGCCGTTTCCTTAACTAATAAAAGAAAGGCAAGGTGCCAGTCCTCATGATTTGGACTGGGTATTGAAGGCGGCGAGGACCAACCCCTTTCCCATCAACCATCCTCCGCTACAAGGACTCAAGTGGACCTGGCCGAAAGTGCTGGGAACCAGGCGCCGCGACATTCCCACTGGGTTTTCTCTTGACCAGGCGCGTGGGAATCCCGGCGGGCACGGGAAACAGCGGGTGGGGGGGTGCCCCCCGCACGAGGACGCTGCCACCCGCCATGTTCCCAGCTTTCTTTCGTCCTTCCAGCTCCTGGAATTGGCGCTCAAGGAAAAGTTTTGGGAAGCTGAGGCAGTTTCTGGCAGGAAACATCTGGTTTCCTCCATTTTCCGGCCCAGGCAGGCCGGGATTTGGCTTGAGATGGGAAGGAGAGGCTGGCATGGAGGGTGGGGAGGCCGAAGATCGGAGGGAGGGAGGGGTTGCAACTTGGCTGTGGGGTCAGATCTGGGGACTTAGAATAGAATAACCAAGTCGGGAGGGACCTTGGAGATCTTCTAGTCCATCCCCCTGCTTAGACAGGAAACCCTACTCCGCTTCAGACAAAATGGTTATCCAACATCTTCTTAAAAACTTCCAGTGTTGGAGCATCCACAACTTCTGGTGGCAAGTTGTTCCACTGGTGAATTATTCTCATGGTCAGGAAATTTCTCCATGGTTTTAAGGAATCGATCGAACCTTCTCCTCCTCCTTTCTCACCTTCCTTCCCTTTCTCCTCCTTCGTCTGTTGGTTTATCTTCTCCTTCCTGCTTCCCTCCTTTTCCTTTTCTCTCTCTCTCCTCCTCTCCAATTTCTCTTTCTTCTCCTCCTCCTTTATCTTCTCCTTCTTGTATTCTGCCTTTTCCTTCTCTCCCTTTCTCTCTCTTTCTCTCTTTCTTTCTTTTTCTTTCTTCTTCTCCTCCTCCTCCTGTTCCCTTCCTTTTTCTTTCCTTCCTTCCTTCTCCTCCTCCTCCTCCTCTTCCCTTCCCTCCCTCCCTCCCTTTTTCTTTCTTCTCCTCCTCCTCCTCTTCCCTTCCTTTCTTTCTTCTTCTCCTCCTCCTCTTCCCTTCCCACCCTCCCTTTCTTTCTTCTTCTTCTCCCCCTCTTCTTTTTCTTTCCTTCCTTCCTTTCTTCTTCTCCTCCTCCTCTTCCCTCCCTCCCTTCTTCTTCTTCTCCTCCTTTCCTCCTTTCTTCTCTTCTTCCCTTTCTCTTTTCTTTCCTTCCTTCCTTCTTTTCCTCCTCCTCTTCCCTTCCCTTCCCTTCCTTCCCTCCCTTTTTCTTTCTTTCTTTCTTTCTTTCTTTCTTTCTTTCTTTCTTTCTTTCTTTCTTTCTTTCTTTCTTTCTTTCTTTCTTTCTTTCTTTCTCTTTCTTTTTCTTCTTCTCCTCCTCCTCCTCCCCACTAACCAGAATTCACAAAAATTAAACTTTCTCTACCAGCCTTTGCAAAGAGGCCTCCTGGCATCGAAAAGCCCGTGCGTGTTACGATTCTGCCTTTAGATCAGGTTTTGCTCACAGGTGCCTCTGGGCATGTACAGAGTACTTTCCTCCTTTCTGTTAAAAAAACAACAAAACAAAACCCCAGATCTTTGCAGTGGGAGGTTGACTCCTTTCACACGGGGTGCCTTCCCTCCCCGATCAAAGGCAGAAAACCAGCTGCAAAGTTGCTTTGTCTAGAAATCCTGGCTGGCAAACAAAGAGACGCCCGAGGCCGGCTTAGCTCGAAACGCTGAATCGGCAAAAATAAATAAAAAAACAACCCCAAACACCCCGTTTCTCTTCTTCAGCCTTGCAAATTTGCAGGGTGCAAATTCTTCAAATAATTCTCCCTTTTATTTCTGCAGCTTTGACTCTCTGGCACACACACGGCCCCCCAAAAAAAACCCAGGAACGGCCTTCGACGAGACCCATGGCCTTGCCACCACCCCATAGCCCATCACCCTCAGCCAGCCTAGGTTTAGATCCTTTACCCCTGCCATATTTGGGAATCTTTTTGATTATTATTTCTCTTTAGCAAATCTCTTGTTGTGTGTGTGAATCACGCTTTTATTCTAAATCACACGCACCAATAAATCCCACGGCGGCTTATGTTGATGGAAGAGGTGGGATCCCAAAAGAAGATTTTAATTGCAGAATTCGCTTCTGCAAGACTCTTTCGGTGGTCCAGGCCAGGGGGATTATAAGTGGAGCCTCCGTGTTCAGGCATAGCCTATCTGAGCAACGGTGGGAGTTTCCACCGGGGGGGGGAAATCCGAGTTGTTTTTCAATTGCAACAGTCTGGGGTTTTTTTTTTAGGAGGTAGGTTGGCAAAGCACAGCCATACATACTTTCCATCCCACTCCCCAAATAATCCCTCAGGGCAGATGACCTCTCTCTCTGTCTCTAATTTGGGGACGTCACGGCTCTAGATTTGCAGACAGACACCCCCCCCCCATGTTTGGACGTGCTCGAAAGAAGTCAAGGGGGTCCCCATCCGCAGATGAAATTATTCATCCCTTGTTTCAGCTGGCTGCAACCCAGGACAGACTGGAAAACGGCAAGAGTCCCAAGCGGAACTAAAAGATCATCTAGTCTAGCCCCGTTTCGGTCCTGGGTTCAAGGCGGGAATTTTTCCTACCCCGTTTTTTAGACAGCTTTTCCAGTTATTCCTAGAAATCTTGTCTCCCCTTAATTCTTTTTTTCTTTTCTTTCTTTTTTCTCTCTCCAATGTTGTCTGGAATCCTCTTTCCCCTTAAGAGCGGTGCCAAAAAAAGAGAATTATCAGCCAATGCAATGCATATCTCTCAATGTTCCTCAGGTTTTTGGTCCCCTCCAGCGAGGGGAATCTGAATTCAAAGCTGTTGGCTTTTTATCAGGGGTTTTGGCCGCAGGGACAAGACAATAGAACAATATTCTGCAATCGGGAGATTGCTGGCTTGATTGATCTCAGTGCTGATTACTTAGGAAAACATATTTTTTTTCTGTAGCTCTTGCTTAATTTACTCCTGCCGGAGCAGGTATAGTTAGCTGTTTATACCAGGGATATTTGCAGATGGGAGGGAAGGAAGGAAAGAAGGAAAAATGAGAGGGAGGGAGGAAGATGAGAGGGAGGGAGAAAGGGAGGAAGATGAGATGGACGGAGGGAGAAAGGGAGGGAAGGAAGGAGGCAAGAAAGGAAGGAGAGAAAGAGAGGGAGAGGAAGGAAGGAAAGAAGGAAGGAGAGGGAAAGGAAGAAAAAAGAAATGAAGGGAAAGAGGGGAGGGAAAGGAAGAAGGAAGGAAAGGGAGGGGAAGAAAGAAAGAAAAATGAAAGGTGGAAAGGGGAGAAAGAAGGAAGGAAGGAGAGGAAGAGGGAGAGGAAGAAAAAAGAAATGAAGGGAAAGAGGGGAGGGAAAGGGAGAAGGAAGGAAGGAGAGAAAGGGGAAGAAAGAAAGAAAAACAAAAGGTGGAAAGGGAAAGGGAGAAAGAAGGAAGGAGAGGGAGGGGAAGAAAGGAGAGAAAAGGAGGGGAAGAAAGGAAGAAAAATGAAAGACGGAAAGGGAAAGGGAGAAAGAAGGGAGGAGAGGAAGAGGAAGAAAAATAAAGGGAAAGAGGGGAGGGAAAGGAGAGGGAACGGGAGAAGGAAGGAGAGAAAGGGAGGGGAAGAAAGGAAGAAAAATGAAAGGTGGAAAGGGAGAAAGAAGAAATGAAGGGAAAGAGGGGAGGGAAAGGGAGAAGGAAGGAAGGAGAGAAAGGGAGGGGAAGAAAGGAAGAAAAATGAAAGGTGGAAAGGGAAAGGGAGAAAGAAAGAAGGATGGAAGGGAGGGAGGGAGGAAAAGGAGAAAGGGAGGGATGGAAGAAAATAAATGAAGGAAAAGGGGGAGGCTAGGGAATGAAAGGAAAGAAGTAAAGGAAGGAAGGAATGGAAGGAAGGAAGGAAAGGAATAAAGGAAGGAATGGAAAGAAGGAAGGAAAGAAGTCTCTCTCCAACTCTTATCGCTTCTTCCCAGCTTTGGCAGATCTGTCTGGAATTGCTTCCCCTCTTTTGCCGATGCCCCAGATTCATCCTCGCCCTTCGCTGAATGCCCACGACTCCTGCCAACACCTTCCAGAGCCAAAAAAATATTCTTTTTTTTTTCCCTCTCTCCTTACCGAGAAAAAAACAAAATAAAACAAAACAAAAATTAAAACAACTCAGTGGGGTCACTTGGGGGGGGCCCAGCCTCCGCTCACCCCAGGCCAGTCGAGCAAATTGGGACTTGCCAGGCCAAGCCAAGCTGCCCCCCACTTGCCGCCTTGCCCCCCCCCCAAGAACCCAAGAGAGGGAGGGAGAGAAAGAGGTTATTGGAGCCGTCTTCAAGTAAATAAACCCTCACTGGAGGTTGGGACTTGCTCCAACCTGCCCAATTTCTCGTGAATGCTACTCACCTTGCCTACAGGTCTAAACACACATCACGCTGGAGAGAAACAGAAAAAATAAAAATAAAAGATTTGAGATATTCGGCCAGCTTTAAAAAAACAACAACGGAGGCCGGAGCTCTTGGCGAATTGTGTTTTTCCCGATTTTTGCAATGCATATTTTGATTTTTTTTTTCTTCCTCTCTCTCTGGAGAGAAATCCCACCCCCACCCCTGCAATTTTTACTTTACAGTAGTGGGTTTTACTCCTGGGAGGAGAGGTTAAGGCCCTTCGTTACTCCCAGATAGAATCTTGGATCACGTGATTACGGGGACAACGGTCGTTAAGTGTGAAAAACGGTCATAGAAGTCCCTTTTTTTTAAAGTGTCGTTGTAACTTTGAATGGGTCCCTCAATGAACCGTTGTAAGTCAAGGACTATCTGTATAGCAATAATAATGACTTGGTTAAGGTAGATAGATAGCTATAGAGAGCGCGATAAATAGATAGACAGACAGACAGATAAGATGGATGGATGGACAGACAGACAGATAGAAGGATAAAGATGACAGAATGATAGATAGAATGAAAAAGATGATTGAGATAGGTAGGTAGCTAGGTAGGTAGGTCGGTAGCTAGCTAGCTAGCTAGCTAGATAGATAGATATGATAGTGAAGATAGAGAAAGATAGATAGGAATAGATAATTATTGATAGAGATAGAGATGATAGAGAAGATAGAGAATGGAGAAAGATAAATAGATGATAGATATAGAGAATATAGTTAGAAATAGATAATGATAGATGATAGAGATAATGATAGAGAAGATAGAAAAGATAGAAATAGACAATTATAGATATAGAAGAGAAAGAATAAAGATAAAGATAGAGAATAGACAGATAAATAGAAAGATGATAGATGATAGAGATAGAAAAAATAGAAAAGATAGAAGACAATTATATAGATGATAGATGGTAGAGAAGATAAAGAATATAGAGATAGAGATAAAGATAGAGAATAGACAAATAGAAATTGATGATAGATAGAAAAGATAGAAAGACAATTATAGATGATAGAGAAGATAAAGAATAAATATATAGATGATAGAGAAGATAGAGAATAGACAGATATAGATGATAGAGAAGATAGAAATTAGATAGTAATTATATAGAGAAGATAGAAAATAGATAGATGATATAGATAATGATAGAGAAGATAGAAGATAGAGATAGATAGATGATAAATATCCTAAATTCTTTTCGTCTTCCAATTGTTTTTCCTTTGTTAAGGATTTCTTAAATCACTTATTTCAGTGCCATCCTAATTTCACTCACTAAATGAGTGGTTGTACTCATTTGTTGGTGGGGGGGGGGTCGATGAAAAGGCTGCCCCATCCTGGCTCAGCAGACCCCCCCTCCTTTAAGACACGGCCAGTCAACCTATCTGGAAATGGGCCCAGATCCCATTTTTGTTTTTAAATGATTTTTTTCCAAGTTAAAAAGAATCTTTGTTTTTTAAAAAAAAACACAGCCGGAAAAACACTCAAGAGGGGAGATTTTAACTATAGCCCACCTACTCAATTCCACATCCCCTTCCTTGCTCCTGGGTTGTTTTCCTTGCAATCAAATCTTGGGGCGGGAGGGGGGGGGGATGGACAGGAAAGGGTTGAGTTACCCAAGGCTTTTGCAAGGAATGCGATCTGATTCCATCCCCCCCCCAAGGCAAAGGGGTCGGTGGTTCACGCAAGCCCCTCCCTCAGTTTGGGGAAGCTGAACTATATATGCCAGGGGCTCAGGGCAAAGGTTGAGCCAGGGAATCCTGTGGCTTGAAAAGGGGCTGGGTATGGGAGGGGGAGACTCGAGTGGATGAAGGGGCCAAAGCAAGCAATGAATGTCGTATTTTCCTTTCCTTTCCCTCCTTTTCTTCTTTCTCATACATCTGTCCTTCCTTTGCTTTCCTTTTTCCATCACTCCTTTCCTTTCTTTCTCATGTCTTTCCTTTTTCCATCACTCCTTTCCCTCCTTTTCTTCTTTCTCATACAAACTTTCCTTCCTTTCCTTTTTCCATCACTCCTTTCCTTCTTTCTCATACTTTCCTTCCTTTCCTTTTTCCTTCCTTTCACTCCTTTCCTTTCCTTTTTCCATCTCCTTTCCTTCTTTCTCACTTTCCTTCCTTTCCTTTTTCCATCACTTCTTTCCTTTCCTTCTTTCCTTTTTCCATCTCCTTTCCCTCCTTTTCTCATTCAAACTTTCCTTCCTTTCCTTTTTCCATCGCTCCTTTCCCTCCTTTTCTTTCTCATACAACTTTCCCTCCTTACCTTTTTCCATCCCTCCTTTCCTTTCCTTCTTTCCTTTTTCCATCTCCTTTCCCTCCTTTTTTCTCAAACTTTCCTTCCTTTCCTTTTTCCATCACTCCTTTCCTTCTTTCCTTTCCCCATCTCCTTTCCATCCTTTTCTCTCATACAAACTTTCCTTCCTTTTCTTTTTCCATCACTCCTTTCCCTTTTCTTCTCTCATACAACTTTCCCTCCTTTCCTTTTTCCAGCACTCCTTTCCTTTCCTTCTTTCCTTTTTCCATCTCCTTTCCCTCCTTTTCTTTCTCATACAAACTTTCCTTCCTTTCCTTTTTCCATCACCCCTTTCCTTCTGTCTTTTTCTATCACTCCTTTCCTTCCGCCTTTTTTTATCTCCTTTCCCTCCTTTCCATGTTCCTTCCTTTCCTTTTTTTTACAGTATCACTCTTTTCCCTCTTCTCATTTTTCCTTTTCTAAGTTGGGAAATTTTAACATAAAATAAATTTATAACCAACCTTCCTATCTCAAAGGTGGCTTTTAAAAAAGCATCCGAGATTCCCTTAAAGGAAGAAGGGGCGAAGTTAGCAAAGCCTGCCATGAATTAAAATTAAAAATAAGCCTGATCTTTCCTTGTCCAACAGCGCTCCCTGCTGGAGATCTGATTGTGGCACGATGCTGAGAAGGCCGATCTGGGTTGGTGATAAGACCCATCATCCCCAGCCTGCCCTCTTTCGGCGGCAGCTTTAAGGAGGTTTCAGGGGCATTAAACACCCTGTTAGAGAGTCTAGACTACACAGATAGTCATCTATGGCAGTGTTTCTCAACACTAGAAATCTGGACTTTTAATTCCCAGAATCCCCCAGCCAGCCTGCTTTAAGAGAGGTGGACTCCAATCCCAGAATCCCCCAGCCAGCCTGCTTTAATACAGGTGGATTTCAACTCCCAGAATCCCCCAGCCAGCATGCTTTAAGAGGGGTGGACTCCAACTCCCAGAATCCCCCAGCCAGCATGCTTTAATACAGGTGGATTTCAACTCCCAGAATCCCCCAGCCAGCATGCTTTAAGAGAGGTGGACTCCAATCCCAGAATCCCCCAGCCAGCCTGCTTTAATACAGGTGGATTTCAACTCCCAGAATCCCCCAGCCAGCATGCTTTAAGAGAGGTGGACTCCAATCCCAGAATCCCCCAGCCAGCATGCTTTAATACAGGTGGATTTCAACTCCCAGAATCCCCCAGCCAGCATGCTTTAAGAGGGGTGGACTCCAACTCCCAGAATCCCCCAGCCAGCATGCTTTAAGAGGGGTGGACTCCAACTCCCAGAATCCCCCAGCCAGCATGCTTTAAGAGGAATGGACTCCAACTCCCAGAATCCCCCAGCCAGCATGCTTTAAGAGGGGTGGACTCCAACTCCCAGAATCCCCCAGCCAGCCTGCTTTAATACAGGTGGATTTCAACTCCCAGAATCCCCCAGCCAGCATGCTTTAAATTATTTGGACATCAACTTCCAAAATTACAGCTGGGGAATTCTGGAACTTGAAACCCACCCATCTTAAAAGGGGCTTAAACACTGATCTGTTGAGATTTCTCGGGATCGATTTGGGCCAGTCCTTTCCTCTTTTCTCTCGATCGAGCCTACCTCGCAAGATTGTTGGGACGGGGGGAAGAAAAATCACAGAGTGTGCCACGCACGCCGTCTTCTTGAGAGGCCAGGAGATAAATCTAACGTATATTTAAAAAAAAACTAGAATAATTGTCTAATTATTCTACTTTTCCATCTCCTGCGCAGTCACTTCCCGACGGCAGATAATTTAAAAAAATATGTTTTTTTGTTTGTTTTTTTGGGAAATATGCTAAATTTGCAAAGCGCTCACCCAAAAAAAAAAAAGCTTGCAAGAAGAAGGCAGATGGCTCCGAAGCTGTAAAAGACACCAGTCTGGTTGCTGTTTTCGGTATAAAAAAGAAAAAAAGAAATCCCTCCCAAGGGAAGAGTGTTTTTTTTTTTTTAATTGAAATTTCATCGATGGGGAAACGGGGGGAAGCGAAGGGACGATGTTCCCGTCGTCAATTCCTCTTCCGGCTTTTGCTGACCGTCTTGGCGGGCACGGAGACCGGGGTGGCCATTTGGTAGAGGGTGGAGGAGATCTTCTGGATGTAGTAGAGGGCCACCAGGGAGAAGATTAAGCTGCAAGAGGGGGGAGAGAGAGAGAGAGAGTAGCAAAATTAAGCCGGGTTTTGCTATCTGCAGCCACCGCAGGCCGAGGGAAAAATTTTAAAAGGATTTACTGCTATATTGGCCTCCGAGAAGGAGGAGGAGACCGTTCGGTCAAGGGAAGGTGAGAATGGGTAGAAGGTGGGTAGACAGATAGATGAGTGAGTCCTTCCTTCCTTCCTTCTTCAGCAGGGGGTTGGACTAGAAGACCTCCAAGGTCCCTTCCAACTCGTTATTCTGCTATCCTTCCTTCCTTCTGTTATTTTGCTTTTCATCTTTCCTTTTTCTTCCTTCTTCCTTCTCTCTGCTTGTCTTTGTCTGTCCTTCCTCTGCTTCTATTTCTCCTTCCTTCCTCTTCCTTCCCCTCCAATCCTGCCTTCCCTCATTTCCTTCTTTATCTGCTTCCTTTCTTTTCTTCCATCCGTTTTTTTTTCTCCTTCCTCTATTTTTTCTCCCTTTCTTTCCCTTTGCCCTTCCTATATCTTTCTTTTCCTTCCTCCCTTTGCTTATCTTTCTCCTTCCTTCCTCCCATTTATCCCTTCCTTCTTCCCTCCCTCTGCTCCTTTCTTTCCTTCCTCCCCTCCCATCTATCCCTCCCTCCCTCCCTCTGCTTATCTTTCTTCCTTCCCATTTATCCCTTCCTTTTTCCCTATCTTTCTCCTTCTTTCCTTCCTCCTCTCCCATCTATCCCTCCCTTCGCTTCTTCCTTTCTTCCCATCTATCCCTTCCTTCTTCCCTCTGCTCCTCTTTCCTTTCCTTCCTCCCCTCCCATCTACCCCTTCCTCCCTCCCTCTGCTTATCTTTCTTCCTTCCTTCCCATCTATCCCTTCCTTTTTCCCTCCCTCCCTGCTTATCTTTCTCCTTCCTTCCTTCCTCCTCTCCCATCTATCCCTTCCTCTGCTTCTTTTCCTTCTCTCCCATCCCTTCCTCCTTCCCTCTGCTTCTTTCTCCTTCCTTCCTTCCTCCTCTCCCATCTATCCCTCCCTCCCTCTGCTTATCTTTCTCCTTCCTTCCTTCCCAACTATCCCTTCCCTCCCTCCCTGCTTATCTTGCTCCTTCCTTCCTTCCTTCCTTCCTTCCCATCTATCCCTTCCTCCCTCACCTTATCTTTCTTCCGTCCTTCCTCCTCTCCCATCTATCCCTTCCTCCGCTTCTTCCTTCCTTCCTTCCTCCTCTCCCATCCCTTCCTCCTTCCCTCTGCTTCTTTCTCCTTCCTTCCTTCCTCCTCTCCCATCTATCCCTCCCTCCCTCTGCTTATCTTTCTCCTTCCTTCCTTCCCAACTATCCCTTCCCTCCCTCCCTGCTTATCTTGCTCCTTCCTTCCTTCCTCCCTTCCCATCTATCCCTTCCTCCCTCACCTTATCTTCCTTCCTTCCTTCCTCCTCTCCCATCTATCCCTTCCTTCTTCCCTTCCCTCCCTCTGCTTATCTTTCTCCTTTATCTCCCTTTTTTCCCCTCCCAACAAGGCCTTTCAAAGAATTTAAAAACAAAACAAAAAAAAAAAAACCCCTAGGATTATTATTATTTTGTTTGCTCACATTCCTGATCCCAGGTGGGATTCTTTCTAAACTCTTTTAATTGCCGCAGAGGTGGGCCAAGTATTTGTCTTCTTCCTCCTCCTGCCTTGTTTTTTTTTTTTTAGATTTAAGGCGTGGAGCTCGCCCGTCAATCGTTAAGCCAGGCTGATATTATTCAACCGCCCTTCCGAGACACACAAAAAAACTCTTTCTCCAGATTTCAAGCCAGCCGCTTTCCCGGACGTGCCGAAATTCCAGACCACCCCTTAGCCAGGACTGTTTTGATTCAAGGATCTGTGTCTGGATTCACAGAACAGGAGAAGAGAGCTCAGAAGGGACCTCAAGAGGTCTTCTAGTCCAACCCCCTGCCCAAGCAGGAAACCCTACACCATTTCAGACAAGATAGGCTGTCCAATCTCTTCTTAAAAACCTCCAGGGATGGAGCTCCCCCAACTCCTGAAGGGCAAACAGGAACTGGGCCTGGCTGGTCTAGGGAAGAGAAGGACCAGGGGAGACGGGAGAGCCGTCTTCCAATATTTGAGGGGCTGCCACGGAGAGGAGGAAGGGAGTCAAGCTGTTTTCCAAAGCAGAAGAAAGAAAGAAAGAAAGAAAGGAAGAAAGAAAGAAAGAAAGAAAGAAAGAAAGAAAGAAAGAAAGAAAGAAAGAAAGAAAGAGAAAGGAAGAGGAAGGAAGGAAGGAAGGAAGGAAGGAAGGAAGGAAGGAAGGAAGGAAGGAAGGAAAGGTAGGAGGGAGGGAAGGAAAGAAAGAAAGAAAGAAAGAAAGAAAGAAAGAAAGAAAGAAAGAAAGAAAGAAAGAGGAAGGGAGGAAGGGGGGAAGGAAAGAAAGGTAGAAGGGAGGGACGGAAGGAAAGAAAGAAGAAAGAAATCTGAATGAACCATGGATGGACAGAAGATATGGCTGGTCTAGTGAAGAGAAGGACCAGGGGAGACAGGAGAGCAATGTTCCAATATTTGAGGGGCTGCCACAGACAGGAGGAAGGGGACCAAGCTGTTTTCCAAAGCAGAAGAAAGAAAGAAAGAAAGAAAGAAAGAAAGAAAGAAAGAAAGAAAGAAAGAAAGAAAGAAAGGAAGGAAGGAAGGAAGGAAGGAAGGAAGGAAGGAAGGAAGAAGGGAGGGAGGGAAGGAAAGAAAGAATGAAAGAAAGGAAGGAAGAAAGGAAGGGGGGAAAGAAAGAAAGAAAGAAAGAAAGAAAGAAAGAAAGAAAGAAAGAAAGAAAGGACATCTGAGTGAACCATGGATGGACAGAAGACATGGCTGGTCTAGGGAAGAGAAGGACCAGGGGAGACAGGAGAGCATCTTCCAATATTTGAGGGGCTGCCCCAGAGAGGAGGAAGGGAGTCAAGCTATTTTCCAAAGCAGAAGAAAGAAAGAAAGAGAGAAAGAAAGAAAGGAAGAAAGAGGAAGGAAGGAAGGAAGGTAGGTAGAAGGGAGGGAAGGAAGGAAAGAAAGAAGGAAAGAAAGAAAGGAAGAAAGAGGAAGGGGAGAAGGAAAGAAAGGTAGAAGGGAGGGAGGGAAGGAAAGAGAAAGAAAGGAAGGAAGGAAGGAAGGGATGAAGGAAAGAAAGATAGAAGGGAGGGAGGGAAGGAAAGAGAAAGAAAGAAAGAAAGAAAGAAAGAAAGAAAGAGGGGAGAAAGGAAAGAAAGGTAGAAGAGAGGGAGGGAGGGAAGGAAAGAAAGAAGGAAAGAAAGGAATCTGAGTGAACCATGGATGGACAGAAGACATGGCTAGTCTAGTGAAGAGAAGGACCAGGGGAGACAGGATAGCCATCTTCCAATATTTGAGGGGCTGCCACAGAGAGGAGGAAGGGGGTCAAGCTATTTTCCAAAGCAGAAGGAAGGAAGGAAGGAAGGAAGAAAGGAAGAAAGAAAGAAAGAGGAAGGGAGGAAGGAAGGAAAGAAAGGTAGAAGGGAGGGAGGGAAGGAAAGAGAAAGAAAGGAAGGAAGGAAGGAAGGAAGGAAGGGATGAAGGAAAGAAAGATAGAAGGGAGGGAGGGAAGGAAAGAGAAAGAAAGAAAGAAAGAAAGAGGGGAGAAAGGAAAGAAAGGTAGAAGAGAGGGAGGGAGGGAAGGAAAGAAAGAAGGAAAGAAAGGAATCTGAGTGAACCATGGATGGACAGAAGACATGGCTAGTCTAATGAAAAAAAGGACCAGGGGAGACAGGATAGCCGTCTTCCAATATTTGAGGGGCTGCCACAGAGAGGAGGAAGGGGGTCAAGCTATTTTCCAAAGCAGAAGGAAGGAAGGAAGAAAGGAAGAAAGAAAGAAAGAAAGAGGAAGGGAGGAAGGAAGGAAAGAAAGGTAGAAGGGAGGGAAGGAAAGAAAGAAAGAAAGGAAGGGAGGAAGGAAAGAAAGAAAGGTAGAAGAAGGGGGTCAAGCTATTTTCTAAAAAGCAGAAGAAAGAAACTAGACATCCCCAATTCCTCCAATTCCTCCTCCGCTCATCTTCCTTGCTCTCCTCTGCCCTCTTTCCAGAAAACTGGATGCAGGACCACCAAGTGTGGCATCATTAAGATAAATCCCCCCCACCCCACTTCGATCTCACACATACCCCAGCCCACCTCTGTCCTTACCAAGTAGTGACACACACTCGATGGATAAGCCCTGATGCGAACAGGGCCAGGAGGAGACAGGAAATAACTGTAGACAGGAGGCGGAAGAGAGAGAGAAAAAAAAAAAACAGGTTAAAAATCAGGATAATCCCAATCCTGGAAATTAGAACAGTTGCCAACCGAACAACAAATAATTCAAAAGCTATTTATATGTGCAGAAATGGATAGATTAACTTTAAAATTAAACGATAAGGAAGACTCACAGTATTTCCAAATATGGGAACAGATGGTATGAATGGAGTCTTGGTAGTACAGTGGTCTAAAGCACCCTGTTATTAAGACCAGCTGCCTGCAATTACTGCAGGTTCGAATCTCGCCAGGCTCAAGGTTGACTCAGCCTTCCATCCTTTCTAAGGTGGGTAAAATGAGGACCCGGATTGTGGGGGCAATAAGCTGACTTTGTATAAATATACAAAAGGATGAAGGTTATTGCTTAACGCATTGTAAGCCGCCCTGAGTCTCCGGAGAAGGGCGGCATATAAATCAAATTAAAAAAAAAATGGATTAATCGATGGAAAAAAAAAACTAAAGTCAAATACAGTAAGAAATTAAAGGTAACAAATATACACCCTCATTAAGAAATTAAGATTAATGTATGTATGTATGTATGTATATATATATATATATATATATATATATATATATATATATATATGTTTAAATATTCATATTTATATTAAATATATTAAATATTCATATATATATGAATATATATATATTCATGTTTAAATATTATAAAGAGATAATCCTGTATGTTAGTTTTAGTAGATATGTAATTTAGAACTGTATTTTCTTTTTTAGAGTTAAGGACGCTTTGTACAATTTTTTAATCTTTTTATATTGAATAAAGTTTGTTTTTAAAATTAAAAAAAAAAATCAGGATAATCCGTTTTGAGCCGCTCGAAGCCGCCCACCCCTTCCGCCATTTGACTCACTTTCAGGAAAAACTTTGGCTTGGAAGCCTTTGCCGAAAATCAGACTTTCCAGGTTGTTGAAGGCCTTCGTGGGAATCTCGGGTCAAGGACAATTGTCAAAAAGATTGGAGGTGTTTTGCAACGGTTTTAAGCCGGATGTTTCCTTCTGCCTGGCAGCCCTGGAGAAAAGCTTCGTAAGGTTTTTAAATATATTGGGGGGGGGGTGCCCTCTTTAATAACTTTTTATTAAGGCCGCTGCCCCCAAGCGGAAACTTCAGGTAAATCGAGCAGCGGGTTGGACTAGACAACCTCTGAGGTCCCTTGTTATTCTGTAATCTGGATTTAAAACAACCAGAATTGAGACGGACATTTCTGCGGCTACCAAGACAGTTCTTCGGAGAGTTTTGCTCCATTTTAAGATAAAACACGATAAAACTTACTCGACAACTGTCTCACTTAGCAAACGGGGATCTGGGGCGCAATCGTGGTCATAAATCAAGGACTTAAGCTGTAGCTGTATTCTTTTCCTGCTGCTCCCTTGGAGGGGAAGGGAGACCAGGGGTGAAATCCAGCAGGTTCTGGAGAACTGGTAGCGGAAATTTTGAGTAGTTCGGAGAACCGGTAAATGCCGCCTCTGGCTGGCCCTAGAGTGGGCTGGGAATGGGGATTTTGCAATATCCTTCCCCTGGAATGGGGGTGGGAATGGGGATTTTGTAATATCTTTCCTCCAGGAGTGGGGAAGGAATGGGGATTTCGCAGTATCCTTCCCCTGGAGTGGGCTGGAAATGGGGATTTTGTAATATCTTTCCTCCAGGAGTGGAGAAGGAATGGGGATTTCGTAGTATCCTTCCCCTGGAGTGGGAATGGGGATTTCGCAGTATCCTTCCCCTGGAGTGAGGAGGGAATGGGGATTTTGCAGTATCCTTCCCCTGGAGTGGGGAGGGAATGGAGATTTTGCAGTATCCTTCCCCCTGGAGTGGGCTGGAAATGGGGATTTTGTAGTATCTTTCCTCCAGGAGTGGAGAAGGAATGGGGATTTCGCAGTATCCTTCCCCTGGAGTGGGGTGGGAATGGGGATTTTGTAATATCTTTCCTCCAGGAGCGGGGAAGGAATGGGGATTTCGCAGTATCCTTCCCCTGGAGTGGGGTGGGAATGGGGATTTTGCAGTATCCTTCCCTTGCCATGCCCACCAAGCCACACCCACAGAACCGGTATTAAAAAAAATTGGATTTCACCACTGGGGGGGAGATACACAGACATGGGACAACTTGTCATAGTCAACGTGTTGCGGCCAACTCATCCCAGGCAACTCGCTGCAGTGGGGCAACTCAACGATTCTATTCAATCATTTCAAATAAATAAATTACTATTTGAAATTTTTGCCATTCACATTTCCTTCCGCCCCTCCTTTGGCATCCTTTCATGATTCTGTTCCACCATTTCTTTGATATTGTTGTTGTTAGTTGCGAAGTCGTGTCCGACCCATCGCGACTCCATGGACCACGTTCCTCCAGGCCTTCCTGTCCTCTACCATCCTCTGGAGTCCATTTAAGCTCCCGCTGACGGCTTCGGTGACTCCATCCAGCCACCTCGTTCTCTGCCGTCCCCTTCTCCTTTTGTCCTCCGTCATTCCCAGCATTCGGCTCTTCTCCAGGGAGTCCGTCCTTCTCATTAGGCGGCCAAAGGATTTGAGTTTCCTCTTCAGGATCTAGCTGTCAGGGTTCGAGGTCATCTCAGATAAATTGCATTTCACTCCCCTGCACTCATTGGCCATCTTCCAAGTCACTCTACCCCTCATCTACTGCTCCAGCTCAAAGGAATTTCCCCCCTCCCATCCCATCTCCTAGGGGATATTATCTCCAGGGAAAATAAGTAGGTGAAAAGTCAAGCGTCCCTTTCCAGACGCTTCCGCTTCTCTTTCTTATGTCAGCACTAGAGTAACCGCAGCTTGAAGTGCTGACACTGGCCTACTAAAGAGCAGACAGGGTTGATCTCCTCTAGGACTGACCGGTTGGATCGCCTTGCAGTCCAAGGGATCTCGCAGGAGTCTTCTCCAGCCCCAGAGTTCAACGGCCTCCATTCTTTGGCCTTCTCAGCCTTCCTCATGGTCCAACTTTCACAGCCGTCCATCGCAACTGGGAAAACCACAGCCTTGACGATACGCTCGTTTGTTGGCAGGGTGATTGATGTCTCTGCTTTTTAGTATGCGGTCTAGATTTGCCCATAGCTTTCCTCCCCAGGAGCAAGTGTCTTTTTAATTTCTTGGCTGCAGTCCCCGTCTGCGGCGATCTTGTGAGCCCAGGAAAATAAAATCTGTCACTCCCTCCATTCCTTTTGATATTAGTGCAACTCTTAATTGGCGAATTGTCATGGATTCGACACCCACCCGCACACACACCACACACACACACACACGAGAAAATCAAAGGATACGGTGAGGGAAACAATGAAGAGGGCAGACCCTAAAAGACCCCCTTGGATGGTCAGCCATTCGCTGGAAGCCAGTTGGCGGCTGTACATCTGCATCCCGGTGAAGAGCAGCAAGGATAACAGGGAAGAAAGCACCAGAGATATTCCCGTGCTGACGGCTAGAAAGGACAAAAAGAGACGGTCACGGCCGGTGAGACAATTCGGCGCTAGGAAGGATCCAAAAAATGAGTTAGGTAGGAGGGAATCCGGGCAGCTGCGCAGCCCATGCTAAGCCCTGTTTTGCCACCTTCTTGGAGGGGTCTGGAGGGAACTCCGGCTAATGATGGTTTGTTTGAGGAATGCATCCTGGTTTATCCAGGATTGGGAGAGGAGGGGGGGGGTGTTGTGTCTTCCCGTCCTGGGATCAGGCTGGTGGGGTGCAGCTTTGCACGAGAGCCCAGGCAGACGGGACTCCGGGAAAGCTGCCTCCCTCGAGTAGTTTATATGGCGGGATACAAAATAAAATTTAGCAACGTTGTTCTTTGGCATAAAACTTAGGTTTGTTCCGACATTGTCTGCCAAAAAGAGGCTGGAATATACAGCGTGAAACTCACAAAACTTTGAAAGGATATATGTTTAAATGTGAAATCTTCTAGTTTCATGCAAGTCACAAAGGTTTTCTGCCCTCAATGCCCCCTCTACCCATAATCCCCTATGTCTACAATGCCTCTTAGCCCATAATCCCCTCCATCCACAATGTCTTTTTACCCATAACTCCCTCCACAATGTCCCTCTATCCATAATCCCCTCCATCCACAATGTCTTTTTATCCATAATCCCCTCCACCCACAATGCCTCTTTACCCATAATCCCCTCCATCCGCAATGCCCTTCTACCCATAATCCCCTCCACCCACAATGTCTCTTTATCCATAATCCCCTCCGTGCACAATGCCCCTCTACCCATAATCCCCTCCACCCACAATGTCTTTTTATCCATAATCCTCTCCACCCACAATGCCCCTCTACCCATAGTCCCCTCCATCCATAATATCCCTCTACCCATAATCCCCTCCGTGCACAATACCCCTTTACCCATAATCCCCTTGTACCCACAATGCCCTTTTAGTATGAGAGCAAACAGAACAGCACAAATAGCTCTCTTTGCCCAGGGAAGCGGTGCTGTTTGGGGATGATGGGGATTGTAGTCCAACACAGCTGGAAGGCACCAGTTTTGGGGGATTCTGGGTAATGCCATGGCCTCTTTCATTGGCCTGGCCTTGCCTTGCCCACCCCTGCCAGATTACCCAGGATGCACTTGGATTACTTAATCTGAGGCCCACCTCCCCCCTGCCCAGAGACCACGTTACCCATAATGCCCCGCGCGACGCCCCCCGCTCCGTCCGCCGAGCCAACGACGATTCCCTCCTCGGTTTGAACCAGAGCGTCTCTGTCTGCCTTGCGCATGCGCCACCGGGAAGAGCCTCTTTCTCTCCCCTCCCCAACCACGCTGGAACTTCTTTTTGCGCACGCGCCGGACCGCCCCGGCTGCTAAGCGCAGACGTGTACTTTTTTTTTCTTCCGCGCCTGCGTACAAAAGGAGGAGGGGGAAGCGAGTGAAGCGCCTTGGTACATGCGCGGTGATCGCCTCGTCACTTTAATAGGCGGGAGGGCCTTTTTCAGCGTCCGGCCGCTAGGGGGCCGCGCGCACCCGCACGCCTCTCGAACAAAGCGAGGCGTGACGCGTTGTCGCGGGTTCGAGACCCGCCTCCTCGCTTTTTGCAAAGATTTGGGTGGGTGGGGTGTTGGAATCCTAAAAAAAAAACAAAAAAAAAACAACGTATATTGAATAAAATTTACACGAGTCGCCTTTGCAATCCTCCTTGACCAGCAACGCCTTCCCCATCTCTGCCCTTGCAGAAGAGAAGAGGCACTCTGCGTAGGCTCAGAGGCGGCCTCTCCACCAAGGGCTGTGCAATGCATGCCCGGCTGAGCAACACCTTGTGCAGAAGGCTCCCCCACCGATGCACAACTCCAATGTGGGCGCCCCCCTCTCTCTAAACTTGCAAATTCTTTTGGCTCATCCATCAATCGCGATGCAAAGGGATTCCCCCCCCTCCCTCCTTAAAATGGGTGGGTGGGTGGACTGGAGGGGGGTGGGATGAGCCACTCTTCCCCCCGAGCATGCGCACTCTCCCTTCCTCCCTCCCCACCCCCCCCCACCCCTCCCTACGGATCAGCCCCAGCTGCAATAGACCGAAGCGTTAGCCGGCCGCCGCCGCTGCAGGCGCGGCGCTGGGTGGGTGGGTGGGGGTCCCCGCTGGGAAAAGCATCCCCGCCCCGCTTCCCCGGGAGACATGGCCGAGGGCGACGACCTCCACTCTTTTACCTCCATCATGGATGCCCTCGTCCGGATCAGCGTGAGAAACAAGCCTTTTTTTTGGGGGGGGGGGGGTGTCGGATAGATAGATAGATGGATGGATGGAGGGGGAGGGGCAGCCAAGCAGGACAGGGGCGCCCCTCCCTCTGTGCAATATATGGGGAGATTTGGAGGGGGGGGGGTGGAATTTAAATTTTTTTTGGGGGGACCGGGAGAAAATTCGACAATCCGCTATTGTCTCCGTCGTGGGTAGAAGGAAAGTGGGAGCGTCGCTTCTTCCCCCCCTTTTTTTTTTAATTGCCCCCCCACTCCAGGTGGGTGTTGGCTGAGCCCCCCCAAAAAAATCTGGCGCCTTTCCTAATTCCAACCCCCCCCCCCCATTTTTTCCCCTGGGTGTTTTTCTTCTATTCTCCCTCCGGGGCAAAAAAAAAAAAAAATGAGCAAGGATGCTATGAGCATCCGAGCACAGCCGCCGTCGCCATGGCAACCTCCTCCCTGCCTGCTACCCAGGCCGTGGTCCAGCTCTCTCTCTCTCTCTTTTTCCCCCCTCCCCTCCTCTCTCTCTCTCTCTCTCTCTGCTTTGTCCCCTTTTCCTCCCTTGCCTGCCAGCAAGGAAATGGCACCCCGGCTGAGGGTGGGCAAGGTAAGATTTCTTTTTCCCCACCCTCGCCCACCCACGCGCCCACCCACCAAAGCCCATGCTTCCCAGCCTGGGCTTTGGATGATGGGCCACCACGGGAGGAGAGAGGTGGGTGGGGCTTGGCTGGCTCATTTTGGCTAAAATGGAGAGGATTTTTTTGCTGCGAGAGGAAACTCTTGAATCCCTGGCATGGGTGGTGGTGGGGGGCACATGTGGGTGGGTGGGGGGGCTCAGATGCGGGGAGATCCCGAAAGGAAGGTAGGAGGAAGGATCCAGGAATGGATGCCCTTGAAGGATTCGTGGCAAAGATCAGAGACCGGGCAGTCAGCCGAGATGTTTTGAGAAACGGGGAGTGTGTGTGGGGGGGGGGGATCTTTTCATGCGTGGCGATGGAGGAAAATTAGAGACTGGGGGGGTCAGCGGGTATATTTAGATAGCGGCCTCCGGTCTGCCCTTGATCTTAAGACGGATCCCTGGTGGGAACAAAGTCATTTTTAGATCTTTGGGGAGGGGGGAGAGGGAAATCTGTCAGATTCATTTCTTCTTCTTCTTCTGGAATCCATCGGAACTTGGTCTTTGCAGATAGATTGCTCCTGGACAGGAAAGTTCTCCTAAGGTTTCCTTTCTTTCTTTCTTTCTTTTTTTTATGAAAGAAAAAAAATGTTCTTTTTTTCTGATCCTAGACAGATCCCAGGTTGAGAACAAGGAGAAAGTCATTTTTAAATCTTTGGGTGGGTGGGTGGGTGGGGAATCTGTCAGATTTATTTTCTTCTTCTTCTTCTTCTTCTTCTTCTTCTTCTTCTTCTTCTTCTTCTTCTTCTTCTCCTTCTCCTTCTCCTTCTCCTTCTCCTCCTCCTTTTCCTTCTTCAATCCATCAGAACCTGGTCTTTGCAGATAGATTGCTCCTGGACATGGAAGTTCTCCTAAGGTTGCCTTTTTTTTTTCTTTTATGAAAGAGAGAGAAAGGAAATGTTCTTTTTTTCTGATTGATTGGCTGCATTCCGAAGAGCCTCTTGAAACGCTCTCTTGAGCTGTAAAACATGTCGGGGTTATTCTTAGCAAGCCAAGATGGAGTCCTAATTACTTCGTTGGGTTTATTGTGTGTGTGTGTGTGTGGGGGAATCTGGGGTTCAGCTCCAGCAAAAGCCTGAGGGGCTTCTGGATTGCAAGTCCCATCGTCCTCAGCAGCTGATTTTTCGCTGTTTGCCGGTTTGGTCTAATGGTGAACGCACAAGGCTAGGAAGTGGGAGATGCGAGTTCTAGTCCTGCCTTAGGCATGAAAGCCAATTAGGTGGACTTTGGACCAATCACCAGAAGACTGGGAGTTCTAGTCCCGCCTTAGGCATAAAAGCCAATTAGGTGGACTTCGGACCAATCACCAGGAGACTGGGAGTTCTAGTCCTACCTTAGGCATGAAAACCAAATGGGTGACTGTGGGCCAATCACCAGGAGACTGGGAGTTCAAGTCCCGCCTTAGCCCTGAAAACCAGCTGGACGACCTTGAGCCCATCCATCTCAGCCCAACCCACCTCACCTCACAAGGTTGTCGTTTTTTTGCGGGGTAGAAATAGCAGGAGGAAGGCGTGTTGGATACATTTAGCCACCTTGAATGACTTGTAAACCTAATAAAGGCGGGATTACAAATACATTTTACAAGGACCCCCTATAACAGCTGATCCGATCTCGTGGCGGGTACCAAAATAGAGCACGATTATTTGCAGATTTGGCGCTTTTGGTTTTTTTCCCCCCCTTCCAACTCTCCTCCCTCCTCTTTTCTTTTTCCTTTTCTTTTTTCCCTTTTTTTTTTTTTTTTTTTTTGCAGACGAGCATAAAAAATATGGAGCGAGAACTGCTGTGCCCAGTCTGCAAAGAAATGTACAAGCAACCTCTGGTTTTGCCATGCATGCATAACGTTTGCCACATCTGCGCCACCGAAGTCCTTCTGCAGCAGGGTTACATCTGTCCGGACCCCACCTCGGAGCCAACCTCCCCGGCGTCCACCCCAGCCACACGGAGTCCTCGTTTAGGGCGCCGGATCGTGCCAAAACCGGAGCGGTTAGACCGGCTTCTGAAATCGGGTACTCTTCTTTTGGACTTCCTGTCCGATTGGATCTTTGAAAATACAAGGCAGTCCTTGACTTATGACCGCAATTGGATCCCAGTGTTTCTGGTGCTAAGTAAGACAGTGGCTAAGGGAGGTTCCGCTCCATTTTACGACCCAGTTAAACGAATCCCCTGCCGTCGTTAAGTCAGGAACTTGGTCGTGAGGTGAATCTGGCATCCCCGTTGACTGTCCTTGTCAGACGGTCGCAAAACGGGACCACGGGACGCTGCGACCTCATCATAAATAGGAGTCGGCGTGGGGAGGGGCAAGCGTCTGAATTTTGACCACGTGTTCGCAGGGATCCTAGGTAGAGGCAGATATTTCTCTCTCTCTGGGCACTCTGAGAATATATCTGCTGGGAAAAAAGACTCCGCACTGGTGACAGGAAGGGCATCGGGCCAGTAAACAGTCAGTTCCATTCAGTTGCCCAGATGATGGGGTCGTTAAAAGAGGATTGATCGCAGGGATGCTGCCATGTCGTCAGTGTGAAAAACGGTCCGAAGGTCACTTTTTTCACTTGTAACTTCGAACAGTCGCTAGACGAGCTGTCATAAGTCGAGGACTAGCTATATACGGTTGCCGAGTGTTGAGTCGACAACATCTCGAGGGCACCAAATCCACATTTGGAGAGGAATCCAGAACCAGACAAAAGCAATTGTGGAGAGAGAGAGAGAGAGAAGATCCCTGAACGGATCTTTCCATCAAATTGCTTAGAGATAGACTGCTCCTGCCCGGAGCAGTCCTCCTTTGTCAATCTCCTAAGTAACATCCGGAAAACATATTTCTTCTTTGTAATCATCATAATCATCATCTTTTAACGACCCCATAATTGCTCACGGGGTGGAGTCTGGGCAACTGAAAGGAGCTAGCAGAGTGTTTTTAATGGCCGGATGCCTTTCCTGTTGGCAATGAGGAGTTTTGTTCGGCAGATATATATCCTCATTGTGCCCAGAGAGAGATCCTCTACCTAGGATCGAACTCGCAGCCTCCTGATTGGGAGCTGAGAACTCCGCACCACTCTCCTTTGTAATAATGTTCCCCGTTTTCCATTCCACCCAGGTTTCGGCACGTATCCCGGCCGGAAACGGGGTGGCGTCTTGCACCCCCAGAGCATTCTCTTTCCGTGCCCGCTGTGCCAACGAGACGTGGACCTGGGCGAGCGAGGTTTGGGCAGCCTCTTCCGGAACCTGACGCTGGAACGGGTGGTGGAGCGTTACCGCCACACCATCAATGTCAACGCGGCCATCATGTGCCAGTTCTGCAAGCCGCCGCAGCTGGAAGCCACCAAGGGCTGCACCGAGTGCAGATCCAGCTTTTGCAACGAATGCTTCAAACTCTACCACCCGTGGGGGACGCAGAAAGCGCAGCACGAACCGATCCCTCCGACGCTCACTTTCCGTCCCAAAGTAAGGCTCCCCTCTCGCCTTCGAGGGCTCAAAATGTGCCCCCCCAATTCCTTTCCTGAAGACTAAATGACCTCCCAGGTCCCTTCCAACTCTCTTTTCTGTTTCTATATCTATTTTTATACCTTAGTTCCGAAGGAAAACATTTGTGTTTTCATTTCTTAGATTTGAACACCCCATTCATGTTTTTATTTCGTAAGGTTCGTATTCTACTTTTAGTTCATCTTCTTTTAATAATCCCTTGCGGGGTGGAGTCGGGGCAACTAAATGGAGTTGAGTGTTTACTGGCCGGATGCTGTTCTTGTTGCCAGAGCGGAGTTTTGTTCAGCAGATATATTCTCATTGTGCCCAGAGAGAGAAATATTTGTCTTCTGGGCACGATGAGAATGTATCCGCTGAAAAAAACCCCTCCACATTGGCGACAGGAAGGTTCAAAAACAACGTCTAAGGATCGTCCTCGTTTAGTGACCACAATTGGCGAAATAAAACCACAACGGACAATCTTCCTTCCAGCTTTCTTTTGCTTAACAAAGGTCACAAACACGAGGATTGGCTGACAAATTACTTTTTCATCAGCGTTGTAACTGCAGACGGATGTTCTTTGCAGGGTTTGCTGTGTCCCGAACACCGAGAAGAAGTCACTCATTACTGTAAAACCTGCCAGCATTTGGTGTGCCAGTTGTGTCGAGTTCGTCGCACGCACGCGAGTCATAAAATCACGCCTGTGCTCAGCGCCTACCAGGCTCTTAAGGTGAGAATTTTGTAGAAGCTCATATTTTTTTCCCCCGTCTCCGAGTCCTTGACGTTTTAATCGGCCACCAAATAGAAACACAATTATTACACAATCTTTGGAAGGGACCTGGAGTGGATTATGGGAACACATCTCCTGTTTTTTTTTCCGTGCAACTAAACCAAAGCAGGAAACGTCTTAAAATGTCCTCTATAATAATAAAATAGCGATTTTTTTTCTTTGCAAGGTGTTGACTTTGACGCCAAATCCGATATTATTATTATTATTATTATTGCCAAATGAGAGTTTTCAGATGAGTTTTAATCCTCGGGATCAGGAGTGAAATCCAGCAGGTTCTAACAGGTTCTGGAGAACCGGTAGCGGAAATTTTGAGTAGTTCGGAGAACGGGCAAATACCACTTCTGGCTGGCCCCAGAATGGAGTGGGAATGGAGATTTTGCAATATCCTTCCCCCAGAAGGGGAGGGAATGGAAATTTTGCAGTATCCTTCCCTTGGAGTGTGGAGGGAATGGAGATTTTGCAATATCCTTCCCCTGCCACGCCCACCAAGCCACACCCACAGAACCGGTAGGGAAAAATTTTGGATTTCACCCCTGCTCGGGATTAACAGGGAGGCCATGATACGATGTCATCCAGATTTCCAGAAAGGGAGGGAGGGAAGGATTGGATTCCAGAGGAGCAAGAGACAACTCAGTTCAGAAAGTTAGTGTATGAGAAAGTGGGTGAAGACAGCTCCTTCTCAATAGTTCCCATAGTACAGTAATGGCTAACCTTTTTTTCTTCGGATGCCAAAAGCACGCGTGACAGCGCGCGCACGTGTCAGCACCCATACTGCAATGCGTTCCCCCCGCGCATGCATTGCATGACCCCCTACGCTCCCCCGTGCATGTGCATGTGACCCCCCTATGACCTCTCCCCCCCGCATATGTGTGTGAGGGGTGGTGTCAGGTTTCGATATCGTCTTCAAATAAAATAAATTGCATTTCCAAACAGATAGTCTTTGAAGAAATCTTTCATTTTATTAAGCACGACAATCTGCCCCGGATCGTGGCGTAGCCAACTCTGACTTCCTGACCCCAAACCTTCCCTTTCCGTTCCCCAATTCTCTGCGTCTCATTGGCCATCTTCCAAATCACTCTCCCCATATCTACTGCTTCAGCTCCCAGGAATGTCCCCCCTCCCATCTCATCTCCTAGGGGATATTATCTTCAGGGAAAATAAGTAGGTGAGAAGTCAAGCGTCCTCTTGCCAGCTGCCCCCCTCTTCTCCTTCTTATGTCAGCACTAGAGTAAATGCAGGTTGAAGTGCTGACAGGTGGGACTCAAAAAGTTAGCAACCTGCATCACAACGGGATGGGGGGCCGTTTTCGCCTGCCCCCCCCAGTCTCTGGAGGCTATCCTTTTGGAACTTCTGGGAGGCCTGTTTTTTGCCCTCCCCAGGCGCTGGAGGTTTTCTCCGAGCCTCTGGTGGGGGGGGCGAAAACAGCCTCCCCTGGGCTCTGGAGCCCTCCAGAGGCCAGAAACGGGGCCGTTTCTGCACTTCCGGAACGTGTGTGCCACTCCCACCACGCTGCCCCCATCCGCCACACATGTATGCAAATCTCACACATACACCCCACTCCCTGCGCATCCCGAAAATCAGCTGGCCGGCGGGAGGCATGCACGCATGCGCAGTGGACATGTGATAGGTTCGCCATCACAGCCATAGTATGTCCTCTTTTTGGAGGTCGTGTTAGCATGCTTTAGCTCGGTACGATTCTGTCCCTGGGTGAAAAAACGATAAATCTTCTTAGAAGAATCGCCGAGGGATTTTCTTGGGTTTTGGAGCCTGATAGAGATCAGGGGTCTGTAGGATCACTCCCGCTGCCCAGTTACGTCACTCTATTTTTTTCTCGCTCGCAGGAAAAATTGACGAAAAGCCTAACTTATATCCTGAGCAATCAAGACACGGTGCAGTCACAAATCAACGAATTAGAAGAGACTCTTCGACTCACGGAGGTAACGTTGCTTTTCGTTGTTATTTTGTTGGGGTGAAAATCCAGCAGGTTCTGACAGGTTCTGGAGAACCGGTAGCGGAAATTTTGAGTAGTTCGGAGAACCGGCAAATGCCACCTCTGGCTGGCCCCAGAGTGGGGTGGGAATGGGGATTTTGCAGTATCCTTCTCCCAGGAGTGGGGTGGGAATGGGGATTTTGCAGTATCCTTCTCCCAGGAGCGGGGAGGGAATGGGGATTTTGCAGTATCTTTCCCCTGGAGTGAGGTGGGAATGGGGATTTTGCAGTATCCTTCTTCCAGGAGTGGGGAGGGAAAGGGGATTTTGCAGTATTCTTCCCCAGGAGTGGGGAGGGAATGGGGATTTTGCAGTATCCTTCTCTCAGGAGTGGGGAGGGAATGGGGATTTTGCAGTATCTTCCCCCAGGAGTGGGGTGGGAATGGGGATTTTGCAGTATCCTTCCCTCAGGAGTGGGGAGGGAATGGGGATTTTGCAGTATCCTTCCCCTGGAGTGAGGTGGGAATGGGGATTTTGCAGTATCCTTCCCCTGGAGTGAGGTGAGAATGGGGATTTTGCAGTATCCTTCCCCCAGGAGTGGGGAGGGAATGGGGATTTTCCAGTATCCTTCCCTTGGAGTGGGGGGGAATGGGGATTTTGCAGTATCCTTCTCCTGGAGTGGGGAGGGAATGGGGATTTTCCAATATCCTTTCCCTGGAGTGGGGTGGGAATGGGGATTTTGCAGTAACCTTCATTGTGCGTCTCTCCCCCCCTTTCCCCTCCCCGTATTGTCAAGTTGTCAAATTTCCTCGCAGGTGAATGGCACTCAGGCGAAGGAAGAGATCATAAGGTTGATGAACAATTTAAGCAGCCTGCTGGATGAGAAGCGATCCGCCCTGCTTAACGCCATCGAAGATTGTCGCCAAGACCGGGTCGGTCGCCTACAAACTCAGCTGCAGGAACATCAGGCCATGATGGAAAATTCTGGAATGGTAGGCTACTCACAAGAAGTCTTGAAGGAAACCGACCAGCCCTGTTTCGTCCAGGCCGCCAAGCAGCTTCATCACAGGTGCGTTTTGCCAAAAAACAGCAAAAAACAACAACAACCCCAAAACCCATTGGGGAGGCTGGATTCACTTAGCGACCGTCTGATCCGCTTAATGACTGTACGATCCCACTGTCGGTGATTGCGGTAAGTCATTTTGCCAGTTGGATTCACTTAACAACCCTCTGATTTGCTTAACAACGGTACGATCCCACTGTCGGTGATCGTGGTAAGTCATTTTGCGGGCGGGATTCATTTAACGGCCATCTGATTCGCTTAACAACTGTATGAATCCACTGTCGGTGATTGCGGTAAGTCATTTTGCGGGCTGGATTCACTTAGCGGCTGTGTTTCGCTTAACAACTGTACGATTCCACTGTCAGTCACGGCGGTCGTAAGTCGAGTCGGACTTGATTTGATGACACATTTTTAACAGCGGTAAAAATTGATCAAATCAGGTCCGACTCGACTTAGGACCGTCCTGACTTCATAGTGGAAAATTCGGACCCAATTGTGGTCATAAGTTGAGGGACTGCCTGTACAGTGTCAATGTATGTGTATATAGTTAGTCCTCGGCTTAACGACAATTCATTTAGTGACCGTTGAAGGTCACGACGACACTGAAAAAAGTGATGGTTTTTCCAAATTCACTCGACCAACGTCTCACTTAGTGACAGAAAGTTTGGGGCTCCATTGTGGCCGTAAGTCGAGGACTTCCTGTACAATATAAATGTGCGTGTGTATTGTCTCTCACAATCCAGTAAGTGATGGTGGTTTATCTATATTCAGAGACTAATTTTTTTTCCCCCCTGATTCTTGATTTATTTTTCCTGCTCTCATCTGGGCTGCTCCGCCTTTACGACAGGATCCTCAGAGCGACCGATTCCCTTCAGGCGTTCCGGCCAGCGGCCAGTGCCTCCTTCAGCCAATTCCAGGTGGACGTGAGCCGAGAAGTGAAGCTGCTTACAGACCTAATTTTTATTAAAGGTGCGTCAAAAGCCGTCATTAAATGATGCTTGGCCTTCTTCCTTCCGGCTACGACAAAAATTTTAATTTCTCTCCCCCCAAAATTAAAATGGCAGTTTATAGATTAGTGGCCAACTACGGCTTCCATTTCTGACAGACATTTCTTAAAATCTGCCCTGTTTCTATGGCCGCCGTCATCGTTTTCAAGTCGCTACAGGCGGTCCTCGTTTAGCGACTGCCTCCTTTTAGCGACCATTCGCAGTGACGACCCGTGACGAGAAAGTAACCTTGCAACCATTCCTCGCATCGAAGACCTTCGCAGGTCTTGTAAAGCAAACAGATCATTAGCACGGTCGACGTTCTACTTAGCGACTGCCTCGTTTAACGGCCCCGTTGTTGGTTCCCACGGCGGTCGCTAAACGAGGATGACCTGTAACTGTCAGGCGTGCTGGTTGTTACCAATATAGTTTCAGAGTGCTTTGCACGGGGTTGTAAGTACCCGTGTAGATTTCTCAACCTTGGCGATTTTAAGATGTGTGGACTTCGACTCCCAGAATTCCCCAGCCAGTCAGGTCAAAGTCTATACATCTTCCCCTTCTGGCTGGGGAATTCTGGGAGTTGAAGTCCACTCATCTTAAAGCATGCAGGCTAGGGAATTCTGGGAGTTGAAATCCACCTCTCTTAAAGCATGCAGGCTGGGGGATTCTGGGAGTTGAAGTCCATCCCCTCTTAAAACAAGCTGGCTGGGGAATTCTGGGAGTGGAAGTCCACCTCTCTTAAAACAGGCTGGCTGGGGGATTCTGGGAGTTGAAGTCCACCCCTCTTAAAACAGGCTGGCTGGGGGATTCTGGGAGTTGAAGTCCACCCCTCTTAAAACAGGCTGGCTGGGGGATTCTGGGAGTTGAAGTTCACCCCTCTTAAAACAGGCTGGCTGGGGGATTCTGGGAGTTGAACTTCACCCCTCTTAAAGCATGCTGGCTGGGGGATTCTGGGAGTTGAAGTCCACCCCTCTTAAAACAAGCTGGCTGGGGGATTCTGGGAGTTGAAGTCCACCCCTCTTAAAACAAGCTGGCTGGGGGATTCTGGGAGTTGAAGTCCATCCCATCTTAAAACAAGCTGGCTGGGGGATTCTGGGAGTTGAAGTCCACCCCTCTTAAAACAGGCTGGCTGGGGGATTCTGGGAGTTGAAGTCCACCCCTCTTAAAGTTGCCAAGGTTGGGAATCGCTGCTGTAGATCAAAAGACTTGAATATCTCAAGAGTTTCCTGCAACTGGAGTGCCAACTCTGTACTGTGAGCCTCTCGGGGCACGTACTGTGTTGTTTTTTTGTTGTGTTGTGTATATGTGTTGCATGACCTGTGGAAGAGCGGAAAGACCTTGGAGCCTGGAACCGTCGGCGTGGTGGTGAGTCCACCTTGGCCCTTACCTGTCCCTCACCTGCGGACAGGAGTACCTGAAATCCTTTCCGATGCTTTGATTCCCATCGCTTGTATCATTTGTAATTCTCAGGGTCCCTTCGCCCCAGCCAGCCAGCTTCCCTCTTTCTCCCCTGGCCCGGATGCGATCCATAATCCACAGCCGGCCCCAAGTTCGAGCCACAGAGCCTGCCCACCCCACGGCCCAATTCTCTGAGGTGTTTTTGGCCGTTGACTGACCTATTCATCACCGAAGGGGATCGCACGGCCCTCGGACGCTGCGCCCGTCCTAAATACGGGGTCCGTTGCCAAGCACCTGAATCGTGAAATACACGGGGCTACTGCCGCGGGTGTACGTCCGAGAAACTCGCTTTTTTTCCCAGGGCCGTGGTAACTCCCAACGGTCGCTAAACGAGCGGTCGCAAGTCGGGAACGGCCCGTAGTTTCGAAATGGATTGATGTAGGGCAAAACGACAGCTACTAGAGCTTTCGGTAGACAGCGGGAATCCTGGTTGTTTTGGCTCCCACGGGAACCGTGTTGGAGATCACGAGTTTAATTTTGGTTTCCTGCCGGGTCGAAGCCCGCCCGCCGCCCACCCCACCACGGCCCACTCCTGCCAGGTGCGTGGCTGTTGACCCCTCTGCTTTACCTCTCTTTGTTTATAGGCTGGGTCTGCTGCTGAGACATCACCGCAGTTAAAACTGAGGCAAGTCACGTCCCACTCCACCGATCCCGTCCCGCCCCGATCCTTCTCCCCCTCCCCACACTTCTCTTTCTTCTCCTCAACCCTTCCATTGCATCCATCCCTGCCTCTCCCTTCTCCCTTCCCGTCCTCAGACCTTCGTTTTGGGACCTTATTTCAAAGACCTTGTTGAAATAAACATTCTAGTCCTCATGAAGGCCGGAAGAGCTTCCGCGAGGGCTTAGAATGCTGGAATGCTTATTTGCACCAAGAGTTTCCGATCGAAAGTGTTCTGAAGGCTTTTCCTACCCGCCACGGCTCCCTGCAGTTCCCCTCGGTGGCCTCTCCCTAAGTTTTGCGAAACAAACAAACCATGGCTTAGTTTGTCAAAATTTTTGTTAGCCTGGTTCGGTTGGACTGAACTTGGGTGGGACGGGTTCCTCCAGTGATCTTCTCGGCAGTGAAAACCTGGTTGTGGAGTTCCCAAAAGAAGGCAAAGCGAGGTTAGATATGATTGAGAGAGAGGGAATGGAGTACCAGAGAATGGGCACCAACAGGTGGCTGGCACAAAAAACCCCACCCCATGTCATTCTTGCTTTGGTGTCCTGTTGCCAAGTCTTTCATATTGACATCTTCAAGACTTGCTTTCCCCAACCTGACGCTCTGTATAAACGTAGGCCACCGGTACCCATTATCCTCTCCACCAGCAGGGCCATGCTAGGGGTGCATTATGGGACCTGTAGTTCAACAGAACCTCTTGTCCTTCTGTACGGTGCGAGTTCCAAAGCCTTGACTTATTTGCAGATTTAATCAGATGGCAGAGCAAAAAGTGCCTTCGCGTAACCAGCTAAAGGCACCCCTAAGTGCAAAAGATAAGCTTACTTCTAATCATCATCTGTTGCTTGCTGACTTCCTGTAAATCCATGGCTTAATTTATTTGGGACAAAACAACAACCACCAGGGAGTCCGGTAGACGACGGGAATCCTGGTTATTTTGGCCTCCACGGGAACCGTGTTGGAGCTAAAAAGCTTAATTTTGATTAGTTTCAATGGTGTCCCAAATCCTTTCCTTTATTTTCGGCATCTCTCCTCCCGTATCCTTGCACCCTTCTCTTGTTTTTCTCACTCTCCGTCTCTCTCTCTCTTCCCTCCTCCGCCTCTTCCTCTGATTTTTTCCCCGACTTGCACTCAGTCTCTTGTGCCCCCCCGGATTCTTCTCAGCAGCTTGCCTATCCCCCTTGATTCTTGTCCCTCTCCCCTTCCGATGTTCCTCCGCGGAACATGCCCGTTTCTTCTCCGTACTTCGGGACCTCGTACCTGGTCGTCTGCGGTCAGTCCGCAAAGCGCTCGGCTGCGCCGTGCAGCCCGTGGTCTGACATCGCGCGCCTTCCTCTCTCTCTCTCCTCTCCCCTCCCGTTGCAGCCCCGGAGGCTCCTGTGATCGACACGCAGCGGACGTACGCCTACGACCAGATCTTCCTCTGCTGGCGCCTGCCGCAGCATTCACCAGCCGCCTGGCACTACACGGTGGAGTTCCGGCGGGCCGAGCCCAAGGGCAAGGCGCTCAAACTGTGGCAGAGACGGGAAGAGGTCCGAGGCACGAGCGCCGTTGTGGAGTACGTGGACACGGATAGCGTTTACGTGCTGCGCGTCCGAGGATACAACAAAGCTGGCTTCGGAGACTACAGCGAGGATATCTACCTCCGTACGCCGCCTGCACCCGGTAAACCCTCCTTTCTCGTTTTCCTCGTCTCGCGTTTTTCCTTTTTCCAGTGCTGTTGTAACTTTGAACAGTCACACAACGGATGGTTGTAAGTTGAACACTACAGTAGCGGCCAAAATTGTGGAAACCTTTTGGGAAAAGTGTATTTTCTAAAACTAGCTAATAACACCACTTTTTTTGGGGAGTAGTACCATAAAATTATATATCCATGGAAAGATAATTTAATCAAGAATGTAATGAAATAATTTTTAGGAAGGATTTGCTATTAGAATAGCAGTTGCGGTATAAAGAAGAAAAGTGAAACACGTAGAAAAAACGAGATATACAAAAATGATATACAAAAATATTTCGTTGGGTATTTTGAATGACGGCCTTCCAATGAAATTGTGTGCATGTGCGCAAGCTGGAGCACCCGGAACCTGAGGACCAACTGGCTGGCGCACGCACGCCTGTTTTTTCAGGCTGTTTTTGGGCCGTTTTCAGGCCTGTTTTTGAGCCGTTTTCAGGCCATTTTTCAGGTCATTTTCAGGCTGTTTTTGGGCTGTTTTCAAGTCTGTTTTGGGGCCGTTTTTCAGGCTGTTTTTGAGCCGTTTTCAGGCCTGTTTGGGGGTCGTTTTTCAGGCTGTTTTTGAGCCGTTTTCAGGCTGTTTTTCAGGTCATTTTCAGGCTGTTTTTGGGCTGTTTTCAGGCCTGTTTTTGGGCCGTTTTTCAGGCTGTTTTTGGGCCGTTTTCAGGCCTGTTTTGGGGCCGTTTTTCAGGCCTGTTTTTGGGCCGTTTTCAGGCCATTTTTCAGGTCATTTTCAGGCTGTTTTTGGGCTGTTTTCAAGTCTGTTTTTGAGCCGTTTTCAGGCTGTTTTTCAGGTCATTTTCAGGCTGTTTTTGGGCTGTTTTCAGGCCTGTTTTGGGGCTGTTTTTCAGGCTGTTTTTGGGCTGTTTTCAGGCTGTTTTGGGGCTGTTTTCAGGCCTGTTTTGGGGCCGTTTTTCAGGCTGTTTTTGGGCCGTTTTCAGGCCTGTTTTGGGCCGTTTTCAGGCCTGTTTTTGAGCCATATTCAGGCTGTTTTTCAGGTCATTTTCAGGCCATTTTCATGCCTGTTTTAGGGCCATTTTCAGGCTGTTTTTCCAGCCATTTTCATGCCTGGTTTTTGGCCATTTTTTGGCCGTTTTCAGGCCATTTTCCAGGCTATTTTGGGGGCGTTTTCGGGCCATTTTGAGGCTGTTTTTCTGGCCATTTTCATGCCTGTTTTTTGGCCGTTTTTCGACCGTTTTTTGGGCCATTTTGAGGCTGTTTTTCTGGTCATTTTCATGCTTGTTTTTTGGCCATTTTTCAGGCTGTTTGGGGGCCATTTTCAGGCCTGTTTTTGGGGCCATTTTTTGGGCCATTTTCAGACCATTTTCCGGCGCTCTGGCACTTGCGAAGACCAGCTGGCTGGCATACATGTGCACGCCGGAAACCAGAAGTGCAGCTGGCAACGGCACACGTACCCACAGAGAGGGCTCTGCGTGCCACCTGTGGCACGCGTGCCATAGGTTCCCCATCCTGTGTTTAGGCTCTTCCTATATTCTCACAGCTCCTGTTCTCATATGGTTTAGGCTCTTCCTAATTCTTTGTTCCTCGCTTTCTTCTCCCATCCCCTCTTCCTTCCCCCAAGTGCTGAATTTCTTTCTGGACAATCGGTGGGGTTTCAACCGAGAACGCCTGGCCATTAGCAAGGACCAGCGAGCGGTCCGCAGCGTTCCCGGTCTTCCCATGCTGTTTGCCGCCGAGCGTTTGATGACCAGCTGCCATCTCTCCGTTGACCTGGTGATCGGCGACGTGGCGGTCACTCAAGGACGCAGCTATTGGGCCTGTTGCGTGGATCCCAGTTCCTACCTGGTCAAAGTCGGCGTAGGGCTGGAGAGCAAGCTGCAGGAATGGTTCCAGGTGCCCCAAGACGTGACGAGCCCCAGGTGAGCATATATTCAGAAAGGCAGAGAAGGAATTAAGTTTAGAACTTGTTCAATCACAACTCTGAAGATCTAGAACGGTGTGTGTGGGCGTGGCCATGTTGTGGATTTAATAAGACCAACGCAACTTTTCAGGGTTAGCCAGAGACATTGTATATTGCGCAATAGGTTCAAAGCTCGTTCGTACATGAAGCGTTGAACAAAGACAGAAATTAGCTACAATGGTTTTTATACCCTTCTAAGACAAAGGATTCTGTTAACTCGGCAGTTTATGTGATCATATACATTTGTCATATTTAATTGACACTTCCCAATTACTAAGTTTTACATTTTTCTTTGCCAACAGTCATAATTCTTTTTGTAAATTACTGAAGCATAGATTCAGATTATCTCTTGTTGATATTACATGTGGTCATCCTTTGATCTGTTTTAACCTTCAAACAAATATCTCTATCTCTGGCAACTGAGGGGCCCCTCTTGTGAATGTTTCTACTTCAAAGGAATTCTCTCCTTTCAACTGGAGATAATTGGCTTCCCTCAAACAAGCACATTTCCTTCTTACAATACTATGAATAAAGAGGGCCCTTCAGTGATCATCCAGCTGGACCCGCATTTACCTACATTAGCCATGGTGGGCGTGGAGTAGTCAGCCTCCTGCACCATGGGGTGGGGGGCATTTTTTCCCTCCCTGGGCTCCGGATGCTTTTCTCGAGCCTCCGGGAAGGTGAAAACGGCCTCCCCAAGCTCCAAAGGCCCTCTGGAGGCCGAAAACTTCAGGTAGGCCCGTTTTTCACCCTCCCTGAGCCTCCGCAGGCATCCTGCACTTACCAACATCCGAAACGGGCCGTGTGGAGACTCCTGGGAGCGGCAGGACAGGATGGGTGGGGATTTGGGGGTTCTCCGAACTGCATAGAATCTTAGCTAGAGATTCTCCCAAACCCCTACGAACCACCAGCAGCCTACCCTTGCTTCTGTCCTTCCAAGATCGGTAAAACGAGGACCCAGATTGTTGGGGGGCAAGATGCTGACTCTGTAAACCGCTTAGAGAAGGCTGTGAAGCACTGTGAAGCTGTATATAAGTCTAAGGGCTATGGCTATTTCCTTCCTTCCTTCCTTCCTTCCTTCCTTCCTTCCTTCCTTCTTCCCTTCCTTCCTTCCTTCCTTTCCTTACTTACTCCTTCCTTCCTTCCTTCCTTCCTTCCTTCCTTCCTTCCTTCCTTCCTTCCTTCCTTCCTTCCTTCCTTCCTTCCTTCCCAGCGGTTAGAAAGCAGTATTGCAGGCTAACTCTGCCCACTCTCTGCCAGGAGTTCGAATCTCACTGGCTCCAGGTTGACTCAGCCTTCCGTCCTTCCGAGGTCCTTAAAACGAGGACCCAGATTGTTGGGGGGGCAAGAGGCTGACTCTGTAAACCGCTTACAGAGGGCTGTAAAGCACCGTGAAGCGGTATATAAGGGCTATCGCTATTGCTAATCACCGTGGCAAGCAAGGTCGTAAAAGGGGGCAAAGCTCACTTAACAACCATCTCATTGAGCAACAGAAATGTTGGGCTTAATTGTGATGTAAATTGGGTTGCTCTTTTCGACTGCGAAAATGAATGAACCGAGAATGGACGTTTTGCTTTTCCTTTCAAGAATCTGTATTTTACCTCGAATCATTTTTCTCCGGCTCAGGTACGATCCGGATAGCGGGCACGACAGCGGTGCTGAGGATACCACGTTGGAGTCATCGCCGCCCTTCGCCTTCCTGACCATCGGCATGGGCAAGATCCTCCTTTCCCACGGAGTGTCGCTGACCTCTCGGGATCCCGGCAATTCCACCGTGCCGCTGCCTCCCCGCGTTGGCATCTGTCTCGACTACGAGCACAGCAAAGTGACGTTCTTCGACGCCGTCTCCTTCCGCAGCCTATGGGAGTGCGGGGTAGACTGCTCGGGGCCCGTCTGCCCGGCCTTCTGCTTCATCGGCGGCGGCGCCTTGCACCTTCAAGAGCTGGTGGTCAGCCGTCAGGAACGGAAAGTAACCATCAGCGGCTTCTCGAAGCTGGACTGAATTTGCCGTCGGCCGATTCCGAGCATGTTCGGGGAGAGGATCCACCAGCAGAGGGAGACCTTGGGGTCTGGTGGGTGGGTGGGGGCTCTCCAGCCCCTGCTTGCAAAAAAAGAAAATGAAAAAAATATCTCTAGGTATGGGGTGAATGAGCAGAGGGTTTCAGCGGTTAGGAACAGGGCAGAGCATATGTTGAGCAATGCTGCCCTCTAGTGAACTTCCAACAGATAGACTCTTTAAATTCCGACGGCGGCGGTACCCTCTTCCCATAAAAATTGAGCATCCCAGCTGTGGGGACTAAGAGCAACTTCCCCCCCACAGCCGTCCCATGAAGGGGGATTTTTTAAAACTATCCAACGTCCTTTCTCTGTTTTGTTCTCATCTTCTTCAACGCACCGCCTAAACTTCTGGGGGGAAATCCAGATTTTCCCCACCCTTTTCGTTCCTGTCCGGGGCAGGAATCTCAGTTGAGAAAAGACAAACATGACCCCATCTCCCCCCAAATCCTTGTTTGGAGCATGGCTGAGTTTGGAATGGCTTCCAATGCCTTTCCCCCCCACACTTTTTGTGTTGAAAAAGATAAAAAAAAAAAAAGATTGTAAAACGCCATCTTGAAACCATCCTCTCTTCAATTCTGTCTCTTTACCCGTTAGGTACAATCGGTCCCGCTGTGGTCATCGTTTTAAATCAATCTCTCTTTTTTAAAAAAAGTCACTCGTCATGCTCCTCAAATTTACCGCTCCTGTGAATCGCTCCGTAACTTGTTTCCTAATTTTGGCAACTTCCAATTTTTCTTCGGCGGTTGTGACACGCGGCTACCTATAATTGTATCGTCTCTCAGAAACTATGAGCAGCTGGGAAGATAACCACGTTTTAAAAATTTCCGACTGTTTCCTTGCCAGAGTTTGCTTCTTTCTGGCTCGACCGAGTGTCGATCCCCGGCGCGACTAAGTGTCGATCCCCGGCCCGAAGCTATCGCCGAAACCCGCAAATGGTTTCTAAGCAGGATTTCACAGCCTAAATTTCTCAGCTGAAAACGGGGCATGAATTCCCCCTAATTCCCTAACCGGGAATCAAAATTGCTCTTTTTCCCCCGTTTAAAACAATGCTAGAGTTTCTTTCCCAAAAAGTTCCTTCTCGTAAAACTAAAGATAGCCAAGTTTTTGTTGGGTATTGTTTCTCGGTTTCTTCTACGCCAAAGCTGTTTTGACATCCTGAATTTCCGGTTTAGCTCGGGATCCGTTTGATCTTCCACCGTGGAAAAGCGGCCGGGGGTGGGGGGTCCCAAACAAGGACGTGACAAATCATCGATTGACGACAATTCTTTTTTAACGACTTTCCAAGATAACGACAAAAAAAAGTGACTTTTGCAACTGCCCCATTGTCTCCATGACGGCGTGATTAAAAATGTGCGCGCTTGGCCATCTGCACGAATTGACGAAGGCGGCAAATTCCCTGGGATCGTGGGCCGTTTGCGACCGTTCCCGGGTTGTCTTCCCATAACCCAACATCCACGAGGGAAGCTGGATTCGCTTAACAACCATGGTGATCGGCTGAACGACCCAGCACCCACAAAAAAAAAGAAAGAAAGATGGCGCTCGCTTAACGAGTGGAAATTCCGGTTGCCATTACGGTCGTAAGCCAAATTGCTACCTGTGACTGGACGTCGAGCGCCCTTTCCCAGGCTGAACGGAGTGAAATCCAACAGGTGCAGAGCCCGTGACGGTTCAGTGCCCAGGAGAGGTGGTTTTGGTTTGGTTTCTGAAAAAGGGAACTGTTTTGTAAGTGTTGAGGTGTTTTGTGACAATATGGTGCCTGGTAGAATATATCCCCTAACCCCCACCCCCTCTGCAAACCCCTTCCCTAAATTAGCCCTGTTTTCATCAAACTTCCTTCTTGGGGCCCGTTTTTTTTTTTTAATTATTATTTTGGTCTCGGTTCTTCTCAGCATGCGCGACGAGAGCCATGCTGGATTGTGCGTCGGTGTTGTTGCGGAATTTGTGGTCGCGAAAAAAGAAAAGGGGTACCGGAGGCCCTCACGAGGCCGGTGTGAATCCCCTCGGGGTGGAGGGGGGCTCGGCGGAGATTAGAGGGATCACCGAGGGATCTTTTTTTTTTTTTTTTCAAGGAACGCGAGCGAACCAGCCAAAAACCAAGCACAGGTTGTGAGTTCGAAAAAAATCCAACAACGCCATGACAATCTCTGCGGTTTGCCTCAGAAAAGCCGCTCAATTTGGCGGACTCTCCCTCCATCCACACACACACCTAATGTTGTTGTTGGTTTCTTTTTTTTTTTAAATTTTAATTAGGCCTCCCCTTCCCTGTCCCCTTCTGAGTCCACACTGAGGACTAGAATCTTGCTTCCTGAGGAGAGAACACCACGTAGAGTTGGCTCGCACCTCGTACGCAATCCCCGGCCTAGGTTGAAAAAAAACGGACCTAGGGACGGACGGACACAGAGAGTCCAACGGGGTAGAAACCTTGCTACGTTCCTCCTCCTGCCCCTCTTTCTTTTTTTTTTTTCTCTTTCCATTTCTTTGGCCAGATTGTTAACTTAAAAATAAATAAAAACGAATAAAAATTTTAATTGTTGGCTTTGGTTGAAGTTTTTTTTTTTAAAAAAAAATTGAACGGAAGGTGTCGTTCCAATCTGAGCCAATAGAGAGCGCTGTGACCTTACGATTGTACAGAATAAATTCTCTTTTTTTTCCTCCTCTTAAGAAATTTTGAGTTTTGCTGCAGAGGGAAATGTTTGGAATTTTTTGCTTTTCTGGGATCGTTAAGGCTTCTGTCTCTTTCCATTTCTTGGTTAAAGTTGTTTGTTGCTTCGTGCAGCCGTTCAAAGCTACTGAGCCCCCTCCGGGGACTTGTAGTCCGTCTAAAGTTACTGTTGTGTCTCTGATACTCCCTCTGGGTAATGTCTATTTGTAATATAAATTAACGGGGGGGGATATTCTTTGTTCACTGGGAGGGGGCAATGGCCCAAAACAACTGGGTTTGGAGAAGGGAGGAACAAACCACTGGCTACTGCTGTCCTGGGAATCATTAAATTCGCACATCGGAGCATCCTTCTTCGTTCATTCAAATAGCTTTATGTCCTATTCCATAGATGGACTTCAACTCCCAGAATTCCCCAGCCAGCAAGGGTGAATTTCAACTCCCAGGATTCCCCTGTCAAAATGAGTGGATCCACTGGTGCTTTTTTAAGAGGCAACTGGACTCCCATTTATAGATGTTCGACAAGACGAGCGGACTTCAACTCCCAGACGTCAGCATGGGTGAACTTCCAACTCCCAGAATTCGCCTGCCAAGACAGATGGACTTCAACTCCCAGAATTCCCCAGCCAGCATGGGTGAACTTCCAACTTCTGGAGTTCTACCAACTTAGGTGGAATTCAGCTCCCAGAATTCCCTCACCAACATGGGTGAACTTCAACATCTGGAGTTCTGCCAATTTAGGTGGACTTCAGTTCCCAGAATTCCCCCACCAACATGGGTGAATTTCAACATCTGGAGTTCTCCTGCCAACTTAGGTGGACTTCAGTTCCCAGAATTCCCCCACCAACATGGCTGAAGTTCAACATCTGGAGTTCTGCCAATTTAGGTGGATTTCAGTTCCCAGAATTCCCCCACCAACATGGCTGAAGTTCAACATCTGGAGTTCTGCCAACTTAGGTGGACTTCAGTTCCAGAATTTCCCCGCCAACATGGGTGAACTTCAACATTGGAGTTCTCCTGCCAAGTTAGGTGGACTTCAGTTCCCAGAATTCCCCTGCCAACAGGGGTGAACTTCAACATCTGGAGTTCTCCTGCCAACTTAGGTGGACTTCAGTTCCCAGAATTCCCCCGCCAACATGGGTGAACTTCAACATCTGGAGTTCTGCCAATTTAGGTGGACTTCAGTTCCCAGAATTCCCCCACCAACATGGCTGAAGTTCAACATCTGGAGTTCTCCTGCCAACTTAGGTGGACTTCAGTTCCCAGAATTCCCCCGCCAACATGGGTGAACTTCAACATCTGGAGTTCTCCTGCCAACTTAGGTGGACTTCAGTTCCCAGAATTCCCCTACCAACAGGGGTAAACTTCAACATCTGGAGTTCTCCTGCCAACTTAGATGGACTTCAGTTCCCAGAATTCCCCCACCAACATCGCTGAAGTTCAACATCTGGAGTTCTCCTGCCAACTTAGGTGGACTTCAGTTCCCAGAATTCCCCCGCCAACATGGCTGAAGTTCAACATCTGGAGTTCTCCTGCTAACTTAGGTGGACTTCAGTTCCCAGAATTCCCCCGCCAACAGGGGTGAACTTCAACATCTGGAGTTCTCCTGCCAACTTAGGTGGACTTCAGTTCCCAGGAGTTACCATCAACCAGGCTCCTGGTCTTGAAGAGCCGTGCTATTCTGATTTTAATCTTCGTGGAATGTAGCATATACCGTAAATATAATAAATCTAATAAAGTCAGAATAACCTCAGCAAAAGAAGGAGAGGTTCTTCGTAGGCTAATCTCCTGCATCTGTTTGCAACCCAATTTGACATGAGATGTCACGCCGGGTACCGTCGGTCCCTGGACGGAAGGACTAAATGCCCCTTTGGCTGCTGGACGATGGGCTTCCAGCTTCTTTTCTGCTGGGACACGAGATCCTCCCACCCGCAGGACAGAGTGTCACCGCTTCAGCCAAAGCAGGGGGAAGGTTTGAACCTGCCAGCTGCCCTCATTCCGCCTGGATTCGGGCCCAAAGCTGCCGGGAAACGGGCCCTCCGGATTGCCTATGGCGGTTGTGGGTGTCGTGGCAAAGGTTTTGGCAGAAAGAGAGAGAGTGAGTGAGAGAGCGAGAGAGAGAGAGAGAAAAGAGGGGGAATTAATTATGCCTTGTTTCCTTGTACACCCATACACAGAGACACAGAGAGAACTTTTTCTGGCGCCCAAGCTTTCCCTAACACTGCCCCAAAGAGTAGATGCCTACCTAAACTGAGTAAAGGGGGGGGCTTTACCAAATTTGGGTAGTGAAATGCCTGCGAGGAAACCGTCAGAGAGTACAAAGGATCCCGCAGTCCTTTTCTTCTTCTTCTTCTTCTTCTTCTTCTTCTTCTTCTTCTTCTTCTTCTTCTTCTTCTTCTTCTTCTTCTTCTTCTTCTTCTTCTTCTTCTTCCTTCTCCTCCTCTTCCTCCTCCTCCTCCTCCTTCTCCTTTTCCTCCTCCTTCTTCTTCTTCTCCTCCTTCTCCTCCTCCTCTTCTTCTTCCTTCTCCTTCTCCTCCTTCTCCTCCTCCTTCCTCTTCATCTTCTCCTCCTCCTCCTCCTCCTCCTCCTTTTTCTTCTTCATCATGGCTTAACAAATTCTTTTAATAATTTTAATTGGTTTTGTCTTTTTAAATTTGGGGCCAAACAAATTGTTTTTAATGTTTGTATTATATGCTTTTATCTGGCTGTACACCGCCCTGAGTCCTCAGGGAGAAGGGCAGTATATAAATTTGAAATAAAATAAAATAAAAATAAAAATCTTCTCCACCTCCTCCTCCTCTTCTTCTTCATCTTCTTCTTCATCATCATCATCTTCTTCTTCTTCTCCTCCTCCTCTTCTTCTTCTTCTTTTTCATCAGCATCTTCTCTTCCTCCTCCTCTTCTTCTTCTTTTTCTTCATCATCTTCTTCTTCATCTCCTCCTCCTCCTCCTCCTCCTCCTCCTCCTCCTCCTCCTCCTCCTCCTCCTCCTCCTCCTCCTCCTCCTCTTCTTCTTCTTCTTCTTCTTCTTCTTCTTCTTCTTCTTCTTTTTCTTCTTCTTCTTCTTCTTCTTCTTCTTCTTCTTCTTCTTCTTCTTCTTCTTCTTCTTTCCCCTTCCCGAAATTTCCACCAGCACTGTCTTTTCCCTCTTTTCACCACCTCCTTTCTGCTCCCCCAAGGAGAAGACGCACCTGCCATTCAGGTACACCTGCCCGGCCATTCCATTGGTTAACGGACACGAAGAAAGGGGACCCAGCCAGGGGTGGGGCTTCAAAAATTTAAGCAAGAGGATCTCTGCCCGGTTGCTGTTTGGGCATGGCCATGGTGGGCGTGGCCTAATCTGCCTCCTGCACCATGGTGGGGAGGTTGTTTTTGTCCTCCCCAGGCTCCGGAGGATTTCCTTGAGCCTCTCCCCAGGTTCTGGAGGCTGGAAACGTTCCCGTTTCTGGCCTTCCCGAACTTCCGGTAGGCCTTTTTTTCGCCCTCCCCCGAGCGTCGGCTCATGTCCTGCACTTACCTGCATCCAAAACGGGCCGTGTGGAGACTCCTCGGAGGGGCGGGGTGGGGTGGGAGGGGCCAGCCAGGAGTGGGATTTGTGGGGGTTCTCCGAACTGCACAGAATCTTAGCTAGAGGTTCTCCCGAACCCGTGCGAACCCCCAGCAGCCCATCCCTGGAACTGACCCCCGGACCCACTCAGAGGCACCGCATTATTCGCGAACCGTTCATCGCCTGCGACGCGAAACTCGTCCAAAGTCCCATCTGACTTTGGGCATCAGGACGAAACTCGAACGGGGAGCGCCCCGTCAAGAAACCCGATGCGTGTCAAAAAATAAATAAATCAACATTCTTGGGGCCGATGACGGACAGCCATTCTCCAGCCTTTCAGTCTGCTTCCTTGTTACTCAATTTAGGATAAACTTCAGTTGAGTTTGTGGCTTTGTTCCACCGTTTGGGTGGGGCAAATTGAGTGAAAGGGAAGCTTCCTGTTTGAAGGTCACCTGTCGGTCGTAAGCCGAGGACTACCTCTAACTTGCGCAGAAATCAGGCCTCTTCGGACGCCAGACCTTGTTTCCGCACAAATTTACAGCTCGTTCTCGATTTACGACCGGTCACTTAGCTGCTAAAGTTGTGACGGACCACTGCAGGACTACCTAAAACCCTGTTTCAAAGTTATGATGGCTTCCCCCCTATCCCTGGACATGTGGTCATATTTACCCACCTGGCCACTATCCCGGATTGACGTCCGTTTGTAGTTTTCCACGTTCAACACGGACCATATTTTGTGTTATTTGGATGAAAAATGACCATTGATTTCTGATTTCCAAGGGGGTTGGTTTAACGCCCGTTGGGTTTGTTTAATGACCACCCCTTTGGCTTAATGATGGCGGCGTTCGTTTAATGACTGTTGCTAAAAATAACAGGTGAGCAAATCGGGCAGGTTCATACGGGGATTTAATTGAATTAAATTTAATTGGCCTTGTGACTTAGGATGTAATACAGGTAGTTCTCGACTTACAACGGTTTGTTTAGTGACCACTCAAAATTACAACAGCACTGAAAAGAGGGACTTATGACTGTTTTGCACACTTAACGACCGTTGCAGGATTATAGGCTCAAAATTCAGGCGCTGGGCAACTGACTCGTATTTATGATGGTTTCAGTGGACTCCCGGAGGTCACGTCATCCCCGTTGGGCGAACATCTGACGAGCCAAGTCCACGGGGAAGCCAGATTCACTTAACAACCATGTCCCTCACTTAATAACCGCGGCACGAAAGATCGGGGACAAAAGTCACTGAACGAATGTCTCGCTTGGGGTTCCGTTGTGGTCGTACGGCGAGGACTCCCTGTTCACAGCGGTTTTTACAAGAGTGACGTTTAGCAAGGGGTTGGTCTAAATGACCACTCGTGTCCCCCCCTCCTGGCTTTCACATCTCACGAGTCTACGCCTCCAGGAATTAAACGAACGCAGCTCCATCTTCTCGGCCCCGAAGCAGCACGAAACGAGGAAAACACAAATATTTTATTTATTTCTTTTTAGTTCCGTTTATTTCTTGGGTTTCTTTCTCCGCTCACCGCATCACCGACACGGGCTGACTTTTGGTGCAGTTGAAGCCGAGCCAACCTCGTTCGTTCTTTCCTCCTTCTTTTCCATTTTTTTTTTTTCTGACCTAATTCAAACATTGAATTGCATTTCCTCATTTTTCTCTCCCTACAAGGTGCTTGGCAAGCTTCTGGTTCCAAGGTTTAGAGGAAAAAAAAAACACCCACACCACAAAACTACTTTATTTCAGAAGAATTTCTGGGAGCCAGTTTCTCCCCAAGGATTACTTATTAAAATGTATTTAAATTTCTTGATTACAATGGATTAAATTGACTAATTTGGTCACGGCACAATTCATTACATTTTAATTAAACAATTAAAAAGATATTTGCTAACCCGTTTGAAGTGGTGTAGAGTTTCCTGCCTAAGCAGGGGGTTGGACTAGAAGATCTCTAAGGTCCCTTCCAACTCTGTTATTCTATTCTATTCTATTCTATTCTATTCTATTCTATTCTATTCTATTCTATTCTTATTCTTATTCTTATTCTTATTCTATTCTATTCTATTCTAATTCTTATTTCTATTTCTATTTCTATTTCATTCTAATTCTTATTCTATTCTATTCTATTCTAATTCTAATTCTATTCATTTCTATTTCTATTTCTATTTCTATTCTATTCTATTCTATTCTATTCTATTCTAATTCTTATTCTTATTTCTATTTCTATTTCATTCTAATTCTTATTCTATTCTATTCTATTCTATTCTATTCTATTCTATTCTATTCTATTCTATTCTATTCTAATTCTAATTCTAATTCTAATTCTAATTCTAATTCTATTCATTTCTATTTCTATTTCTATTCTATTCTATTCTATTCTATTCTATTCTATTCTATTCTATTCTATTCTAATTCTAATTCTTGCAATGGTCGTAAGTCTGAAAAAAGTAAGTCTTTTTTCAGGGCCGTTGTAACTTTGGACGGCCATTCAATGAACTTGTTGTAAGTGGAGGTGTAAGAGGGGCAGCTGCCCTGAATCTTCGGAGAGGGGCAGCATTTAAATTAAAAAATTAAATTAAATTAATTAAATTAAATTAAATTAAATTAAATTAAATTAAATTAAATTAAATTAAATTAAATTAAATTAAATTAAATTAAATTAAATTAAATTAAATTAAATTAAATTAAATTAAATTCCAACTCTCTGTCCATTTGTCATCTGAATCTGTTTGAGGCTGTGTTTTTCTGTTTTGCTCTAACAGGCAGAATGACGGTTTCCTTTGAAGCTGAATTTCTTCCAGGTTTTCAAGCTTTGTTTCTCTTGTTTGTGGTTTTACGTTGTTGTGGTTTAAAAAATTTTTTGTTTGTTTGTGTTGCATTGGCCGCTCTGTTGGCAAAGACGTTGTTTTTTGGGGTGTTTTGTTTCCTCTTTCTTAAACCTCGCCAGCCCTCAAGAGCTTAAAAGTCTGCTTGAGGCAAACCTTGTTTGTCTTGGGTTTTTAAAAGTGGCTTATCTTTTCTTTAGGCCACAATAGCTAACATTTCCCACAAAAGCCCGACAATCAATCGGCAAACAGCTTGTTATGCTTCTCTACCTTTGTGTCACTTGAACCGTTTCCTAGAAGTATATACTGTATATACCCAGCGGAAGAATGGGTGGGGGAAAAAAAATGAATCAATCAACCTTCGGGCAATGCTTTCTCCCTGCCTTTAAAGCAAGTTTCTAGTCCTCAAGGCGCTTCCGGATAGCCGATATTCCTTGTCCCTGGAAAATTACAGCTCAAAACTTTCCAGAGTCCAATTCTCCATCGAACCTAACAGAAGGGGTCCCGTCTTCTTTATTACCAGCCGAATAAATTTATTCAAATGAGTGGCACTATTTGTTTGTTTTAAAACCATTTAAAAAAAAAAAGCAAAATGGAGGCCTTAGTTCTTCCAAAATACATTATTATTTTTTTTTACATCCGTAAATTGGAAGTGAAGTTGCGCCGTAACAGAGGGAGGGAATTTTAACTCTAGGTACATATTGTGTCGATTCTCAGTTTGCTGAATAGATAGAATCCTATTCTATTCTATTCTATTCTATTCTATTCTATTCTATTCTATTCTATTCTATTCTATTCTATTCTATTCTATTCTATTCTATTCTATTCTACTCTACTCTATTCCTTCATTCCATTATTCTATTCTATATTTTACATTCTATTCTATTCTGTTCCATTCCATATTTTCTACTCTACTCTACTCTACTCTACTCTACTCTACTCTACTCTACTCTACTCTACTCTATTCTATTCTATTCTATTCTATATTTTATATTTTATATTCTATTCTATATTTTACATTCTATTCTATTCCATTCCATTCTATTCTATTCTATTCTAGTCTAGTCTAGTCTAGTCTAGTCTAGTCTAGTCTAGTCTAGTCTAGTCTAGTCTAGTCTAGTCTATATTTTATATTCTATTCTATATTTTACATTCTATTCTATTCCATTCCATTCTATTCTATTCTACTCTACTCTATTCCTTCATTCCATTATTCTATTCTATATTTTACATTCTATTCCATTCCATTCCATTCTATTCTATATTTTACATTTTATTCTATTCCATTCCATTCTATTTTACTCTATTCTACTCTACTCTATTCTACTCTATTCCTTCATTCCATTATTCTATTCTATATTTTACATTCTATTCTATTATGTTCCATTCCATATTTTCTATTCTATTCTATTCTATTCTATTCTATTCTATTCTATTCTATTCTATTCTATTCTATTCTATTCTATTCCATTCCATTCCATTCCATTCCATTCCATTCTATATTTTACATTTTATTCCATTCCATTCTATTTTACTCTACTCTACTCTACTCTATTCTACTGTATTCCTTCATTCTAGATGACCTCTAAGGGCCCCTTCCCACTTTCAGGGTTCTGCGATGCCGGAGAGGCGAGTGTTTTTGTTTCCTATTTATTTACGTTCCGATGAAGAATTTAGGAAGGGACATTTGGAGAAAGAAAAACACGCGATAGAAATTAAAATTTAAAATTTCATTTATTCCATTCCTTCATGTCTCCAAAAGTTGGCTTCTCGGGAACTCTTTCTTTTTTTTATTTTGATTTTTTTTTTTTCAAGACAGAGGGCAAGAAAGAAACAGGGAAGGCCAGAATCTCTCCTTCCTCTCTTTTACGTCCAAAATCGACGCCTCGCAGAGCGAACCCTTAAAAAAAATAAAAAAAAAATCCCGCCTTCGATTCTTCTTCTCCTTCTCCGGAGACGTAGTTAGCGGCCTTCTTCTCCAGCTACGAAACTTCCCAGCACCGTCTCCATAAATTAATAAATGGGCCATAAATTAATGAAGCAAAATAGTCTGCCCGTAAGTGAAGACGCCATGAAGAGAATTCGTCGCTTTGACTTCCTGTCGAGATGCTCGTGGCAGGGAGTTCCGCCGGGCTCGGAGATGATTTTTTTTTTTTTTTTTGGAAGTAAAATCTCCCAGCTTGGTCAACAAGTCGCTCCAAGTTTCTAGTCCTCAGTATCTAGGAAGGGCAACGAATTTCTTCTTCATCACCACTACCCATCTGTAATTCTGTTCCTGGTCAACGGAGGAGCAACTCTTCGGAAGCCCTTCTCCCGCAAAAAAAAAAAAAATAAAATCGCCCCACTTTTTCACTGGTCCAAAAGAAAAAAAGAAAAAAAAAAAGAACTTTAAGTGCCGAAGTTCAATTTTTTTTTTTTTCAATTCATACCCCTCGCCCTCCAAAGTCCGGCTGTAGGAAGAGCGCCCCCTACAGTTCCTCGTTGGCCATGGCAGGGTTGGTATAAGAGAAAGGCTTCGTGCCGTTTTTGGGGTGCCCCTAAGGAAGAAGCAGAAGAGAGATTGGAGGGGTCCCCCGATTTGCAGCTGTCTCACACCCCCCCCCCATTCCCCCAACCTCCCACCCTGGCCTCAATCTCCATCCGGGTATTTGACGGTTCACACATTACTCTAAACCCAAGTTAAACGCTAGTCCAAATCCCACTCGAAGTTGTGGGAACTTCATCACTGGGAGGATTTCAAGAAGAGATGGGACTGCCATCTGTCAGAAACGGTGTAGGATCTCTTGCTTGGGAGGCGGGTTGGACTAGATGACCTCTAAGGTCCCTTCCACCTCTGTTAATCTGTAATCTGGCCCTCATTAAGATTTCTGGGAATCGTGGCGGGAAACACTGTTGGGAAATAGCTACTTAAATTACGAACCAGTTACATATTAATACATATTCTAATAGAACAAATAAAACAAAACAAATATTAGACTTCAAAATTAAAGTATTTTGGGAGTGACAAATTTGAGATGGAAATGTTGATTGATTTAGAAACGATTAAGAGAGGAGGAAAATATTCTTTGTCAAGATTATGGGTACTACTAGCTGCCATTTAAGAGAGGTACAATATAGATTCGATGTAACGGGTCTTAGAAATGAGGAATACATATGAAATATTGATTGTTAAAATGACTAAGATTTGGAATGATGCCTATTTGGAAATAATTGTCTAGAATTTAGGGCGACAGAGTAGAATGATAAATGTTTAGAATAAGATTTTTCTTTTTTTCTTTTTTTTTTTAAAGATGTAAATGGATAAAATTTGGAACAAAATCGGTTGAGGGAATGTGAGTAATTGTATTGACTTTATACCAGATCAAATCCTTGCTCTAAAAAGATGTTTTTTTTAAAAAAAAATTGATTTATATGCCGCCCTTCTCCGGAGACTCAGGGCGGCTTATAATGTGCTAAGCAATAGCCTTCATCCTTTTTGTATATTTATACGAAGTCAGCTTATTGCCCCCACAAACTGGGTCCTCAATTTACCTACCTTAGAAAGGATGGAAGGCTGAGTCAACCTTGAGCCTGGTGAGATTCGAACCTGCAGTAATTGCAGGCAGCTGGTCTTAATAACAGGGTGCTTTAGACCACTGTACTACCAAGGCTCTTCTTATTATTATTTTATGTGTTATGCTTAAAAAAATAAAAAACTTTTCAAAAAAATAATAATAATAATTCTGGGAATTGAAGTTCTCTGGCGGATTTTGCTGTTTGCACGAAGGCCGTTGCTGCATTTTGCAAACTTGGTGGGGGGGGGGAGACTCGATTGATGGCTTAAAAGTCACCGTTTCTGGCTTATTCTAGAAATCCTGGCTTGGGGGAAGGTGGGAAAGCCCGGATTACAAAACCCATCCTTCCCTGCCTGCCTGCCTGCTGTGCCTTTGGTCCCAAGCTGTTTGCAGAAAGTGCAGGGGAAAAAAAAAAATATCACGTTGATGGTACGCGATAGGGCAGAAATGGCCGCTTCAGTCATTTATATAAAATAAATAAGGAAGGAAGGATTAAATAAATACACGAAAAGTAAATAAAACGTCCCAAATTCTCTGGCAAGGTGTGGCAATGTTTAAACAGCCTGGAGAAGCCATGAAGGACTCTTGTTTTCCAACAGTTAGAAAACTGAATTGGTCAAATGCATATATTTTTTTTACATGATAATCAACCGAAAGCAAATATACCGATTTGCATATTATAAAAGATTGCTCCAATGTTGTGGGTGGAGAAACAAGGGGGAGGAGGGGGGGAAGGAGAGGGAGGTGGAGTTTATCGCAGGTGGGGTGGAAAGGTAACTCGGAGGGAGGGGGAGAAAAGCAAAATTGGTTTGAGATATTTTTGGGGTTGCTTTCTATTCACAAGCAGCCCTAGGCTAAGACTCAAGAGGGAGGGAGGGAGAAAGGAAAGAAGGAAATGGAAGGAGGGAGGGATGAAGAAGAAAGGGATAGAGGAAGGAAGGAAGGAAGGAAGGAAGGAAGGAAGGAAGGAAGGAAGAAAAGGAAGGAAGGAAGAAAAAGAAGGAAGGGAAGGGAAGGAAGGAAGGAAGGAAGGAAGGAAGGAAGGAAGGAAGGAAGGAAGGAAGGAAGGAAGGAAGGGAGAACATAAAACATGCTTTAGGATTGTAAGGCTTGGAAGGGACCTTGGAGGTCTTCTAGTCCAACCTCTGGCTCGTACAATGGAAGATCAAATGGGGAACTACCAAAAGTTAGAAGGCAGGCAGGCAGGCAGGAAGGAAATGGAGGGAAGAGAGGGGATGGAGGGCAGAAGGAAGTAGAAGAAAGAAAGAAAGAAAGAAAGAAAGAAAGAAAGAAAGAAAGAAAGAAAGAAAGAAAGAAAGAAAGAAAGAGGATGGGTGGAAGGAAGGAAATGGAGGGAGGGAGGGATGAAGAAGGGAGGTATGGATGAAAGGAAGGAAGGAAGGAGAAGAAAGAGAAGAAAGAACAAAAGAAAGAAAGAAAGAGGAAGGAAGAAAAAGAATAAAAAAGAAAGAAGAAAGAAGGAAAGGAAGGAGAAAGGAAGGAAAAGAATGAAAAAGAATGAAAGAAAAGGAAGGAAGAAAGGAAAAGAAGAAAGAAGAAAGAAGAAAGAAAGAAAAGGAAGGAAAAGAATAAAAAGAAAGAAGAAAGAAGGAAAGGAAGGAGAAAGGAAGGAAAAGAATGAAAAAAGAAAGAAAGAAAGAAAGAAAGAAAGAAAGAAAGAAAGAAAGAAAGGGAAGGAAGGATAAGAATAAAAAAAGAAAGGAAGGAAGGAAGAGAATGAAAAAGAAAGAAAGAAAGAAAGAAAGAAAGAAAGAAAGAAAGAAAGAAAAGGAAGGAAGGATAAGAATGAAAAAAGGAAGGAAGGAAGGAAGAGAATGAAAAAGAAAGAAAGAAAGAAAGAAAGAAAGAAAAGGAAGGAAGGAAGGAAAAGAATGAAAAAAAGAAAGGAAGGAAGGAAGAGAATGAAAAAGAAAGAAAGAAAGAAAGAAAAGGAAGGAAGGAAAAGAATGAAAAAAAGAAAGGAAGGAAGGAAGAGACTAAAAAAGAAAGAAAGAAAGAAAGAAAGAAAGAAAAAAGAAAGAAAGAAAGAAAGAAGTGGGAGAGAGGGAAAGATTTCAGACAAAAGCTATCTATTGAACAAAATTAATTTCCTCATAAAAAACCAGGAAACCACTCCTCGTCCAACTTTGCTCTCCTTTGGACTTCTCTCTCAGGAGGCTTAAAAAAAAGGAAAAAAAACAAAGAAAAAAAAAGGAGGGGAGGGGGACCTTTCTGAATTTCCCAATGAGAACTAGAAACCTGCTTGGGCTTCTCTCCTTGAGATTTCCTCCCCTTCTTTCCCCCTTCCCCCCCCCACACCATACCCCCAACTCTGGGTGAGAACTTAAGGCAACTGTTGTGTTGAAAAGTTTAGGCAACCTCCAGATGCTTCAATGTGGTGTGTAAACACTGTTGGGTCACGAGGAGAGGGAGGGGGGGGGAACAGCCGGGCCAGCTGAAGGCCTCATGTGTGCCCCCCCCCCCCTGCCCCCAATAATCAAGGGCAAACAAACCCTCTGCCAGTCTGGGAAAGTCCCTCTTGGAAATCTGGGGCGGGAGCTGAGCGGAGCTGAGCTGGATATTTGCACGAGCGCCAATGTTTACGGAGCTCAATCAAGCACGTAATGGCACGGATGGGGCCAGTTCGGCTTAGATTGGCCCCGCCACTGGCCGGCTGCAGAGGATCCAGGCCGGGCTCCCCTCCCCTGCCACCTCTGCCAGGCTGGAGAGAGATGGCACCACTCAGCTGGGCATCAGTTCAGCCTGGGGGTAATAGGTGCCCTGAAGATTCTTGGTTCTGGGGTCTGGAAGGAAGAGGAGGGCCAAGGGAAGGGGGAAAGAAAAAGAAAAGGGAGGGAGGGAGAGAGGGAGAGAAGGAAGGAAGAAAGAAAGAAAGAAAGAAGAAAGAAAGAAAGAAAGAAAGAAAGAAAGAAAGAAAGAGAAAGAAAGAGAAAGAAAGAAGGAAGGAAGGAAGGAAGGAAGGAAGGAAGGAAGGAAGGAAGGAAGGAAAGAAAGAAAGAAAGAAAGAAAGAAAAGAAAGAAAGAAAGAAAGAAAGAAAGAAAGAAAGAAAGAAAGAAGAAAGGAGAAAGACAAATCAAGTTAGATAAAAAGGAAAGGAAAACGGGAAGGAAAAGGAAGAGAAGAGGAAAGAGGAAGGAAGAAGGAAGAAAGAAGGAAAGGAGAAAAGAAGGAAAGGAAGAAAAAGGAAGGACGGACGGGCAAATCGAGTTAGATCAAGAAGGAAAAGAGGGAAGGGAAAGGAAGGGAAGGGGGAAAGAGATGGAAGGGAGGGAGGGAGGGAGGAAGAGAAAGAAAGAAAAGAAAAGAAAAGAAAAAAAGAAAGACAAACCAAGTTGGATAAAGAAGGGAAGGAAAAAGGGAAGGGAAGGAAAAAGAGACAGAGAGAAAAGAAAGAACCGACAGAACGACGGAAAGGATGACGGAGGAAAGAAAGACGGAAGGAAGGCGAAAGAAAGAAAAGAAAGATAAAAATAAATCAAGTTAGATAAAGAAGAAAAGAAAAAGAGATGGAAAAGGAAAGAAAGAAGGAAAAAGAAAGAAAGAAAGAAAGAAAGAAAGAAAGAAAGAAAGAAAGAAAGAAAGAAAGAAAGAAAGAAAGAAAGAAAGAAAGTTTTGCTAGCCGATCCACGGCTGCTGTAACCTCTAGTTCCTGCAGCTGTCCTGGCCTCTGCGCCTTTCCCACCAGTTGGAGGGCGGACCCTCTGCCCCATCTCAAGATGTCGAAGGTGTGACCCACCACGGGCACCCCTTATCATCATTGTCATTTAACGACCCCCATAATCCCTTGTGGGCTGGTGTCTGGACAACTGAACAGAGCTAGCAGAGTGTTTTACTGGCCGGATGCTTTTCCTGTTGCCAGGGCGGAGTTTTGTTCAGCAGATCTATTTTCTTAATCCGAGAATATGGTTTGGGACGGGTCTCCGTTTTCCCCACGGCTTCTGGTTCGGGGTTTACGCACGGCGCTCTTACCTCGTCGTAAGGGTTTTGTTTGTTGCCGGGGGCCATGAAGCGGCCGTGGGTCTGGTATGTGGGGTACTCGTTCATGGGGTGGTACGAATCCCGGCTACTCAGCAATTCCATGCTTCCCCGGTGGTTCCGTCGGCAGTAGTAGATGAGCTGCGATAGAGCGCAGGAGGAAAACAATTAATGGGGGAGAAAATCACGAATGGCCTGGACTTTCTGAAAATAACTACGGATAGTCCTGAATTTACAACAATTCGTTTAGTGACCGTTCAAAGTTACAACGACGCTGGGGAAAAAAAGCAACATACGACCCTTTTTCACAGTTACGACCTTCGCGGGCCTCTCTGCCCTGATCAAAATTCGGAGGCTCGGCAGGCCGATTCACTTTTACGACAGTCGCAGCAACCTGTGTGCGTGTGCGTGTGTGTGTCACGCAATCTCCTTTTTGCGACCTTCTGACAAGCCAAGTCAAGAGGGAAGCCGGATTCACTTAACAACCGGGGGAACTAACTTATCCGCTGTGCCGTGATTCGCTTAACGACGGCGGCAAGCAAGGTCGTAAGATGGGGAGAGGCTCGTTTTAACACGCGTCTCGCTTAACCGCAGGCAGGATGGGCTCAATGGTGGTTGTAAAGTAAGGTAGCCCTCGATTTACGACCATTCGTTTTGGAACTGAAGTTGCAACGGTGCAGATTTAAGAATATTTTTCAAAACACTTACGTCTGTTGTAAGTGGGGACCCCCCACGTCCCGCCCCCAAAACAGGGACTCACCAGCCACAAAAGGGCGAGGAGCAGGACAAATACGAGGATGCAGACCAGGACGAGTAGAGCGATACCCCAGCCTGGGACCGTCTCCGAGGATGAGGTGATGGGGTTGGTACTCACTGCAAAGAAGAAAACAAGGGAGGGGGAAAAAATCAGGTTTGCGTGGAAATCGTGCAGGGAGACGGCGAGAAAACAACAAGAGTTACGGTTCTAGCGTGCTGGTTTTTTTTTTTTTTTTGAGCAATCTGATAATCTCCAGAAGTTTTGAATGCCCGAGCAGGGGGTTGGACTAGAAGACCTCCAAGGTCCCTTCCAACTCTGTTTATTCTATTCTATTCTATTCTATTCTATTCTATTCTATTCTATTCTATTCTATTCTATTCTATTCTATTCTACTCTACTCTGTTCTAAATTGTAAATGCTATATTTCTATTCTATTCTATTCTACTCTATTCTAAATTGTAAATTCTATATTTCTATTCTATATTGTAAATTCTATATTTCTATTCTATATTATAAATTCTATAATTCTATTCTATTCTATTCTGTTCTACTCTACTCCACTCTACTCTGTTCTAAATTGTAAATGCTATATTTCTATTCTATTCTACTCTACTCTATTCTAAATTGTAAATTCTATATTTCTATTCTATATTGTAAATTCTATATTTCTATTCTATTCTACTCTACTCTACTCTAAATTGTAAATTCTATATTTCTATTCTATTCTATATTATAAATTCTATTCTATTCTATTCTATTCTATTCTATTCTATTCTATTCTATTCTATTCTATTCTCTGTTCTCCTCTTCTCTATTTTCTATTCTCTATTCTCTAGTCTGTTATATTCTATATTCTATATTCTATATTCTATATTCTATATTCTATATTCTATATTCTATTCTATTCTATTCTATTCTATTCTATTCTATTCTATTCTATTCTATTCTATTCTATTCTATTCTCTGTTCTCCTCTTCTCTATTTTCTATTCTCTATTCTCTAGTCTGTTATATTCTATATTCTATATTCTATATTCTATATTCTATTCTATTCTATTCTATTCTATTCTATTCTATTCTATTCTATTCTATTCTATTCTCTATTCTTTATTTTCTATTCTATTCTGTATTCTGTTATATTCTATATTCTCCTCTTTTCTCTTCTATATTTCTCTTCTCTTCTCTTCTCCTCTTTTCTCTTCTCTTCTCTATTCCTATTCTATTCTATTCTATTTTCTCTTTTATTCCATTCCATTCCATTCTATTCTATTCTGCATTCTCTCTTCTCTTCTCGTGTCTATTCTCTCATTTTTTCTTCTATTTCCCCTCCCTTCCCTTCCCTTCCCTTCCATCCCATCCCATCCCATTCTTTTAATAAGTTAATAATATTAAGAGAGGAAAGTGTATACAGGTAGTCCTTAACTTACGACCATCATTGAGCCCCAAATTTCTGCTGTTAAGCGAGACACTTGTGAAGTGAGTTTTGCCCCGTTTTGTGACCTTCCTCGCCACCGCTGTTAAGCGAGTCACTGCAGTTGTTAAGTTAGCAACACGGTTGTTCAGCGAACCGGGCTTCCCCATTGCTTGTCAGAAGGTCGCAAAAAGGGGATTGCGTGATCCCAGGGACACACTAAATGAACTGCCCTAAGCCAAGGACAACTTGTATCATCCTCTTTTAACGACCCCATAAATCCCTTGCGGGGTGGAGTCTGGGCAACTGAAGAGAGCTAGCAGAGTGTTTGAATGGCCGGATGCCTTTCCTGTTGCCAGGGCGGAGTTTTGTTCAGCAGATAATATTTTCATTGTGCCCAGAGAGAGAGAAATATCTGCCTCTTCCTAGGATCAAACTCACAGCCTCCTGATTGTGAGGCCAGAACTCCACCTCTAGGCCACCGCACCACTCCAAGGACAACTTGTATGTTTTGTTTAAATTCGCCATCCTCCGTTTACAAATGTATTACCTTCCACTTTGCTTATTTTTAGGCCTGCCATGGATTCGGGCGCTGCCGTTCTCAGCAATTCCTCGACCTTGCTTTCTGAATTATTTGTTCTTTCGAAAAATAATTTTGATTCCACTGCCACCGAACCTTGACTGTTGGTTTAAAAGAAAAGAAAGTTAAGAAATATTTTTGTTGGGCATCTTACCGGAAAAAGTATAATAAGGGGAATACATATCTGATTTTACATGTGTTAACTGCAGCTAAGAGTTGTATTTGCACAACAAATTTAAAAGTGAAAAAAAAATCCCTACAGATGAAAACGTAATTTTAAAAAAAACATTAGAATGTGCAGAAATGGATAGACTAACACTTCAAATTAAGGAAAAGGAAGAAACGGAATATTGTTTTAACATGGGATTCATTTTATCAACGGCTAGCCAATAAAAACAGAAGTTAGAAACATGGAAATATAAGAGAAGGACTAAAGATTGTTAAAATAGGCATGCAAATATTATTATTATTAATAATAATAATAATAGTAATAATAATAATAATAATAATATCAATGTAATGAATATTATTGTAAACATTATGGTTATTATTTCTTAATAATAGATTTAGCTATCTATCTAAATAGATAGCTTTTGTCCTAAATCTTTCCTCTCTTGCCACTTTCTTTCTTTCCTTCCTTCCTTCTTTCCTTTTCTTTCTCTCTCTTTCTTTTTTCCTTCCTTCCCTTCCTTCCTTCCTTTGTTTATTTCTCTTTCTCTTTCTTTCTTTCTCTTTCTTTCTTTCTCTTTCTTTCCTCCCTCCCTCCTTCCCTCTTTCTTTCTTTCTTTTCTTCCTTCTTTCCTTTTTTCTTTCTTTCTTTCTTTCTTTCTTTTTTCCTTCCTTCCCTCCCTCCCTTCCTTCCTTCCTTCCTTTCTTTCTTTCTTTCTTTCTCTTTCTTTTTATTTCTTTCTTTCCTCCCTCCTTCCTTCCTTTCCTCTTCTTTCTTTCTTTCTTTCTTTCTCTTTCTTTTTATTTCTTTCTTTCCTCCCTCCTCTCTTCCTTTCCTCTTCTTTCTTTTCTTTTCTTTCTTTCTTTCTTTCTTTCTTTCTTTTTTTCTTTCTCTTTCTTTTTATTTCTTTCTTTCCTCCCTCCTTCCTTCCTTTCCTCTTCTTTCTTTTCTTTCTTTCTTTCTTTCTTTCTTTCTTTCTTTCTTTCTTTCTTTCTTTCTTTCTTTCTTTCTTTCTCTTTCTTTTTATTTCTTTCTTTCCTCCCTCCTTCCTTCCTTTCCTCCCCTTCCTTCCTTCCTTCCTTCCTTCCTTCCTTCCTTCCTCCTTACACGGAGCAGAGGTTTAATACCTAACCAGAAAAATTCCACCCCTCTCTGCCCACTTCTACTGATAAAGGAGTTGGAACACAGTGTGAGAACAAACAAAATAAAATCCCATTGCAAAATGAAAAGCGTCACAAACAGAAGGGCGACACAAAAAATCCTGTTGTGCTGCTAAAATAGAAAGGTGATTTTTTATTTTTGTTTTTGAAAGAGTACCATCAGGGCTCACTCTGGTAAACAAAAAACAAAAAAACTTATTTGGGCAGCTGGTTTCATGGTATTTTGCTGAAGCCTGCAGCTGCCTTTGATCTGCGACCCCTGAATTTCGAGAGTTTCTCTTTAATTTTTTATTTCCATACCTGAATGAGATTATTTCATAGCCTGCATAACCGAGCCCGCAGTTGCTACAGTTGTAAACGTTGTTATACTGTGGAAAGAAAAAGAAAGAAAAAAGGAAGGAGGGAGGGAGGAAGGAAGGAAAGAAAAAAGGAAAGAAAGAAAAAAGGAAGGAAGTGGGAGAAAGGGAAGGGGCAAAGGAAGGAAGGAAAGAAAGAAAAAAGGAAAGAAAGAAAAAAGGAAGGAAGTGGGAGGGAGGGGGCAAAGGAAGGAAGGAAGGAAGGAAGGAAGGAAGGAAGAAAGAAAGAAAGAGAGAGAGAGAGGGAGGGAGGAAGGAAGGAAGAGGGAGAGGGGAAAGTAAGAAAGAAAAAAGAAAGAAAGAAAAGAAAGAATAAGAAGGAGGGAAGGAAAGAAAGAAAGAGGGAGGAAGGAAGGAAGGAAGGAAGGAAGAGGGAGAAAAGAAAGAAAGAAAGAAAGAAAAGAAAAAGAAAGAAGGAGGGAAGGAAAGAAAGAAAGAGGGAGGAAGAAAGGAAGGAAGAGGGAGAGAAGAAAGAAAGAAAGAAAGAGAGAGAGAGAGAGGGAGGAAGGAAGGAAGAGGGAGAGGGGAAAGAAAGAAAGAAAAAAGAAAGAAAGAAAAGAAAGAAAGAAGGAGGGAAGGAAGGAAAGAAAGAAAGAGGGAGGAAGGAAGGAAGGAAGGAAGGAAGGGGGAGAAAAGAAAGAAAGAAAAGAAAAAGAAAGAAGGAGGGAAGGAAAGAAAGAAAGAGGGAGGAAGAAAGGAAGGAAGAGGGAGAGAAGAAAGAAAAAAGAAAGAGAGAGCGAGAGAGAGAGGGAGGAAGGAAGGAAGAGGGAGAGGGGAAAGAAAGAAAGAAAAAAGAAAGAAAGAAAAGAAAGAAAGAAGGAGGGAAGGAAAGAAAGAAAGAGGGAGGAAGGAAGGAAGGAAGAGGGAGAGAAGAAAGAAAGAAAGAGAGAGAGAGAGGGAGAGGGAGGAAGGAAGGAAGAGGGAGAGGGGAAAGAAAGAAAGAAAAAAGAAAGAAAGAAAAGAAAGAGAAAGAAGGAGGGAAGGAAAGAAAGAAAGAAAGAGGGAGGAAGAAAGGAAGGAAGAGGGAGAGAAGAAAGAAAGAAAGAAAGAAAGAAAGAAGAAAGAAAGAAAGAAAGAAAGAAAAGAAAGAAAGAAAGAAAGAAAGAAAGAAAAAAGAAGAAGTTGGGTTAGAAACAGACGTAATGTCTTGGCATTCAAAACATAACTGCTTTGCTAATTTTCCACCATTTTTAAATGATGATTTCGTATTTCTTGGCAACTTTAAGATGTGGGGCCGTCGATTCCCAGAACTGGAGTTGAGAATAGATGGTGTGTTGAAATCCCCACCTCTTAAAATTGCCAACTTACTTCGAGGGACGCTCATTTAGACGATTTCTTTCCCATCCTTCCCCTTCTTCCCAATGGATGCCTTGATTCTGTCACAGGCGTTAACACAGGTGAAAAATGTGTGAAGTTGTGCGTATTTTTTGCAAATCTGAGAGTACCAATAATTACCTTCTGTACTAGGGGTCCGTTTGCCACCCACAAATGAGAATATTGCTAGGCCTCCTTTTCGTTTGGGAGCCCTTACCCTCCCACTTTAGCCAAAGCTAATTTTGGAGCAATGAGGACTAGAAACCTGACGCTGATTTGAAACAAACCCCGCATCTCCTCAAATCTACGGCTGTGATCACAGTTTAGGGTACCCTTTCAGGCTGGGTGATCAGAGATGGATGAGGAAAGGCTGAAGGCAGCAAAAAAACCCGAGAATTTGGAGGCCAAACAAGGCCCAAATAAATCTGGGAAAAAAATTGATCCGTTTTAATTCCAGTTTGGAAATAATCTCTGAAAAAAAGAGCATTTGAAAAATGGCTTTTCAGATTCTACTAGCAAAGGGTTCACGGATTTAGTTCTGCTGAAAAGAACAGTCATTTTTTTTTAATCTACCTGGTTACCTATATTTTAACACAGGTAACTATATTTTAACACTAGGCCACTTTTAAGATTGGTGGACTACAACTCCCAGAATTCCCCAGCCGGGCTCCACCCACCCACCATCGTTTAAAATTCGGGCCCTTCACCGACCCCCGGAAAAGATGACGCCGTCTTTCGTGTGATTTTGCATAGGTTAAAAGCAGGAGTTTCCAAACTTGGCGACTTTTAAGACTTCAACTCCCAGAATCCCATTTAGAACGATGGCAGGTGGAATTCTGGGAGTTGAAGTCCACTGGTCTGAAAAGTTGCCCCCCCCCCCCCCCCCCCCGTTGCGTTAAAATATAGACAGCAAAGCAGATTTAGAAATGACGATTTCTCTTTTCGGTCAAACTAAATTCTAGAACAGTGTTGGCTAACCTTTTTGCCATCGCGTGCCAAAAGCGGGGGGAATGCGGGGGGGGGGGGTTTGCCATAATTTAATGCCCCCCACACCCCGCCCCCCCCACGAATGCACGACCCCCCCTGCGCTCTCCCCCCGCTTTTGGCATGCGACGGCAAAAAGGTTACCGGTGGACCGGTAGGCCTGTTTTTTGCTCTCCCCAGGCTCCAGAGGGTTCCTTGGAGCCTGGGGAGGGCGAAAACAGCCTTCCCGCCCCCCGCCCCACGGAGGCCCTCTGGAGGCCAGAAGTGGCCTGTTTCCCGACTTCCGGTGGGCCTGGAAGGCCCGAAAATCAGCTGGCTGGTGCCCGCATGCACCGCTGGAGCTGAGCTAGGGCAACGCTTGCGTGCCCACAGATATGGTTCTGCGTGCCACCTGTGGCACACGTGCCATTGGTTCGCCTCACAGTTTTAGAACATTCTAAACCAACTAAATTAGCATCTCTCAAAGCTGGCCTTCGTCGCGGTTTCCCCTGGTGCATTTGGGGGCCATAATTTTAAATGAGCCTTTAGAGGAAGGGTGGGTGGCCTTTTCCATAGCTGGATTGAAAATCCACCACTTCCTGGCTGGCCACAAAATAACACCCTCCTTTCCAACACCCCCCCCCCCCCCAAATGTCACAGTGTAGAAATGGTACGACTGACACTTAGGGATTTTCCCCGCCTTGCAATACTCACCATCGTTCCGATGTCTTTATTCAACTCCTTATAATAAGAGCTGTCGGGGTCCTGTAAACTGGAATTGAACACTTTATTGGTGATGTGGTAGTTGACGTAAAAAATGGATCTGCGAACACGACGTATTGTTGTCCTGGATGAAGTGTGAGTAGGTGGTTGTGGAGTTGACTTTCTCGTCACGGAGGTCAAGTGAGAGTCTGGTGATATGGCCTCCGTTGCGGAGTGCGGGGGTGTCTGTTTGGCTGTAGCTGGAGGACTAGCTGGTGGTTTGATCCCCGTTGGGGAGTGCGGGGTTGCCTCATCGGTTGTAGACTGAATGCCGGGTACAGGCGTGGGTGGTGGTTTGGTCCCCGTTGGGGAGTGCGGGGTTGCCTCATCGGATGTAGACTGAATGCCGGGTACAGGCGTGGATGGTGGTTTGGTCCCCGTTGGGGAGTGCGGGGTTGCCTCATCGGTTGTAGACTGAATGCCGGGTACAGGCGTGGGTGGTGGTTTGGTCCCCGTTGGGGAGTGCGGGGTTGCCTCATCAGTTGTAGACTGAATGCCGGGTACAGGCGTGGGTGGTGGTTTGGTCCCCGTTGGGGAGTGCGGGGTTGCCTCATCGGTTGTAGACTGAATGCTGGGTACGGGCGTGGGTGGTGGTTTGGTCCCCGTTGGGGGAGTGCGGGGTTGCCTCATCGGTTGTAGACTGAATGCTGGGTACAGGCGTGGGTGGTGGTTTGGTCCCCGTTGGGGAGTGCGGGGTTGCCTCATCGGTTGTAGACTGAATGCCGGGTACAGGCGTGGGTGGTGGTATGGTCCCCGTTGGGGAGTGCGGAGTTGCCTCATCGGTTGTAGACTGAATGCTGGGTACAGGCGTGGGTGGTGGTTTGGTCCCCGTTGGGGAGTGCGGGGTTGCCTCATCGGTTGTAGACTGAATGCCGGGTACAGGTGTGGGTGGTGGTTTGGTCCCCGTTGGGGACTGCGGGGTTGCCTCATCGGTTGTAGACTGAATGCCGGGTACAGGCGTGGGTGGTGGTTTGGTCCCCGTTGGGGAGTGCGGGTTTGCCTCATCGGTTGTAGACTGAATGCTGGGTACAGGCGTGGGTGGTGGTATGGTCCCCGTTGGGGAGTGTGGGGTTGCCTCATCGGTTGTAGACTGAATGCTGGGTACAGGCGTGGGTGGTGGTTTGGTCCCCGTTGGGGAGTGCGGGGTTGCCTCATCGGATGTAGACTGAATGCCGGGTACAGGCGTGGGTGGTGGTATGGTCCCCGTTGGGGAGTGCGGGGTTGCCTCATCAGATGTAGACTGAATGCCGGGTACAGGCGTGGGTGGTGGTATGGTCCCCGTTGGGGTGTGCGGGGTTGTCTCATCGGATGTAGACTGAATGCTGGATACAAGTGGGGTTGTTGTTTTTCGTCCCCGTTGGGTGTGCGGGGTTGTCTCATCGGATGTAGACTGAATGCTGGATACAAGTGGGGTTGTTGTTTTTGTCCCCGTTGGGGTGTGCAGGGTTGTCTCATCGGATGTAGACTGAATGCTGGATACAAGTGGGGTTGTTGTTTTTGTCCCCGTTGGGGTGTGCGGGGATGTCTCATCGGATGTAGACTGAATGCTGGATACAAGTGGGGTTGTTGTTTTGGTCCCCATTGTGGTGTGTGAGGTTGCCTCATTGGTTGCAAGTGTAGGACTTTCTTCTGAAGAGACTATAAAGACAAATTTTAATCAGCTGTCAGAAATGCCTTACCATTTATAGAGGAAGTCTTCCCTTTTGTTTCATACCATGTGCAGCCAGTCCTCGACTTAGGACCACAAATGGAGCACACACTTTCTGTTGTTAAGTGAGGCAGTTGTTAAGTGAGTTTTGGCCTATTTTACGACCTTTTTTCCCCTCAGTTGTTAAGTGAATCACTGCAGTTGATAAGTTAGTTTGTCCGGTTGTTAAGTGAATCTGGCTTCCCCATTGACTTTGGTTGTCAGAAGGTCACTAAAGGGGAACACGAGACCCCCCAGGATACTGCCACCGTCATAAATACGAGTCAGTGGCCAAGCGTCCCATGGGGACGCTGCAACGGTCACAAGTGTGAAAAATAGTCATTCGTCATTCGTTTAATTGTTTCCAGCTCTGTTGCAACTTTGAATGGTCATTAAATGAACTGTTGTTAAGTCGAGGACTACCTTTGTATCATCTATATATATCTATATATCCCCTATGCACATAGTCCTCAACTTACAACCACAATTGAACCCCAACATGTAGGTGGTTAAGTGAGAAATTTGTTCAGTGAGTTTCGCCCCGTTTTGATGACTGTTCTTTGTCACCGTTGTTATATGAATCGCTGTGGCGGTTTAAAATCTGGCTTTCCCCCTATTGACTTGGCTTGTCGGGCGGTCGCAAAAGGGGGAATCACGTGACCGTCATAAATACGAGTCCGTGGACCAGCCTCCAAATGTAAAACACGGGGACGCTGTGTGGGAAAACGGGTCACATTTTTTCCGTGACGTCGTCGCTTCGAACGGTTACTGGGCGATTGTTGTAAATTGAGAACTGCTGTATATGTAAATATCTGTCCATTTCGTGCTTTTTTAGAGCCTTCTAGATGGGAAAGGACAGAGTTCACGCAGGCCTGCTATTGTGAGTAACTTCCTCCTTGGTTACGTATCCTGCATTTTCTAGTTTCTCCGACTTTCCCGCCAGTTCAAGGCAGCCAACGCGGCCAGATTTATCACAGCTGCCAAACTCGGCACGCCTTCCCGACAGAAACAAATCCAGAATTAAATTCTCCTCCCCTGGGTTTTTTTTTTTGTGTGTCCAGAAAGTCCTCGACATATAACCCGTTCGCTTAACGACCATTCGAAGTTACCACGGCGCTGAAAAAAAAGTGACTTAGGATTGTTTTCACCTAACGACCGTTGCGGCCCTCAACAAAAGCTTGGCGACGCACTCGTATTTATGACGGTCTCAGCGTCCCTGTGGGTATGTGTGACGCGATCCCCTTTTGCGACCGCCTGAGCAGCCAAGTCAACGGGGGAAGACAGATTTGGCCGAACAACCGGGTTATTCAGAAATGCAGCACTTCGCTTAACGGCGGTGGCCAGAGACGTCGTAAAAATGGGGCAAGACTCACCGAATAAATTTCTCGCTTAGCAACAGAAATTGGTCCTAAGTCGAGGACTACCTGTCTAGGTGATATAGAGACAGAGAGATGGATGATATATGGTAGTCTTCAATTTACAACACTTCATTTAGTGATCGCAGATCTGGAAAGAGCCGGAAGTCTATCTCTATTTTTTTATTGATTGATTGATTAAATTTTTATTCCGCCTTTATGACTTACGAGGTAGGGAGCCAATGTGGCAGGACGGAGCTGATATGGGGCCCTCCTGAAGCTTGCAACGGGCTTCTTAAAAGTTCCCAACCAACTTTTGAAAGGACTCGGATCCCCTGAGTAATTTTTACACCCCTGGAGTAGAAATACCTAACTATCCCAAAGTTATGAGAAAGAAACTGCTCTCTTAAATTGGGTGTAGCCAAATTTTATACTGGAATGATATTAGGCTGTAAGTTGACCAGAATCGTGTCTTATGAGATGGACGGCAAAGAAAATTCGGGGGGGGGGGGTTGTCAGCAGGGGGTCAGACTAGAAGACCTCCGGAGTCCCTTCCAACTCTGTTATTCTGTACCCTATTCTGTTTTCTGTTCAATCATTAGCTCGGATCAGATCAGGAGGCTTTGTACAACGCCTACTCGTTGGTGCCAGCTCAAAGAAAAGCAAAATTTCGGCCGATGGGCAGCTTCGGATGCTAAATTATGTCTCGTTCGCTTTCATCTTTAATTTGCGGGGTGTTATCATCCTGTGCCCAAGAATTTAGATAAAAGGGAATTAAAACGCTGTGTGGGAAGACAGCAGATTCTTGATTCGGGCGTCCGTGAAAAAAAAATTATCTTGCATTCCACCACAGAAATTGTATATTTTCAGCTCCTGATTAGATTAGATTAACAGAGTTGGAAGGGACCTGGTAGGTCATCTAGTCCAGCCACCTGCCCACTCCAAAATGATGACGCCCAGAGCTTCCTTTTCAATTCTGTCTTATTCCCACCCCCCCAAAAAACCCACAATTTCTCAGCTCTGCCCAACCCACATTGATCCCAAAGCCCATTTTTTAAAAAAATCCATTTTAAAAACATAATACAGGTAGTTCTCGACTTACAACAGTTCAATTAATGACCGACAACGGGCACTGAAAAAAGTTTTTCACATTTAATGACCGTTGGGCATGTCCCATGGTCATGTGATCAAAATTCAAGGCGCCGGACCACCGACTCTTATTTACGACGGTCGTATCATCCCGGGGGGGGTGTCCCCACGATCCGCTTTCGCGATCTTGCGGTGTGGCCAAGCCAACGGGGAGTCCAGATTTGCTTAACAACTGTGTGACTCGCTTAACAAACACAACGATTCCCTTTACGGCGGCCAGAGAAGCCGTAAAGTGGGGCGAAACCCGTCGGAGTTATGTTGTTCCCCTCATCGGCAGAAATGATGGGGCGCTCCATTGTGGTGATTAAGTCGAGGACTGTGTCGTCACAAGGCGGGAAGCCTTATCCAGAACAACTTACAAATTTCGCGAAAAAGTGAAAATTGTAGAAAAAGTTTCGCCCCACCAAATGATTTGCAAAACTCTTGCCGTCTTTTGCAAAAGATCCCACTTGGAGACAGGTGGATGGGTGCAGCACAGGTAAAGGTGTGTAAGAGGGAAGGGGGGGCCTGGTTGGACGGGGGAAGGAAGCTGGGTGGGTGTTTAAAATATATAATACTATATATATATATTAGCCACTTTCAAGCAACAAGGTACGGCGAGTAGCTGGAAAGCTTTTAAGCGTGTCCAAAAGGAAAAAGGTGGGGAGAAAACTTCAGCAAGAATGCAGTGTTTTCACGCAAGGAAGGACATTTTCAAAACAGGTTGAAACAGGGGGGGCCTCCTCCCCAATTTATCTTCCTTACCCCCCCCCAACCCCCCCCCCCCCAAAAAAAAACCCTTCCTGACTTCGAAATCAGCCCTGCCTCGTGGTGGCCAAGATCTTTCTGCATCCATCTGGAACGGATTCCCACGCTGGAATCCCGGACGGCTTTAATTTTAAACCGAGCGGAACGGAATACCCAGAAAAAAAAATTAAAAATAAAAGACAGTTAAAGGGAGAAGGGATCTATTGTCCCCCAGATCTGCTTTCCAGGTTTGGGGGGGGGGAGATCCCCTCCTCTCTACCCACCTAGCAGCCCCTCCCTCCAATTCCTTCCCCTCCCCCCTCCCTCCCCCACCTTTGCAGGCCACTCACCTGTAAGGACCAAGCCCAGGTTGATCAGAAGGAGAATCCGAGCCATGATCCGGTTTCCCGAGGAACCTAGTGATCTCTCCGTCTTGCTCTTCGCTTCAGGGTTACTGAAAAGGGAAGGTTGGGAGGGTAAGGAATATAACAGAGGCACCTGAGTCCAGGTAAGAGGCAGGCAGGCCACACCCCCACGGGGGCTGGTCCAGGGAAGGAGATCTGACACAGCAACCGGGCCCAACTTCTCAATTTTGACCCTTTTTCTGCTTTCTTTTGTGGTTTTTTCCGTCCAAATTGTTGTGTTTATTTGTGTGTGTGTCTGTGTGTCTTGGTCTAGGTTTGTGTATGCGTGTGTGTGTGTAGGGCAGTGATGGTTAACCTTTTTGCTGTCGTGTGCCAAAAGCAGGGGGAGTGAGGGGGGTCGTGCGTGTGTGTGCCCACACGCCATAATTCAATGCCCCCCAAGCCACACCCCCCTGTGCATGTGCACGCGACCTCTCCCCCCCTGTGCTTCCCCCACTTTTGGCACACGACAGCAAAAAGGTTACCGGTGGGCCAAGTAGGCCCGTTTTTTCGCCCTCCCCAGGCTCCAGAGGCTTTTTTAGAGCCTGGGGAGGGCAAAAACAGCCTTCCCCAGCCCCCTGGAGGCTGGAAACAGCCAGTTTCCCTGCCCAAGTTTGCAACCTCATCGGACACAAAAAGGAATCGTTGCGGTTGTTAGTGCGGATCGTGAGGTCATTAAACGAATCGTGTGGGTCCTTAAGTGGAGCCGGCTTCCCTCATGGATACCTCTGGTCGGAAGGCGGCTGGGGAATTTGGCAAGGGAGGGAGGGAGGAGAAGGAAGGCAGGAAAGGAAATTTCTAAGTAGTATGTCCATTGCAAGAAAGTTCAAGGAGGGAGGGAGGGGAGGGAGGAAGGAAGGAAGGAAGGAAGGAAGGAAGGAAGGAAGGAAGGAAGGAAGGAAGGAAGGAAGGAGACTTGGCTTGTCAAAAAGATCTCAAAGGATATCACATGACCCCGGGACAATGCAGCCATCATAAGTCCATGCCAGTTGCCGAGGGTCTGAATTTTGATCCCTCGAATGACCACTGGCAACCGTCGTTAAGTGTGAAAAACCCTCCTAACCCCCCCTTTTTTTTCCAGCCCCCGTTGTAGCTTCCAACAGTCACTAAACGAACAGCCCGTAAGTCAAGGACCACCCCCCCCCATAAATTCCCAACTAGGATCGGAAGCAACCATCGAAGAGGGACCCAGCCAGCCAAGAAGATGAGGAGACTTCTGCTCCAAGCAACCCGACCGTCGTAATTCCGAGCACCGACTGTTGTTCTGCAGGCAAAGAGCCCCATTGGCTCTCCACCCGTTCGTTTGTGTTTTGTTTTGTGTTTTTTTAGCAAATTACGGTTTTGAAAGTGGCACACAACTTGAACGTCATTAAAAAGGACTTAATGGGCACTTAATGTGTATTTAACGAGTGGCACTTTTCCAAAGTCTCATTTTTCCAACTTGACGACACGAGAAAAGTACAGGGTGTGATTGTGTGTGTTTGTGGCAGCTCGGGGGCTCAAAAAAGCTACGGGCGTTCTCTCTCCATCGCTAAGTCCTAGTCCTCAAAGGACTGGGGAGAAGAAACGGTACCTTCGAGCCGCGCCCAAGCATGTGTTTCCCCAAGGAAAGCCATTTCCTCAAACGGGGCACATACGAAGATCAAGATGGCAACACTTTAAAAAAAAAAAAAAAGAGGGGGGGGGGGAAACAACCTTGACTCAAGAGAAAAATATGAGATTTGTAAACTCCCGGAATAGCACGTTTCAAATCTTTTGGTTCTCAGGAAAAGGACAATAATAATCCGACTCAGATTATTATCTGCTGCGGGAGCAGCAGAAGGTCGTAAAACCTGGTTTAAAAAGACACGATTAGAGAGTTTGCAGGGCTGTTGCAGCGCTAAGAGGGATGAATTGACCGTCGTGGAAGGAAAATGTTGAATTTCTCAAGTAGGATCAGCTCAAGGGCCAAAGAGGAAGCAGCCTACTGGAAATACAATGGAGCAGTTAAAAACAGATTGGAGAAGATCCTTCTTTCCTTCCTTCTTTCTTCCTTCCTTCCTTCCTTCCTTCCTTCCTTCCTTCCTTCCTTCCTTCCTTCCTTCCTTCACTACCTCTCTCCCTCCATCATCCATCCGTCCGTCCATCCGTCCATCTTCCCTTTCCCTTCCTCCCTCCCTCCCTCTTCCCTTTTCCTTCCTTCCTTCCTTCCTCCTCCCTCCCACCCTCTATTATCCTTCCTTCCTTCTTCCCTTTCCCCTCCCTCCCTCCTTCTTCCCTTTTCCTTCTTTCTCTATCTCCCTCCCTCTCCTTTCCCCTCCTCCCTTCCGCCATCCCTTTTCTCCTTCCTCCCTCACTGCCGCCTCTTCTGTCCGCTCTCTCCCTTCCTTCCTCCTTCCTCCCACCCACCCTCCCTCTCCCTCCCTCCCTCCCTCTCTTCTTCTCTCTACCTTTCCATCTCCCCTTTCCTTCCTTCTTCTTCCAACCCTCTCTCCCTCTCTCCCTTTTCTCCCCCCCTCTCCCCTTCTTTCCTCCATCTTTTCGTTCTCCCTTTTCCTTCCTTCTTCTTTAATTGTCCTCCCTTCCTCCACTTTCTTGCAATCTTTCCTTCTCTCCCCTCTAATTCCCCTTCCTTCCTTCCTTCCTTCCTTCCTTCCTTCCTTCCTATCTTTGTATCTTTCCTCTACATTTCCCCTCCATTTTTTCTCTCCACTTCTTCCCTCCCTCCCTCCCTCCCTCCCCTGTGTCTATCGACCTCCCTCTCTCCTTCCTTCCTTCCTTCCTTCCTTCCTTCCTTCCTTCCTTCCTTCCTTCCTTCCTTCCTTCCTTCCTTCCTCCCTTCCTTCCTGTTGGACTAGAAGGCCTCCAAGTTCCCTTCCATTCTATTATTCTGTCCTTCCTTCCTTCCTTCCTTCCTTCCTTCCTTCCTTCCTTCCTCCCTCCCTCCCTCCCTCCCTCCCTCCCTTCCTTCCTTCCTACCTCCCTTCCTTCCTGTTGGACTAGAAGGCCTCCAAGTTCCCTTCCATTCTATTATTCTGTCCTTCCTTCCTTCCTTCTTTCCTTCCTTCCTTCCTTCCTTCCTTCCCTCCCTCCCTCCCTCCCTCCCTCCCTCCTATCTTTGTATCTTTCCTCTACATTTCCCCTCCATTTTTTCTCTCCACTTCTTCCCTCCCTCCCTCCCCTATCTCTGTCTGTCTGTGTCTATCGACCTCCCTCTCTTCTTCCCTCCCTCCTTCCTTCCTTCCTTCCTTCCTTCCTTCCTTCCTTCCTTCCTCCCTCCCTCCCTCCCTCCCTCCTTCTCCAAGTTTCTCAAGGAGTCCAACTCTGGTTGTGTTTTCTGACACACCCAGTCTCTCTGGGACAAGTCAGACGTGTCAACCCCCCCATTCCCCCCCCCCGCCCGTTGCTCCGATAACCTCCAGATCTGGCCTTGCACAACGGGAGTTTAAGAACAGGACAACCGAGCCCACCCTCCACGCCCGCTCCCCTTTCTGACGGCCTTCTGCAAAGTACAGACAAAGTCCAACTTACGAAAAAAAAAACCCAGAAAAATAACGCAAGGGTTTCCTTTTTTTATCCCCAGAAGCCCAGGAATGTGGGGGGGGGGGGAGACCCAGCCTTACAACAGGGGCTTCCTCTAGCAGCTGCTTACGCAGAGGTAGACTGCCCCTGAGCGTGGAGGTTCCATTCAGTCCAGGCTGCCTTTGCCCCCCATCTGATGCCAACGAGCTAATTGCGTAGCCTTGATAAGCTCTTCCGTTTTTTTTTCTCACCCACCCTGGGAATCGATAACGGTGAAGGAAGGAGAAGGAACTTTCTCTTCTCCAATTTTCGACAGCCCGTCTATCATCTTCTCCTTTTCGCTGGCCTCCACCTCCCATCCCTCGTTGGTCCTTCCTCGAAAGGCCGGTGGCCTACGGGACACACACACCCCCTCCCCGAAATGCCCAGCGGATACCGGGCATCCCCAAAGGATGTTTTCCGTGGTTACATGGGTCCCCATTTGCGCACCTTCCGTCGCGCGCTTAAGACTTTTTTTATTTCATTTCAAGCTGGCCTGGCCTAAATCTTCTCCCCTTTTTAAATGTAAATTTTAATTTGTTTTTAAATGATGGGGGTATTTTAAATTTCTTTAAAAAGAATTATTTAACTCGTTTTTATTCTATTTTAAATTTTTGTATTTTTGTATTTTGTATTTATGTGTTTTATCCTGTGGCTGTTCACCGCCCTGAGTCCTTTCGGGGGTAGGGCGGGATAGAAATTTAATAAAAATAAAAATAAATAAGAGCCTTGATAGTACAAGGGTTTAGTGCACCCTGTTATTAACACAGCTGCCTGCAATTTCTGCTGGTTCGAATCTCTCCAAGGCTCAAGGTCGACTCAGCCTTCCATCCTTTCTAAGGTAGGTGAAATGAGGACCCAGATTGTGGGGGCAATAAGCTGACTTTGTATAAAAAATATACAAAAGAATGAAGGCTATTGCTTAAAGCATTGTAAGCCGCCCTGAGTCTCCGGAGAAGGGCGGCATATAAATCAAATTAAAAAATAAAATAAAATAAATAAATAAATAAATAAATTGTCTGGGGAGGGCCTCCATCTTTGCAGAAGAGAGGTTTTTTTTGGGGGGGTGGGTGGGATGGTGTGTGTGGGGGGGTGGAGGTCCCGCTTTCCCACGATGCTAAAGGAAAAAAAAAAAAAAAAAGGAAAGTCACAGAGCGGATTTGCAAGAAGTGGCTTTGGCTTCAGCCGAGGTTTCTTGTTTGCGAAGAGGGAGGGTGGACGTGGCCGAGGGACGCCGTGGGGAAATGGTACTTAGAAGGAGTCCGTTTGCAGAAGGAATCGGCGTTTGGCGTGCCTACCGACGCTGTTGATTTGGCTTCAGTTCAACTTCTGCCCTTTTTGCATTCAAATTGGCTTTCTCACTCTGGTGCCCTCCCCCTCCCCTTCCTTCCTTCCTTCCTCCCACCCTCTCTCCCTCCTTCCTTCCTTCCTCCCTCCCTTCCCTTCGCTCCCTCCTTCCTTCCTTCCTCCCTCCCTTCCCTTCTGCTCTCTCCCGCCTTCCTTCCTCCCTTCCTCCCTTTCCCTTCGCTCCCTCCTTCTTTTTCCCTTCGCTCCCTCCTTCTTTCCTTCCTTCCTTCCTCCCTTCTCTTCTGCTCCCTCCCTCCTCCTTCTTTCCTTCCTTCCTCCCTTCGTCCCTTTCCCTTCGCTCCCTCCTTCTTTCCTTCCTTCCTCCCTTTGTCCCTTTCCCTTCGCTCCCTCCTTCTTTCCTTCCTTCCTTCCTCCCTTCCCTTCTGCTCCCCTTCTCCTTCCTTCCTTCCTTCCTCCCTTCGTCCCTTTCCCTTCACTCCCTCCTTCCTTCCCTCCCTCCCTCCCTACTCTTCTGCTCCCCTCCCTCCTCCTTCTTTCCTTCCTTCCTCCCTCCCTCCCTACTCTTCTGCTCCCTCCCTCCTCCTTCTTTCCTTCCTTCCTCCTTTCCCTTCTGCTCCCTCCCTCCCTTCCCTCCCCTTCCTTTCCTTCCTTCCTTCCTTCTTCCTTCCTTCCTTCCTTCCTTCCTTCCTTCCTTCCTTCCTTCCTTCTCCATCACTGGAGACTTTTAAGAAGAGTCTGGAGAGCCACTTGTCTCAAATTGTATAGGGTCTCCAAGAATCCCTTCTAGCTCTGTTATTTTGTCCTTCCTTCCTTCCTTCCTTCCTTCCTTCCTTCCTTCCTTCCCTTCTGCTCCCTCCCATCCTCCTTCTTTCCTTCCTTCCTCCCTCCCTTCCCTTCTGCTCCCCTTCTCCTTTCTTCCTTCCTTCCTCCCTTCCTCCCTTTCCCTTCACTCCCTCCCTCCCTCCCTCCCTTCTGCTCCCCTTCTCCTTTCTTCCTTCCTTCCTCCCTTCCTCCCTTTCCCCTTCACTCCCTCCTTCCTTCCTCCCTCCCTCCCTTCCCTTCTACTCCATCCTTCCTTCTTTCCTCCCTTCCTCCCTTCCCTTCCCCTCCCCTCCCTTTCCTTCCTTCCTTCCTCCCTCCCTCCCTCCCTCCCTCCCTCCCTTCCTTCCTTCCTTCCTTCCTTCCTTCCTTCCTTCCTTCTCCATCGCTGGAGGTTTTTAAGAAGAGACTGGAGAGCCACTTGTCTCAAATTGTATAGGGCCTCCTGCTTGAGCAGGGGGTTGGACTAGATGACCTCCAAGGTCCCTTCCGACTTTCTTGTACTGTTCTGTTCTGTTCCCCTCTCTCTCTCTCCTTCTCCTCCCTTCCCTATTCCCCTTCTTTCCCCCTTTCTCCTTTCCCCTCCCTCTCTGGGGAATCCCAGACTCCACCTCTCTCTCCCTCTGGAACATCCTGAACTCCTCCTGGGACAGGAGACCCCCAAGGTGACCCTGAGCGCTGGGCAATTCAAGGCCACTGACGTCCTGGCGGCTGCGGCTGCTTATCAGCCCAAGGAGAGTCCCGTGGGCGTCTGGCTCTGCTGCAAGGGGTCAGCCTTGGGGACAGGGGGTCAGGGGATCAGCAGGGTCTTCCAACCTCTTCCTCTCAAGGTTTCCACCTTGAGTTTGAGTTGTCTCTCCAGCCGAGGATATCAAGGCTGCTGAGGGAAGAGCAGCCGTCATCATTTCACACACCCTGGGAACTGAGTTGTTTCTCCAGCCTGGAAGGAATTCTTGGTCAAAGCGTTGAGGCCTACCTGTAATGATCCGCCTAATATTTCTCCACTGGTGTCCCTTCCTTCCTTCCTTCCTTCCTTCCTTCCTTTCCTTCCTTCCTTCCTTCCTTCCTTCCTTCCTCCACTTTCTTTCAACACCTTCCCTTTAATTTCCCTTCCTTCCTTCCATCCATCCGTCCTTCACTTGTCTCCTTCCTTCCTTCCTTCTCCTTTAATTGTCCTTCCTTCCTCCCTTCCTCTCTCTCTCCCTCCCTTCCTCCACTTTCTTTCAATCTTTCCTTCCCTCTAATTCCCGTTCCTTCCTTCCATCCATTCTTCACTTGTCTCCTTCCTTCCTCCACTTTCTTTCAACCCTTCCCTTTAATTCCCCTTCCTTCCTTCCATCCATCCATCCATCCATCCATCCTTCACTTGTCTCCTTCCTTCCTTTCTTCCTTTCTTCTTCCACTTTCTTTCAATCCTTCCCTTTAATTCCCCTTCCTTCCTTCCTTCCTTCCATCCATCCATCCTTCACTTGTTTCCTTCCTTCCTTCCTTCCTTCCTTCCTTCCTTCCTTCCTTCCTTCCTTCCTTCCTCCACTTTCTTTCAATCCTTCCTTAATTCCCATTCCTTCCTCCCATCCATCTATCCATCCTTCACTTATCTCCTTCCTTCCTCCACTTTCTTTCAATCCTTCCCTTTAATTCCCATTCCTTCCTGCCATCCATGCTATCCATCCTTCACTTATCTCCTTCCTTCCTTCCTCCACTTTCTTTCAATCCTTCCCTTTAATTCCCATTCCTTCCTCCCATCCATCTATCCATCCTTCACTTATCTCCTTCCTTCCTTCTTCCACTTTCTTTCAATCCTTCCCCTTAAATCCCATTCCTTCCTCCCAGCCATCTATCCATCCTTCACTTGTCTCCCTTCCTTCCTTCCTTCCTTCCTTCCTTCCTTCCTTCCTTCCTTCCTTCCTTCCTTCCTTCCTTCCTCCCTCCCTCCCTCCCTCCCTCCCTTCTTCCTTCCCATCCATCCATCCATCCACCCTTCACTCCCTCCCTCCCTTCTTCTTCCACTTCAATGCGTTGGCACACAGAACCTCTTTCCCCACTCCTCCCTCTCTCCTTTTGCCTGTTGCTGGCTCCCAGTGGGTCACATCCCGTGAACGCTGGGCACACAGGGTGGGCCCTTCACCATTCCTTTTGCATGTTATGCAAACCTTCAGGGTGGGGAGGTGAGAAAAAAAGAAACCAAGCCTAAAAAGGAAATTCCAGTGAGTCAGTAAAAGTGCAGATCCCGAGAACGACAGCTCAGGGGGCGGCACCCAACAGAAAAATTGGGGTTAGAAAAATAACAATAATACAACACCTTAAGCTCTTCTTTTCCGGTCATTTCAAACATCCCAGTAGAAAGTTATTTCTTGGCAACTTTAAGATAGATGGGATTCAAATCCCAGAATCCCCCAGCCAGAAAGTTTTAAGAGGGGTGAACTTCAACTCCCAGAATCCCCCAACTAGCATGCTTTAAGAGGGGTGGGCTTCCACTCCCAGAATTCCCCAGCCAGCAAGCTTTAAGATGGGTGGACTTTAATTCCCAGATTCCCCCAACTAGCATGCTTTAAGTGGGGTGAACTTCAACTCCCAGAATCCCCCAGCTGGCATGATTTAAGAGGGGTGGGCTTCCACTCCCAGAATTCCCCAGCCAGCAAGCTTTAAGATGGGTGGACTTTAATTCCCAGAATCCCCCCAACTAGCATGCTTTAAGTGGGGTGAACTTCAACTCCCAGAATCCCCCAGCTGGCATGATTTAAGAGGGGTGGGCTTCCACTCCCAGAATTCCCCAGCCAGCAAGCTTTAAGATGGGTGGACTTTAATTCCCAGAATCCCCCAGCTGGCATGCTTTAAGTGGGGTGAACTTCAACTCCCAGAATCCCCCAGCTGGCATGATTTAAGAGGGGTGGGCTTCGACTCCCAGAAATGCCCCAGCTGGCATGATTTAAGAGGGGTGGGCTCGACTCCCAGAATGCCCCAGCTGGTATGATTTAAGAGGGGGTGAACTTCAACTCCCAGAATCCCCCAGCTGGCATGATTTAAGTGGGGTGAACTTCAACTCCCAGAATCCCCCAACTAGTAATGCTTTAAGTGGGGTGAACTTCAACTCCCAGAATCCCCCAGCTGGCATGATTTAAGAGGGGTGGGCTTCGACTCCCAGAATGCCCCAGCTGGCATGATTTAAGAGGGGTGGGGCTTCGACTCCCAGAATGCCCCAGCTGGCATGATTTAAGAGGGGTGAACTTCAACTCCCAGAATCCCCCAGCCAGCATGCTTTAAGAGGGGGTGAACTTCAACTCCCAGAATCCCCCAGCCAGCGAACTTTAAGCAGACGCACAAACAGAAGACCTTACCCACAACTTCTGAAGGCAAGCTGTCCCACGGACGAATCGTTCCATCAGAAATACAGAATAACAGCGTTGCAAGGGACCTTGGAGGTCCTCCAGTCCAACCCCCCTTTCTCAGGCAGGAAATTTCTCCTTAATTACGGTAACTTATTGCTAAGAAATGATTCTGTTGTCCGTTTCGTTGGGTTTTGGACGCCCGGAATCCTAAATCCTCATAGCATGAGGTTTATGGGCTGTGACTTATGCATTCCTTAACTTTCAGTTTTATTTCTTTTATTGATATTCTTAACTTTCGGTATTATTTCTTTTTAATCTTTAGTCTTCCAGCTCTGTTTAATCAGGGCAGGCGTCTGTTTTGAAGCCGGCCAATTTGGCAACCTTACAAAAGGAATTTGTCAGTAGATACACCCACCCAAAGCAAATACATCTCAGTTATGCATCATTGATACGCCCATTTCTGTCTGTCTCTCTCTCTCTCTCTCTCTCTCTTTTTTCTTTTTTAGCGGCTATTCTTCAGCAGAAAATGCTCTCGTGATGTGTTTCCTTCTAACCCTTTCCACTTTTCTTGGCAAGCGTTTCGTGTGGATTTCCCCCCCAAAAAAGAGCAGATTCGATAGAATGATGGGAGAATAGACAATGCCATGGTGTTTCGACTTTTCCATAGAAGTTTGAAAAGTCGTTAAGCGTGGGGGGGAAAAAGGTCACAAGTCTCTTTTTTCGTCGCAAAAAGGATCACGAAACGAACTGTTGGTAGTCCTTGGCTTACAAATGTTTGTTTATTCTGTTATTCTGTTAGAATCGTGTGTTTTTCCGAGCAGGTCTTAAAGAATAGGAATAGGAATAGGAATAGGAATAGGAATAGGAATAGGAATAGGAATAGGAATAGGAATAGGAATAGGAATAGGAATAGGAATAGAATAGAATAGAATAGAGGAGAGGAGAGGAGAGGAGAGGAGCGAAGAATAGAGAATAGAATAGAGAAGAGAAGAAGAGAGAAGACAGTAGAGTAGAGTAGAATATAGAAGAGAAGAGAGAAGACAGTAGAGTAGAAGAGAGAAGAGAGTAGCGTAGCATAGAATAGAGAAGAGAAGAGAGAAGAAGAGAGAAAAGAGTAGAGTAGAGTAGAGTAGAGTAGAATAGAGTAGAATAGAATAGAATAGAATAGAATAGAATAGAATAGAATAGAATAGAATAGAATAGAATAGAGGAGAGGAGCAAAGAATAGAGAATAGAATAGAATAGAATAGAGAAGAGAAGAGAAGAAGAGAGAAGACAGTAGAGTAGAGTAGAATATAGAAAAGAAGAGAAGAGAAGAGAAGAGAAGAGAGAAGACAGTAGAGTAGAAGAGAGTAGAGTAGCATAGAATAGAGAAGAGAATAGAGAAGAAGAGAGAGTAGAGTAGAGTAGAGTAGAGTAGAGTAGAGTAGAGTAGAATAGAATAGAATAGAATAGAATAGAATAGAATAGAATAGAATAGAATAGAGGAGAGGAGAGGAGAGGAGTGAAGAATAGAGAATAGAATAGAATAGAGAAGAGAAGAAGAGAGAAGACAGTAGAGTAGAATAGAGAAGAGAAGAGAAGAGAAGAGAAGAGAAGAGAGAAGACAGTAGAGTAGAAGAGAGTAGAGTAGCATAGAAGAGAGAAGAGAAGAGAGAAGAAGAGAGAGTAGAGTAGAGTAGAGTAGAGTAGAATAGAGTAGAATAGAATAGAATAGAATAGAATAGAATAGAATAGAATAGAATAGAATAGAATAGAATAGAATAGAATAGAGGAGAGGAGTGAAGAATAGAGAATAGAATAGAATAGAATAGAGAAGAGAAGAAGAGAGAAGACAGTAGAGTAGAGTAGAATAGAGAAGAGAAGAGAAGAGAAGAGAGAAGACAGTAGAGTAGAAGAGAGTAGAGTAGCATAGAAGAGAGAAGAGAAGAGAGAAGAAGAGAGTAGAGTAGAGTACAGTAGAGTAGAATAGAATAGAATAGAATAGAATAGAATAGAATAGAATAGAATAGAATAGAATAGAATAGAAAAACAGAGTCGGAAGGGACCTTGGAGGTCTTCTAGTCCAACCCCCTGCTTAGGCAGGAAACCCTCCACCACTTCAGACCAATGGTTATCCACGACCCTCCCCCCCCCATGCTCCCCCCACTTTTGGCACGCGATGGCTAAAAGATTAGCCGTCACTGATCTATACTGTACCTGTGCATTTGTTTATTTATTTATTTTTCTTATCACTTCTGAGGCTGGGGGGGGGGGGTCTTTTCCGAGCAGAAACCTGTCTCCCTGCCAGAACTTCATGTCCTGTTAATCATAAATCTGCCCTCACGTCATCTTTACACCTTGATGGTTTTTATGATTCCAGAAATAGCTTCACAATTAATCACACCTTTTTTTTATCTTGCGCAACTCCAGGCGTGGCCCCATACCAATTTCCCATTGAAACATTTCCCTTCGCTGCCTATCTTCCCCGGCGCTGACTTTCTGGAAGATATCTATTGATCTCTTTTTTATTTTTTTATTGCTTTTATTTATTTATTTATTTTATTTTGGGGGGGGGGGGCATGCAGAAAAAGATTTCGATCCTGGGGAAAAAGGCTTTGGAGACAAACCCTCCCAAACCCGACATAAAATTCGGTGCCAAAAATGGAACTTTTGGAAGAGAGTTTGGTTGGTCTAAACCGGTGGAAAAGTTTTCCCCAAAAATCCGGTGCTCTTTGAAACTTTTCCAAACCAGACATAAAATACGGTGCCAAAAGTAGAAGCTTGGTTGTCCTAACTCGGTGGAAAGGTTTTGAAGAATTTGCTGCTATTTTAAGCCGCGGGAACAGACCTTGATATATATAGCTGCTCGTCTCTTTGGAATTTATAACTCTGTTATTGATTTTTGGGCGTCCTTTCTTTGAAACGGTGGCAAGGAACAAGTAGTGGGCAGGACCTGTTTTTATATTGATGTTCAGGTACAGGTTGACGATGAGGGCCGGTAACATGATGTGCCTCCAATATGGGCCCATTTCAAAACCCGCTTGGATCAGAGATAGAAGTTGTATAGCTGTTCCTCGGCTTAACCACCGTCCGTTTCGAAGTTGCGATGACTTCTCGCCCGTCCTTGGACAGGGAGTTCTCGAATGACGACCGCAATCGCGCCCAACTTTTCCTAAATTGGTTGAGGGAGCTTTGCTCTCTTTTACGACCTTCCTTGCCACGGTCGTTCAGCGAATCGCCGCAATCGTTAAGTCCCGTCGGACGGTTCTTCAGCGAATCCGGCTTCCCAGCTTGACTTCGCTCGTCAGAAGGTTATAAGTATGAGTCAGTTGCCAAGCTGGTAAAATCAGGCCCAATTCACTTCATAACCACCTAGCTGAGCAATGAAAATGCTGGTGCCCAATTGTCATATGTTGAGGACTATTCGATAGCGTGCCGAAATCCCAAGCAAATAAATCGTGAGGCTGTTTGGTTTCATCCAACATGCCAAAAACGTGGCACGTTAGCAAAAACTGTTTCTGCATTCGCACGACATGCAATTTTCCCCCCGATGAGCAAAGGGGATATTTCTATCGGCCGTTCACACAACAGCCAAGCCTAAAAGATATTTTTTTTCCCCTTCCTTTCTTCTCTTTTTTCGTTCCGTTTTTAGCATCCACCCTTCCCCCTTTCCAATGGCATCCTTGTGCTTTTTTTTGTTCCTGTTTTGTGACTCTTTCTCCCTCTGTCAACATTTAAGGGAAGGGCTGATTGTTCTTTAAATAGATTTGCACATTGCTTTAGTAATTAGGGAATATGGGTAACAGTAACAGTTGGAAGGGATCTTGGAGGTCATCTAGTCCAACCCCCTGCTCACCCCCTGTACTAAGGATTTGAACCGCCAAACTGCCAACCTTTCTGATCGACAAACTCAGCATCTTAGCCACTGGAACAAAGCTTCCTTTTCAAAGACATGTGACTCCGTCACAGGGAAAAGTTGCATCTTCAACTTATGACCTAACCCTAATCTCTCAGAATCCCCCAACATTTGTTGTTGTTAGTTGCAAAGTCGTGTCCGACCCATCGCGACCCCATGGACCACGTTCCTCCAGGCCTTCCTGTCCTCTACCATCCTCTGGAGTCCATTGAAGCTCACACTGACTGCTTTGGTGACTCCATCCAGCCACCTCGTTCTCTGCCGTCCCCTTCTCCTTTTGCCCTCCATCGTTCCCAGCATTAGGCTCTTCTCCAGGGAGTCCTTCCTTCTCATTAGGCGGCCAAAGGATTTGAGTTTCATCTTCAGGATCTGGCCTTCTAAAGAGCAGTCAGGGTTGATCTCCTCTAGGACCGACCGGTTGGATCGCCTTGCAGTCCAAGGGACTCGCGGGAGTCTTCTCCAGCACCAGAGTTCAAAGGCCTCCATTCTTTGGCGCTCAGCCTTCCTTATGGTCCAACTTTCACAGCCATCCATCGCAACTGGGAAAACCATCGCCTTGACGATACGCTCGTTTGTTGGCAGGGTGATTGATGTCTCTGCTTTTTAGTATGCAGTCTAGATTTGCCCATAGCTTTCCTCCCCAGGAGCGTCTTTTTAATTTCTTGGGTGCCGTCCCCGTCCGCGGTGATCTTTGAGCCCAGGAAAATAAAATCTGTCACTCCCTCCATTTCTTCCTCATCGATTTCCCAGGAATTGAGAGGGCCGGAAGCCGTGATCTTAAGTTTTCTTAATATTGAGTTTCAAGCCAACTTTTGCACTCTCCTTCTTCACCCGTATCAAGAGAGCTCTTTAGTCCCTCTTCGCTTTCTACCATTATCCCCCAGCTTAGAGCCATCCTAACCAGTGATGGGTTCCTCCCGGTTCGGCCCGGTTCGGCCAAGCCGGTAGCGGTGACGATGTGACGTCACCGAACTGGTTCTTTGTCTGGGAGCTGCCCGCCCCCAAGTTATTCCAAAGTGCGTGCATGAAGAGAACCAGTAGTAAAGCCGGTTGGGAACCCACCACTGATCCTAACCCTAAACTCCCAGAATCCTCCAGAATCCAGATACCCAGTCTTAAATTCCCAGACAGCCTGCAGACATCTTCCCGCAATCTCCACATCGAAACTTTTCCAGGAACCCGAACCCTAAACACAGCTGTGAAAAACCCAGCAGGCAAAATGAATGTTTCTTCCTGCTATGTAATTGCATGCTTTTGGGGGGTCCCGTAAGGCGTACGTACCCCGTTGGTTTTCCACCGAGAGGGTATATAATACAAAGTTGGGATGTGCTTTTGTTTCACCCCCCCCATTGGAGGTTACGCTTTGGCCGTTGTATTTGCTGTTTATGCTTTTGAGTTTCTGTGTTCTGTTTTTCTCTCTGTTTACATTATTGAAATGGTCTGCGGTCAAAGAATACAATCGCTAACTGTTGGATGTGAAAATATTACAACGGCCCGCTTAAGCAACGTTTCCAGGAAACCGAGGCGTCCTCCTTTGCTCTTTGTCCTCCTTTCCCCCCCCCTCTGGAAGTACAGCCAGTCCTCGTTTTAACGACCGCAGTTGTTCAACCCCAAATTTGGCGGGTGGGGGGGCGGAGCGAGATATTGGTTACATGAATTTTGCTCCGATTTTACCCCCTGTCTCGCCACTGCGGCGAATGAAGGTCACAAAAGGGGATTTAACAGGAACCGAGTTGGAAGGGACCTTGGAGGTCATCGAGTCCAACCCCCTGCTCACACTGGAGACCCGTACTAGGGATTTGAACCGCCGAACTGCCGACCTTTTTGATCGAGAAGCTCAGCGTCTTAGCCACTGAGCCAGCTAGGTGGCCAAGCGTCTGAATTTCAACCACGGCAACGGTCGTTAAGTGTGGAAAACTGGCCGCCAGTCACTTTTTCTGCAGTGCTGCTGCAACGTCGGTCGCTAAACGAACTATTCTAAGTCTGTTCGTACCGATACATTTACAGTAGCGGCCAAATTGGGAAGCCAGTGATTTAATTCTTTTTAATTATCTTAACTTTTGTATTTGTATGTTTTTTTAATTTTGGCTGTTCACCGCCCTGAGTCCCTTCTGGGAGAAGGGCGGTATACAAATTAAATAAATAAATAAATAAATAAATAAATAAATAAATAAATAAATAAATAAATAAATAAATAAATAAAATGGTGGAAACCTTTTGGGAAAAGTGTGTTTTCTAAAACTAGCTAATAATGCCACTGTTTTTTTTTTTTTTGCTTGTTTGTTTTTTGGCGTAGTACCATAAAATTATATATCCGTGGAAAGATAATTTAATTAAGAATGTAATGCCATAACTTTTAGGAAGGATTTGCTATTAGAATAGCAGTTACAGTATAAAGAAGAAAAGCGAAACGCGTAGAAAAAAAAGGAGACATTACAAACATTATCACCATAGAAAAAATGAGATATATAAAAAATTATCACCATATCAGTTAATACTTTGTTGGGTAACCTTTAGCATGAATGACAGCTTTCCAACTTCTTCCCATGGAGGGAACCAAGCCTTTGAGTTCTGCAGCTGTTGTAACGCGAAACCAAGATTGAATGATGGCTTCTATTAACTGGGTTTTATTGCTGGGTCGCTTCTGACTAACCAGTTCCTTGAGTCGGCTCCATCGATTTTCAATTCATTCCAGCAGTGGAATAGGATTATCTTGAAATTCCCCCCCGCAAAAAAAATGGTGTTATTAGCCATCAAACCTATTTTGATGGCCACGACTGTAATAAATTGATTTTCAAAAGGCAATGAATTTAAAAAGATAATTAAAATTGAAAAGACGGGCAGTAAAGGCTGTTTGCGCACATTCGGTGCCTTTTAAAAAGTTCCCAGCAAAGTTTGCAGAGCCATTTCGTATATTTACAAAGTACGGAACTGGGTAAAAAGTTTGCAAACACCCTCGGAAGAGCGAAGTTATGATCGAGAAAAGGTTAGTTATAATTCTCAAATTTTTCCCACTGAACCATTTTTGGGTAAGGACTTCCTTGTTCAAATCAGCCCACACCCTTTGAGGCTTGAAAAATACGAAAAGATCAAACAAGGAGTCAAGGAAAGAAAATCTATTTTTTTTTTCTTCAAGGAAACATAGCTCCTTTACGATATCACCGGCGTGTATGCATGTCTATGTGCATCGCGAGTTTGATTCCTGCTCGGCCCAATAATGACAATTCTATTCACACAGGCTAGTCCTCAAAACTGCCCATATTTCTTTTGTTTTTTTCCCCAAGTTTGTAAAAATTTTATATTACTTATACATATCAGTGCGTGAATAGTGTGATACCTGATAGATTTTGATACAAATAGACATAATATTATTATTATTCATGGTTTCTACATTTCATTTTCATCGTTTCGTATTGTTTAAACATACCTAATACTACCATCCTTCAATTTCTAAACCTCCCTTTTATTATTACATATATCTTGTTTTATATATATATATATATATATATATATATATATATATATATATATATATATATATATATATATATATATGTAGGTCTTCGGTTATTCGGGTCTTCTCCCACGTAAAATTGAAAGTGTCTTGGCGACGTTTCGACGAAGTCTCATTCGTCATCTTCAGGCTGGTGTTCTCGGCTTTGTGCTTCCAGGAGCAATGTGAGATCGCAGCTGTCTCTGCGTCTGTCTCTGTCTCACATTGCTCCTGGAAGCACGAAGCCGAGAACACCAGCCTGAAGATGACGAATGAGACTTCGTCGAAACGTCGCCAAGACACTTTCAATTTTACGTGGGAGAAGACCCGAATAACCGAAGACCTACATACAAACACCCGCGAAAACCTGAGAAAACATATATATATATATATATATATATTCTTACTTCTTCGTAGGGTTTATGTGTGTTTTTCTTCTAGCCAGGTTTTCCCTTGGCTACGTAGGGAAAACCTGGCTAGAAGAAAAACATATATCTATATCTATATCTATATCTATATCTATATCTATATCTATATCTATATCTATAATTAATGCAAAAAATTAAAATCTTGGGTGTTTTCCCGCGTCACGTTAAATAAGTTAGTTAAAATGTTTAAAATTCTGGTTAAAATCCTAGCTTAAAATCTTCTAAAAATCCTTACAGAGCACTCTGCAAGGTCCTTTAAAATCTTAGCTAAAATCCTATTATTATTATTATTAATATATATTAATATATATATGTAAAAGGACCCAGTTTGTGGGGGCAATAAGCTGACTTTGTATAAATATACAAAAGGATGAAGGCTATTGCTTAGCGCATTGTAAGCCGCCCTGAGTCTCCGGAGAAGGGCGGCCTATAAATCAAATTTAAAAAAATAAAATAAAATAAAATAAGGGACGCGGTGGCTCAGTGGCTAAGACGCTGAGCTTGTCGATCGAAAGGTCGGCAGTTCAGCGGTTCGAATCCCGAGCGCCGCGTATAACGGGGTGAGCTCCCGTGACTTGTCCCAGCTTCTGCCAACCTAGCAGTTCGAAAGCCCGTAAAAAATGCAAGTAGAAAAATAGGGACCCCCTTTGGTGGGAAGGGAACAGTGTTCCGTGCGCCTTTGGCGTTGAGTCATGCCGGCCACGTCGTAGACGGAGACAATTGTGCATTGTGTGTTTTCCTAAATCCTTGGCTTTTATACAAATCCCCCAGGCTTTGCGGGAGAAAGTCGAGCGGCCACTGAGATTAAACTCTCAAACGAAAAACCACGCTTAGGGATTTTAATCCACTACAATACCCATCAGGCACACTCCTTAACCTTCTTCCCCTCCTTTCTCTGCTTAATTTTCGGAGCTCCGTAAAATTTGCGTTGCGTTGAAATTAACAGGTCGTTTCAATTTACGACCCTTCCAAGTTACAACACTGAACAAAAGTGACTTAGGATCGTTTTTCACACTTATGACCGTTGCAGCATCCCCAGGATCACGTGATCAAAATTCGGATGCTTAGCAACCGACTCGTATTTATGACGGTTGCCGTATCCCTGGGTCATATGATCAACCATTTGCCATCTTCTGACAATAGGGGAAGCTGGATTCGCTCAACAACCATCTTATTAACTTATTAACTGCCCTGATTCATTTAACGACGACGGCAAGAAAGGTGGTAAAATGGGGCAAAATGGGGCAAAATGTACTGAACCAGTATCTCACTTAACAACAGAAATTTTGGGCTCGGTTGCGGTCCTAAATTGAGAACCCCTCGTATATGCTTTGCAAGGAAGACACGGGGGAGACAAAACGAAGGGGTGACAAGTGTTCCTGAGCGGGTACAGAGTGTTAAAACCCCCTTTCGAATTTCAGAAATCAGGGGATCACATGACTTGTGTTTTTTAAAAAATAAATAAAATAAAATTAAGATTTTGCTTAATCCGGGTCCAAATTTCTCGTCGATCTGCCCAATGCCAATTTGATATTCAGTTTTATTCCTATTTTGCAGGGTTGATATGCCACCTGCTGGCTCATTCCCAGCCAGCAATTTTTTTTTTTCAGGGCAATCTGTATTTTCAAATCCTGCAATTCCTTTTTTTATATATATATGTATATACTGTATAAATTTTTTTTAAAAAAATTAGTATAATAATTCCATACCTATTTTGTGGCCGGTGTATTGACTGGGCCAAGTTTTTTTTTTAAACAACGGCTAACAATAATAATGGTTAAATAAATAAATAATTAAACAAATAAATATGTATAATCCTCATCTTCCAACTTCAAAAACACTATTCTCTCTTCATAATCCTTTATCCTTTTCCCCATTAATTCGTTTAAACATCGGTAACATTTCTTTACGCCATGTGTTTGTTATCCTCTATTAAATTACTATTACCCTGTTTCCCCGAAAATAAGACATCCCCAATCGAGCTTTTGAGCGTATGCGCTGAAATAAGCCTCCCTCCAAAAATAAGCCCTACCCAAAAATATTTAAACGCAGAGCTGGAAATCAGGTAAAACGGCAAGAGGAGCCCCATCTTGCTCCATGCACCCCAAAATAGTAAGACCTCCCCAAAAATAAGGCCAAGCACATATTTCGGGGTTAAAAAAATATAAGACAGGGTTTTATTTTTGGGGAAACACAGTATTTAATAGTTTAAGAATTATTCATTATTCCACCGTAACTTCAATATTCCAAATGTGTGCTATTGCTAATAACGCCCAGATATTAACAATATTTAATCAATCCCGGGAGTGTATCTCAAAATCCCCACAATTTCTAATCCTTAATATTTTAAATTCACAAATTCCTTCAATTTCTACAGCCGCAGCCGTTTCTTTATTATTGCAATAAATAGAATGACAGCGTGAATTTGCAGGCAAAAACACAGCAACGCCGAGGGAGATATAAACAAAAGGAAAAAAGTAGCGAAAGGGATGAATTTGGGGTGTGGGGGGGGGAGGACCCAGCTTTTCGCCCACTCTCTCAGTCATGCAGGCTCCCTTCCTCTTAAACCAGCCTACTCCACAGGGTTGTTGTGCCGTTTATGCGACATGGCTCGATGGCTTGAGCGCCGCACGTCATGCCAACATAATCCAAAACTTGGAACCTCCCAGATGTAGTGAGGATGCTCAGAGGAGCCAAAAATAAAAAATAAATAAATAAAAAAAATCTGGGGAGCTGAGCTTGCACAAAAGAGCAAATCGCACATTCGGATTTACACGTGCAACATGCTCAGAGGCCCTCTTGCCTTTCAATACTCTGCTTTCCGCGCGGTGCTAGTCCTCTGGATTGTCTTCCCTGAGAACTTTGCGCATTGCCCTTTTAAGAACGCCAGAGTTTTCTGCTTGAATGGACTCTTGAGTCAAAAGCATGGGTATTGTTGCCGGGCACGCCTTCCCTAGCAACTTCAGTGTGCCCTCCAAGGGACGCAGCAGGCCTCCCCCTTCTCCGAGTTTGGGACCAGGCAGGGGATCCTGATCGGAACCCGGGGCTCGAACCCAAAACCAGCCAAGAAAAGGATCAGCACTTCTGGAGGAGACGATCCGCAACAAAATTCGAAAAGCAAGTAGATCCAATCCTCAACTTTACAAAAAGAGACAGGGAAGTTCATATCTTTGGGGTTGCCCCTTATTTGGGGGGGGGACAAACCAGGGGGGGCTGGTGGAGGGGGTCAATGATCCCCCCCTTTCCCAACCATCTTTGCTCCTAGGTGGCAAAGAAGGAGGAAACCTGGGTTATATTTTGGCACAGCGGAGGAAGATTTTCTTTGCAACAGGTGTCAAATGCCATACAAAACAGCTGTTTTGCAAAGCTGGGCATCGCCCGCTCGGCCCCGGGGAGGTGGGCACCACCCCTGGTAGGCCTTCTGGCATGAATGAGAGGGCTACTGCGCCCCCCTCTCTCCCTGAGACTCCTTGCCGCCTGCGAGCGTGGCATTCACTTGAGCGTTGCCGGGACACATATCTCCACAGCAACGTCGTGGTTGCTCAAGCGGAGGATTATTGAACCAACTTGCCAACTCCCGGGCACCCGGGGGTAGTTCAGGAATCTGACGGGAGCTCGTGGTGGTGGGTGTGGGGAAGAGGTGGGTGGGTGGGTTTCGAAGCCGGGCAGGTAAACTTTGCAAACTTTTTTTCACTTTGCAGAGTTGTGGCGTTGGCACCGAGCGAGTCCCGAGCGAGACTCTGGTTTTCCGGCTTCGGGGCAGGGTTGGGACGGAGTGCAATGTTGTGATTTTTCAGGCCGCTAATATTGCACTTGTCCTGGCCTTCCCCTGTTCTGGATTCACCACCTAACCTGACAGTGGCCCACATACCTGAGAGGCCTGCTTCACACCTGGAGGCTACCCTCAGGTGGGACTTTTGCACGGCTGGACAGCTGGATGCCGAGAATCAGGAGACGGTCAGCAAGTTGTGTCTGAGAACTAGCCAGAATTGGATTCAATTGGGGAAGGGAGGGAGGGTTTCCCCAGCTCGTTTCACTCTGCTTGTACAAGAAGTCCTCGACTTACGGCCCCCAATTGTGCCCAAAATTTACGCTGCTAAGAGAGATGTTGGTTTAGTGATTTGTTTTGGTTTTCGTCCCATTTTTGTGTCCTTTCTTGTCCTGGTTGTTAAGCGAATCACTTGCAGGCGTGAAGTCGGCGACACGGTTGTTAAAACGAATCCGGCTTCCCGCTTCACGTGGCTTTGACGGAAGGGGATCGGTCGGTTTCAGGCCAACGACAAGAATTAATTTCATTTCGCGGCAGCTTCACAAAATTAACGATCTCGCCTCGATTTGCATACAGGTGTAAAGAGCCACAGCGGAGCCCCAAATTTATGTCGTTCGGTATTTTACAGGCCTTTCTTGCCGCCGTTGTTAAGTGGGCCATTGTCACTTCAAATGGTCACTAAATGAACTGTTGTAAGTCAAGGACTGCCTGTAACCCCCTAGATTTGAAAGCAGGGGGGCCCTCAAGCAAAATTCAAGAGATTTTTGATTATGTAGCACGTTCTCTTCACAGATCCAAAATGGCTTCCAAACCCAGATGCGAAATGCAGATAAAATCCCTAATTACATTTCCGATTCAAATCTATCGATCTGAATTCTTGAACTGGAGAAGGAAAACTTCCTTAAGCCTCCCAAAATCCCAAAATTAGATTTGCAAGCAGCAAGGAAACATATTTTGGGGGTATCTAAAGGTTAAAAGGGACGCAGTAGCTAAGACGCTGAGCTTGTCGATCGAAAGGTCGGCAGTTCAGCGGTTCGAGTCCCAAGCGCTGCGTAATGGGGTGAGCTCCCGTGACTTGTCCCAGCTTCTGCCAACCTAGCAGTTCGAAAGCAGGTAAAAAATGCTTTTTTAAAAAAAACAGGGACCCCCTTTGGTGGGAAGGGAACTGCGTTCCGTGCGCCTACGGCGTTGAGTCATGCCGGCCACATGACCACGGAGATGTCTTCGGACAGCGCTGGCTCTTCGGCTTTGAAACGGAGATGAGCAGCGCCCCCTAGAGTCAGGAACGACTAGCACATATGTGCGTGGGGAACCTTTACCTTAAGGTTAGAAATTTGGGGGTCTTGCGAAGAAGACCGCACCCCTCGCCCCTTAAAAACCACCAGTTTGGGAAAGACATCTCGAAATCCCAACTTCTATTCGACGTGGCCGCCCCAAAGCCATTTTTTAACTTCTCCTATTAAAAAATTCATTTATTTTACGAGTCCCCAAAATACGACACGGTACAGATATTTTTTTTTAAAAAAAAGAAAAAGATTTTACGGCTGGAGGGAAGGATGGCTGTTGCCGCTAAGAAGAAGAAGAAAAGACTGCCACTTGTCAGAAATGGTGCTCGAGCGGGGTTGGACTAGATCCCTTCCAACTCTTGTTAATCTTGTTAACCCCAAATCGAATTTCTAAACAACCCCAAAGCTGTGTCGTGCGCTGCCTTTGGGACTTCTGCACCCTTTGCAATCACGCACAAAGCGCGGCTGATTTGAAGGTGTTTTTTTTTTTATTCAATCCAGCATAGAATTGAATGGCTCTCCAAACGGGTGGATCACTGAGGGTGAGAGATTCCGCCCCCCCCCCAAAATCCTTGGGGGGGGGCAACATTTCGTGTTTTTTAAGGTTGTTCTAGTAAAATCCGCCGGTACGGTTCGAAGTCGACGGGGACCGTATCTAGAAAGAGAGAGAAAAATGGAGTAATTTTGATGATGGAGGCAGAAAATAGAATAGAATAGAGCCGGGAGGGACCTTGGAGGTCTTCTAGTCCAACCCCCAAGCAGAACCTCTAACATTTCAGATAAGGGACTGTCCAGGGTCTTTCTTAAAAACCTCCAGTGATGGGAGAGCCCACAACTTCCGGTGGCAAGCTGTTCCACTGGTTAATTGTGGACGTTATACAGGTACTTCTCGATTTACGGCCGCAACGGAGACCCAAATGTCTGTGGCTGAGCGGGGCCACAGGGAGTTTGTTCAGGGAGTTCAGGGAGTTTGTTCAGGGGGAGTTTCGCCTCCGTTTTACGACCTTCCTGGACGCCGTTGTTAAATGAATCGCTCCCATCATTCACTGACGCGTTAAGTGAATTTGGCTTCCCCATTGACTTGGTTCGTTGGAAGGTCGCAAAAGGGAATCACGTAACCCCGCCGGGACGCTGCAATTGTCATAAATGCGAACCGGTTGCCAAGCCTCTGGAGTTCGGTCACGTGACCCTGGGGAATGTTGCAATGGTCGTTAAGTGTGAAATATGGTCATAAGTCACTTTCACTGGTGTTGTTGTCATTTTGAACGGTTACTAAATGAATGAGGGGCACCTGTATCGTATTTTGGGATCTGTTGCCCCAAAGCCAGACGTGCCCATCCTATCTCTCACAGTTGCAGTGGAAGGAGCCTAGCATGCAAGGGCCGGAAGGGAACCTAGAGGTCATCCAGTCCAACCCTCTCCTGTGAGAGAAACCATTAACGTGACAGGATCCTACAACGGAAGAAGACGACTTGCAAGTTCACCCAGTCCCAACCGCGGCTCAAGAGAGGCTCTTGGAATTGAAAAGGGCCGGAAGGGACCCGCGAGGTCATCTAGCCCACCCACCCACCCCCCACTGGAAGGTCTCCAAACCCGGCTGATTCGCGCCGAACTGCTCACCGTTGCACCGATATTGCAGGTTGGACCAAATGATGTTCTCTTGAGAAAAACAGAAGACGCCCAGGCGCCCTCCCCGCATCGTGGTGTCGATGACCACCCCGGAGTCGGCTACAAGCTGGGGTCCTTCGTAGAGCAGCACCCTGGGAAGGGGGTTGAAGGAGGTGAGAGAGCGGGGGGGGGGGGAACGGGGGACGGACAGAAGCAGAAACGGGAAGGAAGGCAATGCTTAGGATGCTTCTGTCGAGCGCCCGATGCAGAAGGAACAACACTTAGCCATCAATTGGGGTTTGGGGATGCAGAAGAAACATTTAGCCATCAATTGGGGTTTGGGAGAGGCAGAAGAAACATTTAGTCATTAATTGGGGCTTTCTGGATGTAGAACAAACCATTAGCCATCAATTGGGGTTTGGGGGATGCAGAAGGAACATTTAGTCATTAATTGGGGTTTTCTGGATGCAGAATAAACCATTAGCCATCAATTGGGGTTTGGGGGATGCAGAAGGAACATTTAGCGATCAATTGGGGTTTGGGGATGCAGAAGAAACATTTAGCCATTAATTGGGGTTTTCTGGATGCAGAATAAACCATTAGCCATCAATTGGGGTTTGGGGGATGCAGAAGAAACATTTAGCCATTAATTGGGGTTTTCTGGATGCAGAATAAACCATTAGCCTTCAATTGGGGTTTGGGGGATGCAGAAGGAACATTTAGACATCAATTGGGGTTTAGGGATGCAGAAGAAACATTTAGTCATTAATTGGGGTTTTCTGGATGCAGAATAAACCCTTAGCCATCAATTGAGGTTTGGGGGATGCAGAAGGAATGTTTGTCCATCAATTGAGGTTGGGGGGGGATACAGAAGAAACATTTAGCCATCAATTGTGGTTAGAAAACCACAAGGGTCTCGCCTGCTCTAGGGCACCAAACAAAAACCAACCAACCATTTTGAATCCAGCTACTAATTTCACTTCGAAATCAGGCCCAGGATCAATTTTAATTCCGTTTTATTTTGGAAAAAGGGGGCATCGAGAAGCATTCTGCAGGGCGCTTTCTCGAGGGGGGGGGGGCGTTGTCGGAACTTCAACACTCCTCTTCCTTCTCCCCTCCCTCCCTCCCTCTCTCTCTCTCTCTCCCCCACACGGGGAGGGGGTCCAAATTCCCAGCCCTGTTCATTCTTCCTTTTTTTCTCGTTTGCCTGCCCTGCTTTGACCTTTCTCGCATTGTCCGGCTTCGGAGCGCATTAGCGCATTCCCAGGCCGCATGGGATTGCTATGACAACTTAGACAATGCCTCGGGGGGCCCCTGTGGATGTGGGGCGGATTGGGAGGGGGGGGTTTGTGGGAAGAGAGCAAAGGGTGGGTGTGAGAACGAGAGACGGAGAGGCTCTCGTGCGCCACAAACACACACACAGACCAAAAAATTGTGGACGGTGGGACCAGCCTGGGTTTAAAGAGGGAACACAGCCCGGTTCGGTGCCAACTTGGAAGTGAAAACTCGGAAGTGGCTGGCGGGGATATCTTTGGGGGGGGTGCGGGGGGGGCGTCTCTGGCTTTCCGCTCCGCGCTTCTCAAACAAAAAAGTAAACTCGTTTTATGGCCTTTGTAAATTTTAATTGGGTTTGCTTGCCTCCGAATAAGACTTCGCCACGGATTGGGGGTTTTCTGGATGCAAAAGGAACGTTTAGGCATTAATTGGGGGGTTTTTTTGGGATACAGAAGGAACATTTAGTTATGAATTGGGGTTTCCTGGATGCAAAAGGAACGTTTAATCATGAATTGGGGTTTTCTGGATGCATAAGAAAGATTTAACCATGAATTGGGGTTTTCTGGATGCAAAAGATACATTTAACCATGAATTGGGGTCTTCTGGATGCATAAGAAACATTTAACCATGAATTGGGGTTTTCTGGATGCAAAAGATACATTTAACCATGAATTGGGGTTTTCTGGATGCAAAAGGAACATTTAATCATGAATTGGGGTTTTCTGGATGCATAAGAAACATTTAACCATGAATTGGGGTTTTCTGGATGCAAAAGATACATTTAACCATGAATTGGGGTTTTCTGGATGCGAAAGATACATTTAACCATGAATTGGGGTTTTCTGGATGCATAAGAAAGATTTAACCATGAATTGGGGCTTTCTGGATGCAAAAGATACATTTAACCATGAATTGGGGTTTTCTGGATGCATAAGAAAGATTTAACCATGAATGGGGGTTTTCTGGATGCAAAAGGAACATTTGGCTACGAATTGGGGGTTCCCTTTATTCCTTTTTTCCTCCAATTTAGCTGTGAATTGGGCGTTTTCTGGATGGAAAAGGAATGTTTGTCCCTGAATTGGGGTTTTGAGGATGCTGAAGAAACATTTAACTATGAATAGGGGTTTTCTGGATGGAAAAGGAATGCTTGGCCATGAATTGGGTTTTTCTGGATGCGTAAGAAACATTTAACCATGAATTGGGGTTTTGAGGATGCGTAAGAAACATTTAACCATGAATTGGGGTTTTCTGAATGCAAAAGAAACATTTAACCATGAATTGGGGTTTTCTGAATGCAAAAGAAACATTTAACCATGAATTGGGGTTTTCTGGATGCAGAAGAAACATTTAACCATGAATTGGAGTTTTCTGGAGGGAGAAGGAATGTTTGGCCATTAAGTGGGCTTGGAAAACTCCATTAGACTCACCTGTGCTGGACACTAAACGAAAACCATGCTTTTGTTCTGTTTTTTTGGGGGGGAATATTGCTGCGTGCAGTCTGGCTGCTGTAGAGTGAGGAACTGCAAATTAAAACCAGAATTATTCTCACCGGATGTACCCCACTTGGGGTCTGTGCAAGAGACGCCAACGATACGAGGTTTTATCCTTCCACCCCACGTTGCGAGGGTCCTTCCACAGCAGCTTGACGTGGCCTGGCGTGTGGCCCGTGTGCCACAAGGCATTGCGCAGATATTCACCGGGCCCCGTTTCCGATTTTACCGCCTGGCGGGACGAGAAAAACCAACAATATTTGCATTCGAAGGATCGATTTAGCCGAGAGAAAAACACATTATTTTTTTTCTTCCCCATCTTTCCAACTTTTGCAGATTTAGGATGCGTAAATTCAACGTGACGTATGATCCTTTTTCACACTTACGATCGTTGCCGCATCCCCCGGTCATGTGATCATACTTATGACGGTCACAGTGTCGCTCACCTTGAGCTGCAGGCTGGGCTCAGCCACGGCCCGGAAAGGCGTGGCCTGCCAGTAGGTCTGTTCGGTTTGTTTCCACATGACCACGTAAAAACTGGCGCTGTCTTGGTAGGCGAAGATAAAGCCGGCGTAATCGTCATCGGTCACGGTGTTGACGTGGAAAGTGCCTTCAAAATCCACCCCGTTGAATGCCGTGTATCCTGCCCCACGGAGTCAGGAGTAAGGTTAAGGGGGTCGGGAATGAAAGGGGGGTAAACATTCAGTGGGGGGGGTCAGGAACCAAAGAGAAGAGCTGGAATCGTTAGTTACTTTCACTTTCGGTTTCACAATTGGCCAAGGAATGTGTTTTAGGCAGTCCTCGTTTAGTGACAGTTGGGACCCAAGGGTCAGGAATGAAAGGGAGGAGCTGGAATCATTATTTACTTTCACTTTCACAATTGGCCAAGGAATGCATTATTGGAGGTCCTCATTTAGTGACAATTCGGACCAGGGGTCAGGAGTGAAAGAGATGAGCTGGAATTGTTATTTACTTTCACTTTCGCAATCAACAAGGGATGCATTACAGGCTGTCCTCATTTAGTGGCAATTGGGACCAGCAATCTGGCCGTTATTTGCCCAAATATTTTACTATTCACTATTCAAACCACAACTGTGTGTGATTTTCCTTCTGTTTTATAGACCTGCAAAGGTCGACCGGTTGCAAAGTTACTCGTTCAGCGCCGTCGTAACTGCAAAACCGTCGCTATTTGCCAAATTGTCTTTTGTCAAATTGTCTAAGGACATTTTGGGGATCTAAACCATGAAAGCGCAATCCAAAACAAACAAGCTAACATCAGTCTGCTTACCTACAGCCAAGCCTGGATCGCTGTTCATGGTTTGGACAATTTCCATACCCTGAAAATAAAATTCAACGATTAGGAAGACATGTTTTAAGAGACTCTACAACTCTGTGGACATCTCAGCAACTTCAGAATGGGTTGCCCGATGAATGATCTTCCATTTTTCTTCTCCTTGTACCTGGTTAAGGACAACCCAGTTGGGGTCGATTTGAGCATCTCCCTCAGGGTCCAAGATGACCGTCTGGTAAGCCCGGAAGTCGGTCAACGTCACTTCTGAACTCTCCGGACACACGTCCATCGGATCGGCCACCGTATCGTTGTCGAAATCCTCCTCGCAGGCGTCTCCCACGCCGTTGCCTACACAGATCCATAAAACACGGGTGAACTCATTCGCCAAAAGTGTCACTCAGGTAAACTCGGCCCGAACAAAGAAACGAAGATGGCGAGTTCTCTCCCAGTTACCCGTTTATTTAGGTAAAGGTAAAGGTTCCCCTCGTGCTAGTCGTTCCCGACTCTAGGGAGCGGTGCTCATCTCTGTTTCCCACAAAGACAGTTACCGTCAACGTCTTTCTGGTTGGGATTAGCAATCAGGCGGCAGTTGTCAGGGCCAGGAGGCAGGTAGTCGGGGATCCCGTCGTTATCATCGTCGTTATCACAGTCATCGCCTTGCCCGTCGTTATCTGAATCCAGCTGCGAGCTATTAGGAATTTCCGCACAATTGTCTTTGGAGTCTTGGTGACCATCGCCGTCTCTGGCGGAGACAAGGGGGAAGTGGCGTGAGTTCAACAAGCCTCCTCCACCCAGTTTTAAAATATTTTAATATATATATATATAGAGAGATAGTCCTTGACTTATGACCATGATTGATTTCACTATGTTAGTAACTTAACAACAGCGATTCACCAAACAACTGTGGCAAGAATGGTTGTAAAATGGGAGTGGGGGAAACTCACTTAACCAATGTGCCACAGAAATTTTGGGTTCAATTGCGGTTACACCTGTATACCTAAAACAGCGGTATTTTTATGACCTCTGTCATAAGAGCAGTCTGGTGTCCTGCAGAGGTTTAGGACTACAAATCCCATGCGCCTTGATGAAGACTTGAGAGCATTCATCCTCTCTCCATTTAACTTTTTCCTCACCAAGTTCCTTTCCAATGTTTCCAAGCCACAATGTTTGGTCGTCCATCCTTTCTGATAACGTTGTGTTTCCAGTCAAATGCTGGTTTATAGGCCGTCAAAACCTTGACACAACCCACCCACCTCGAACCTAGTTTTATCATAGCTTGTCATCTGGAAGGGAGAGAGTCTCTTTTTAAAATGGGATTTGCATTTTTTTTCAAGCTTCGGAATTTGGTTTGTTGTTACCTGTCCTCATTCGTGTCGCAAGCGTCTCCCACCAGATCACTGTCCATGTCTGTCTGAAAGAGACCGGGATGTCAGGTGAACAAGCATGGTGTAGCATTTGGGAGAGGGCCGGCATTTGAGGATCCCCAGGTTTCATGGAATTTTACAACACCCCAAATTCCCCCCAATTCGTTTCGTAACTTCCTGGAGGATCAAACCTGAGTTGGATTGCTGAGTTCTGGACAGCTGTCGCAAGCGTCCCCAACGCCATCTTCATCACGGTCAGTCTGCAGTGGGTTGGGTACCTTCGGACAATTGTCCAGCCCGTTGGGAATCCCTAGAGACGGAAAACAAAAGTTAGCAAAGCTTCTTCCTCTTCGGTTTCCCAGTGTCCGAGTCTTTTTCGACATCGTTTTCCTTGCTCATAGCAAACTCTACACGTGTACTTTGCTTCCATGAAAATTTACAAATCGAAGCTTTCGAATTTTCCCGCAAGGAAAGTACATTTTTCCAGCCTAGTACACCACCCAGAGTCTGTTGGGTTGGTCAACTGAATCAATCAACCAGTCAAGTGTCAGCACTCCAAGCTGCAATCATTCCAGCGCTGACATAAGAAGGAGAAGGTGGGGGCATCTGGCAAGAGGACGTTTGACTTTTCACCTACTTATTTTCCCTGGAGATACTATCCCCTAGGAGATGGGTTGGGAGGGGGGAAATTCCTTTGAGCTGAAGTAGTAGACAGCAGCAGAGTGACTTGGAAGATGGCCAATGAGACGTAGAGCAGTGAGAAAAGGAAGGGGAGGGTTTGGACCAGGAGGTCAGTGTTGGCTGCAGCTGAATCGGAGTTCCAATGGTCGTGCTTAATAAATGAAAGGTTTTGATCAAGGACTATTTGTTTGAAATGCAATTTATTTGAGACGACACCGAATCCTGACATCAAGTTTATTTGGGTGCACCCCTTGACTTAAACCATTCATTTAGTGACCAATGTTACAATGGCACTGAAAAAAAGTGACTTTGGAGAAGTACTAGGGGCTCCCTGGTGCTCTCCGAGTTTGGTGGTTTCCTTGAAAATGTTTCTTTGCCCAACTAAGTAACATCATCAGTGCTAGTAGGGAGTGGGGTTTCTGGTGACGGCGGCAGAGGAGGAAGAGGAGAACTGTGGGATCGTTGGTGTTCTCTGAGCATGTGTCGAACCCCAGTCCGGAGCTCGACATTCCTGTGGGGGAGCGGGCAGAGCAGCTGGCGACTCCGCTCGGGACCGAAGGATGACGGACTAGGCGGCTGGTGATAGGTGGGCAATCACACAGAAGCTTCCGGTTCCCGGTGGTGCATGGGTGACGGCAGAGAACATCACGGCGGCCCGACACTTGTCAGGGAAGCTGCGCCAGGCGGGCCATTTGAAAATGATGTCGAACGCCAAACACCACTGAACAGCTGAGAGGGGGAGGATGGTGGGAGCACCGGATGGTGGTTAGCTAAGGGCCTTAAAAGGTGCTGGGAGGCGGAAGCTTCCAGCGCTGACTTTGTACTACACGTAGTTGCTTGGCGTGTGCTGAGGTCTGGGCTTATGGTAGCAATAAAGCTCTGTTTATTTGGCTGAAAACCGTTCTGGCTTTTTGTGTGTCACACGGCCTGGCCTAGACCGGCCGAAAGCATGTTTATTTCCTTGTAGACATTTCATGACCAGACTAGATAATGTCATCAGTACTAGGAGAAGGAGGGATTTGTGTCTCAACCAAGCTCAGAGAGCACCAAAGACCCCCTCAACGGAAGATTAAATCCTTGGATGGCTACAGGATCAACCCTTCCCTCGAGCTGTTGGACGTCGATGGTCTTACCATCCCCATCAATGTCGTTGTCGCACGCATCCCCTTCCCCGTTGTGGTCGGTGTCCTTTTGATCGTTGTTCGGAACATTGGGGCAATTGTCACAAGCATCCCCGAACGAATCGGTATCCGAGTTTTGCTGGTCTTTGTTGGGGAGGAGACGACAATTATCCTGTGTAGAATAAGACAGGGGTGCGTGTCTCACAGTCTCATTTAACGTCGGCCGTTGTATCATTCCTGGATTTTGCCCTCTTGAAATCAGAGGAACTTGACAATGCTTGTGAGTGATGGCTGCTTTGCAGATGGTGGGCTGGCCAGGATGGGGTAGGCCAGGATTCTCCAACTTTGGCTTACTTTAAGACTTGTGGACTTCAACTCCCAGAATTCCCGTCAGCCATGGTGGTGGTGGAATTCTGGGAGTTGAAGTCCACAGGACTTAAAGTTGGCAAGGCTGGAAACCAGGTTGGGGAATTCTGGGAGTTGAAGTCCATAAGTCTTAAAATGCCAAGGTTGGAGACTTGCCTGAGGAATTCTGGGAGTTGAAGTCCACAGAACTTAAAGCTACCAAGGTTGGAGACCTGGTTGGGGAATTCTGGGAGTTGAAGTCCGTAAGTCTTAAAGTTGACAAAGATAGAGACCCTTAGGATACACCGAACTCTATTTCCCAGAAGGCAAAGGGGCAATTCTACCCTACACCGTACGTGCCTTAAAACCAATCAATGCCCCAAATCCTTTACCTTGTGTGCCAAAAATCAGGGGAACATCTTTCCAACACCCCCACCCCACAAATCCGCAGTCCCCCAACCCATTTTATTTTCTATGGGGGTCTGAGAAGCCTAAAAACTTCCAGCCAGGTCTCTGTGGATGAGGTGGGGCTGGCTTGACAGCTGCCCATCCAGTACATGGGGTTGCTCTCGGACGCTGAATTTTGGCGTTACCTCCACATTCTTGATCCCGTCACCGTCGGCGTCATCATCGCACTGATCACCAATGCCGTCATTATCTGCATCTTCCTGTCCTGAGTTAGGGGTCAACCGGCAGTTGTCCTAAAAAAAGAAAAAAATACGGGACAAAATATTAACCAGCCTTTGAAGTATATTGTTTAAAATAACAGAATAATAAGCGTAGAGGCGTTATCCAAGGTGCTGAAATCAATGAATCAGAATAGAGCTGGGAGGGACCTCGGAGGTCTTGTAGTCCAGCCTTCTGCTCAAGCAGGAAACCATTTCAGACAAAATCGCTGTCTTTTAATTCTTAAAAACCTCCCATGATTGAAGCATCCACAACTTCTGGAGGCAAGTCTAAATTGTTCTAATTATCAGGAAATTCCTCCTTAGTTCTAGCTTGCTTCTCTCCTTGATTTAGTTTCCATCCGTTGCTTCTTGTTTTAAGGTAAACGTAAAGGTTTCCCTCGCACATATGTGCTACTCATTCCTGACTCTAGAGGGCGGTGCTCATCTCCGTTTCAAAGCCGAAGAGCCAGCGCTGTCCGAAGACGTCTCCGTGGTCATGCGGCCGGCATGACTCGACGCCAAAGGCGCATGGAACGCTGTTCCCTTCCCACCAAAGGTGGTACCTATTTTTCTACTTGCATTTTTTTTTTACGTGCTTTCGAACTGCTAGGTTGGCAGAAGCTGGGACAAGTCACGGGAGCTCCCCCCGTTACGCAGCACTAGGGACTCGAACCGCTGAACTGCCGACCTTTCGATCGACAAGCTCAGCGTCTTAGCCACTGAGCCACCGTTTCCTGTTTTACCTGTGAACAATGTTTGTGATTGTCGATGCAGGGCAACGGCTCGTCCGGATAACCGTCGATGTCGGTGTCTCGCCCGCACACATTTCCATTGCCGGCCCAACCCACGTTGCACTAGTCGCAAAGAAGGATGATGTAAATTATTATTGTTATTATATTATTATATGTTTAATATTATGGTGATGAATACTAAAACAAATACTGTATATGGATTATGACTGTTTAAAAATAACCGTAGCCAGATCACACACTGTTTGATGGGAATTGAATGTTATATAAATAAAACAAATAAAACATGAAAAAAGAAAGAAAGAAATCGCAAAATCGTTTTATTAAGGAGGCCGATTGAAATCACCAAATGTTTTTTTTTTTTAATTAAGGATGAAGGTTGGAATCACAAAACGATTTTTTTTATTAAGGATGACGATTACAATCGCAAAGTGATTTTTATTCAGGGTGCTGATTGAAATCACAAAATGATTTTTATTCAGGGTGCTGATTGAAATCACAAAATGATTTTTATTCAGGGTGCTGATTGAAATAAAAAATGATTTTTATTAAGGGTGCCGAATGAAATCACAAAATGATTTTTATTCAGGGTGCAAATTGAAATCACAAAACGATTTTTATTAAGGAGGGCGACTGAAATCACAAAATGGTTGTATTAAGGATGCAGAGTGGAATCACAAAATGATTTTTTTTTATTAAGGATGACGATTAAAATTGCAAAATGATTTTTTATTCAGGGTGCCGATTGAAATAAAACATGATTTTTATTCAGGGTGCCAATTGAAATCACAAAACGATTTTTTATTCAGGAGGCTGATTGAAATCACACAACGATTTTCCTCGGGAAAGGCCGCACATGCGGAAGGAATACATCATCTCCTCCTACCCTCCAAAGGGCTCGAAAACAGAGCCTCCATCGTTAAGAGCAGTCTACCTTCCCCTCCCACCTAGCCACCGGCCTCTTCCACACCCGAACCTCAGGAAAGAATACGAGAATTCTTACCGAACAAGAAACATCACCGTTGCGTTCGAAGAGGCAGTATCCGTTGACGTCACAAGGATTGTGACTCGGACTTTCACACGCCTTCTGGGGGGTACAGTTGCCGGGCTCCTTCTCCACAAAACCGGATTTACACGGCCCACATTTGAAAGACCCCTAAGGGGGAAAAAGGGGGTGAGTGGGGGGGAGTCACAGGAGCTCACCCCGTTACGCAGCACTAGGGATTCGAACCGCTGAACTGCCGACCTTTCGATCGACAAGCTCAGCATCTTACCCACTGAGCCACTGCGTCCCTCTATTCTTATGTATATGTAAAAAGACCCAGACAATACACCATTTACTGAATCTTTATGTATATTAAATAAAAAATATTTTAAAAAAGAAAAAAACACAAGGGCCCTGCATTTAAATCTAGCTGATTCCGATGTTTACACGGAGACTTTGATTCTCATTTTAGATTTGGTACGAGCCGTTTGAAATGGGATTTTCCAATGTTTTTTTCCTGCATGGAATTGAATATTATCAGACTGGGGTCGAAATTGGAATTGTGTGGAATTTTCTTCCTTCCTGGACCCACACATTTTTTGTAAGCTCCCTTCCTGCTTTTTCTGGACGGAGCTACTCACCACCGTGTTGGTGCAAATCGCATTGGGGTCACAACCTCCGTTGTTCCCGTCGTTGCATTCATCGACGTCCGTGCAAATCTGGGGTAAACAGAAATCAGTTAGTCAAGTTAGCCTTGGTGCGGACAACGCAAGCAATCCTCGTGTTACGACGACACTGTGTTCCCCTTTTGCAATCTCCTGACAAAAAAAGTCCAGGGGGAAGCTGAACTCATTTAACAACTGTGTGACTAACTTCAAAGTTAACAACAGCAGTGGAAAAAGTGACCTATGACCGGTTTTCACACTTATGACAGTTGCAGCAGCCCAGGGGTGAAATCTACTTACCTTCCTTACCGGTTCGGAAGTGCATGGGCCTTCTGAGCATGCGCAGAAGGTAAAAAAAATTACTTCATGACACCCGGGCAGCGATCGCTACCGGATCGCCGAACCACAGGGAAAAATCGCTACCGGATCGGGCGATCCGATCCGATCCAGGAGCATTTCACCCCTGCAGCATCCCCATCGTCAGTTGATGAAAATTTAGTTGCTTGGAAACTGACTTGTACTTATGACAGTTGCAGGGTTCCCAGCCTGGGATCAGGTGATTCCGACAAGCAAAGTCAATGGGGGGAAAGCCAGTTTCGTTTAACGACCGTGTTACGGACTTAACAACGGCAGCGATGCGCTTAACAACGGTGGCAAGAAAAGTCGTAAAATGGGGCAAAGCCCCCTTAACCAATGTCTCACTCGGGCACAGCCTTCAGTTTTGTGGTCATTAAGTTGAGGATTGATTTACCTGTGTAAGACCGAGAACAAAATAAAATAGACAGAAAAACCAGAAAGATTTCAAGCTGCTGTTATTCTACCTTACAGAAAAGGAACGTTCTGGAATTTCCACGGCTTCTTTTTTTTTTTTAATCTGTCCTACCTCAAAGGGCTGTGTTTTGAGTCGGAATAGGAAAAAACACAAGGTGGAATTTAAGTTACTCACTTGTTTGCTGGCTTTGGCGTAATCGGCCCCAACTCCTGTGACGAGATTTCCTTTGTAGCCGGGCGGACATGGCTCGCAACGAAACCCGGGCGCGATGTTGAGGCACTTGGAGCCGGCAAAACACGGGTTCGCAAACAAACACTGCAATCAGGTCAAAAACATTAAAAAAGAATGAGGTGTACCTATCTACATGTACTTTAATATACTGTTCTGCCAGCGGATCTGGTAGCAGATTCGGACAGTGAAGAGGTTGGGGAGGAACCTGGGCCAGTCCTGGAGTCTGGGGAAGGCTCTGCGTCAGAGGCAGAGAGGGGGCCAGGGCCGCCTTGACAGTTGTCAGCTGCCTTCGGAGTCAGACATCAGTGAGGGAGAAGAACAGCTGGAGCCTGTTCCTAGTGTATGCATGCACAGAGTTGCCAGACGAAAGGAATGGCTAAAGAACAAGGGTCAACTCAGGAGTAAGGCCACAGGTGGACAGTGAATGGCCCCTCCCAGAGGGAATAAAAGAGGAGCGAAAGGGGAGTGGAGTTTGCAGGAGGCAATTAGTTCGCTTAATTGGTTCGTGACTCTCTGAGACTCCTTGACAAGTTTTGAAGATATCGGGCCTGGCAGCTCTCCAAGCCAGATAAAGGCCTGTGACTGGAAATTCACCCTTGAAAGACTTTGCTGAATATGAATGAGAGGAATTCACAGTCACTTCATAAAAAGGGTTATTTTTGTCGGGACCAGGAGTCCGCTTCGTGGTTTGGGAATGCCTAAGTCAGAACATATACGTAGTATTGCAATTGGCAGAATTGTAGAATGGCGCTTTGCAAAATTAACGGCGTTGAGTAGAGGCAATGGATTATAGAAGTTTAGAAGAGATCGGAAACCGTTTGTGGACTTTCTGCGCGTTCAATTTATATATAACAACAGGATGGTTTCCCCCGGATGGTGCGAAGATTTGTTTTCATCTGAAATCAAAAGAGATTTTGAGACCGAATCATAGGAGCCAAAAATCTTTTTACCTCGTTGATATCAGCGCAATGGGTGCCGTTGCCTTCAAAACCAGGAGGACAGGGCCCACAACGGTACCCCGGATATTCGTAGGTCTCCATGCAGTCAACTCTGGGGAAACATGGGTTCGGGTTGCAACGGGACCGGTGTTCGTGAAACCCTAATGGAAGGAAGGTTTCAATTTGTCACAGGTTGGAATAATAACCCGAACGGTAAGAGACAACGATCTGACAAGGTTCTAGTTATCAAAAAGCCACGGATTCCCAAGCTTTTTCCTTTATAGGTAGTCCTCGACTTACGACCACAATTGAACTCAAAATCTCTCTTCCTAAAGCGAGACAATTGTTAAGTGAGCTTTCCTCCATTTTACAAACTTTCTTTGCCACGGTTGTTAAGCGAATCTGGCTCCCCCACTGACTTTACTCGTCAGAAAGACAAAAAATGTGACCCCTCCCCGGGACACTGTCATCATCATCATCATTTAACAACCCCATGAATTCTCTTGCGGGGTGGAGTCTGGGCAACTGAATGGAGCTAGCTGAGTGATTACTGGCCGGATGCCTTTCCTGTTGCCAGGGCGGAGTTTTGTTCAGCAGATAATATTCTCATTGTGCCCAAAGAGAGAAATATCTGCCTCTACCTAGGATTGAACTCACAGCCTCCTGATTGTGAGACGAGAGCTCCACCTCTAGGCCACCGCATCACTCCTACCCCGTCGGGACACTATGATTGTCATAAATAGGAGTCAGTTGTCAAGCGTTTGAATTTTGATCACGTGAGGTCAGGGACGCTACAACTGTCGTATCTGTGAAAAACGGTCCTAAGTCACTTTTTCCAGTGCTGTTCGGCCACTAAACGAACTGTTGTAAATCGAGGACTACTAGTATATGAAAAAAGCCGTTGACAGATAATCCCCACAAGAATAAAACTAATCTCCGAAGCCCTCTGTTAACCTGTCAGTTATTATATTTAACATGCAGAAAGTCGGTCACTAAACAGGCAGGACAGTCACTAAATGAACAGTTGCTAAATTAAGGATTATCTGCATTAACCATTCCTCAGAAAGTCTTATCAAACTTCAAGGGTTGGCCTTCCTTCCTTCGGCACCGTCGTCTATACGAACGGTCATTAAACGGACGGTTATAAGGGAGACGGAAAAATGAATGTTAAGGACATTTAATGTAGCAAGATCCACTTCTCCTCCGTGGTGGAAGACCGCCGTATCTTCTCACCCTCTCGGTCCAACTCACCACATACTTGGCATTCCATAATGGTGTTCCGTATTAAAGACATTTCCTTGACCTGGAAAGGAAAAATATAAATATATATATATACAGTATATATGTATATAATATATATATATATATATATCAAACCCTAATCCTCACTCATAAAAAATAATAGGGATTCTCACAAGCTGCTAGAGATGTCCAGAAAGGAAGATGCTGGTTTGCGCTAAGCCCCCATTTAACCAGAATTTGGATACTAGCTGATAACCCGATGTTGCCCAGGTATACCAGAGGGAGCCCCCTTGTGGAGTACCGTGAAACCGTTACCATGGCAACTCTACTGTGCTGTACAGTAGAAGCCATTTTAAGGCACAACAGGCTGTATCTTAACAGAACTTGAATCCAAAATGCACACTATCGCTGTCAAAAGTACTGTGATTTGACACTATAGATATAATTCATTCCTTTTCATTTCAGCGGCCCAGGCATTCCAGAGTTATGCTGGAACACACACAGAGACACACACACACACACCGAGGGGTGTTAGGGGTGTCTTACCCCCACAGTATTTCTTTCCAGAGAGTAACTCATCTGTGTACCAAATTTGGTTGAAATTGCTCAAGGCATTTCAGAGTTATGCTGGAACATACACACATACACAGAGAGCCCCAAACAAACAGTCACATAGTCCAATCATGGTGCAGTCTAGTTGCTTGGTAACATCGCTCCTCCTCTCTCCGACCAGGTGCGAGAATGTCCTTGGTTCCCAGGGGAAAGTATTTTGTTTTGGCTACAAAACCCCAGCTATCTCTATTCCCTCCTCCCTAGCCCTCATCTCCATTGTGGCAACACCGAAGCCTCAAAGATGGCCTCAGTCAGGCCAGCTTCAGAGTTGACACCCTGACTTACAACCGTTCCACTTAGTGACCGTTCGAAGGGACAACGGCCCTGAAAATAAAAAAGGGACTTAGGACCGTTTCTCACAACCGTTGCAGCGTCTCCGTGGTCACGTGATCAAAATTCAGAGGCTGGCCAGCTGGTTCATATTTATGACGGTCGCAGTGTCCCTGTGTGTGTGTGTGTGTGTGTGTGTGTGTGTGTGTGTGTGTGTGTGAGAGAGAGAGAGAGAGAGAGAGAGAGAGAGAGAGAGAGAGAGAGATGTGATCCTCTTTTGCGACCTGCTGACGAGCCGAGTCAACGGGGAAGACAGATTCGCTTAACAACCAGGTTCCTAACTTAACAACGGCGGCCATTCACTTAACGCCTGGGGCAAGGAAGGTCGTAAAAAGGGCAAAACCGACTTCAGAAGCGTCTTGCTTAATAGCAGACCTTTGGGGCTCGTTTTGTGGTCGTAAGTCAAGGGCCCCTTGTGTCATTCTTCTTAACCCTCCGATTGTACCTGATCTCTCACGTCCTCTTGGAGTTCCATCAGAATTTGGTTGAAAAGCGTCAGTTGCCGAACAAGAGCCTTGGTCTGCTCACCTGTCACACAAGGTGCAACAAAAAACAACAACCACCCCTTGTTAATTCTGCTTTTCGACCACGTTCTTACCTAGCTCAAGACCCCTTCTGTCTTACCACTTCCCCATAGCTCGGGGGTGGTGGTTTCCGCCATGCTAAACCCAGCACTCCAAAGTGCTCTCTGGGAGGAAGGAATTAAGCAACAGCCGGCTCTGATTTGAACTCACCAAAGAGAGAATTAATCACGTTGGATACTGAAAAAGAAAAAAAGAGAGAGACAGAGAGAGAGAGAAAGGGATGGAAGACGATAAAAAACATGAGAGCAAGTTTTCAAAGAATCAAAGAACTCGCCGAAAATCGGACCCCGTTAGAAGTCTGGGCCTCTACTCAGTTTTCTTTCTTTCTTTCTTTCTTTCTTTCTTTCTTTCTTTCTTTCTTTCTTTCTTTCTTCTTTCTTTCTTTTCTTCTTTTTCTTCCTTCCTTCCTTCCTCTTCCTTCCTTTTTTCTTTCTTTCTTTTCTTTCTCTCTCTCTCTCTCATCTATATCTCTATCTATCTATCTATCTATCTATCTATCTATCATCTATCTATCTACTTAGCATATGGCATCTACAGAGGTCATTCGATCACTGAAAAAGATGTTGCAACTCTGGGAAGAGTGCAGAGAAGAGCAACAAAGATTATTAGAGGACTGGAGGATAAAACATACGAAGAACGGTGGCAGGAATTGGGGATGTGTAGTTTCATGAAAAGAAGGAGTAGCGATGACATGATAGCAGCCTTCCAATATTTGAGGGGCTCCCCCAAATAGGAGGGGGTCCACCTATTCCCCCAAACCCCCGAAGGCAGGACAAGAAGCAATGGCTGGAAACTCATCAAGGAGAGAAGCAACCTGGAATTAAGGAGAAACTTCCTAACAGTTAGGACAATTCATCAGTGGAACTACTTGCCACCAGAAGTTGTGGGTACTCCATCACTGGAGGTTTTAAAGAAAAGACTGAACAACCACTTGTCTGAAATGGGATAGGATCTCCTACTTAAACAGGGGGTTGGACTAGAAGACCTCCAAAGTCCCTTCCAGCTCTATTCTGATTGATTGATTGACTGATTGATTGATTGATTGATTGAAAACTAAGTGCCCTGCTGGTTTTTGAAAATCCTACCCCAAGGAGGGACTCTTTTTTTTGGATTGACCCTTACCCGTGTTCTGCATGGATTCGTCCTCTTGAAACGGACATTCGCTCAAGGCTCCCACGCGGCTGAGGGACCCTCCGAGGATCAGTTTGAGCGATTCCAGAGACCCCTAAAATATCAGGAGAGGAAGGACAGCCATCGGTGGAAAGACACCTATCCTGCTTGTGCTTTTCCCCACCGCCTGCACGCTTGATTAGGGGAAAAAAAAAATCCGGGTAAAATAGAAGTTTCCTCTAAAAAGAACTGGATTTTCACCGCGGAGATGTTGAACTTATCCTTTTTTTCCCCCTGCCTGGATTTATACGCTCGACTGCACCGAATGTGGTAAGAGGATAGGGTGTGTTCTCACCTGCATCCGAAGATACGTTTTCTGTCCAGTTCTCACTTCGACGGCTTCGGGTTTTTCCTGGTCAATCGATGCCATTTCGGGCAGCCCCGTATGAGAGTCCAGCAGCTTGCAATCCACATACAGCTCCAAGGACAGGCTGCTGGCCTTCAGGCCGCTGACCCGCAGGAGAAGCGTGTGGCTACGTCCATCCGACAGGTTGGAATTCTGCAGGTTGACCGAGTGGAGTTTCCCATCGGCACGTAAGTATCGGATGAGAACTGTGCGCAGGGAGAGAGAGGAGACTGGATTGCAGGTGGGAATTCTCTCCCACTTTTCGGTGCATTTCCTTTGAAGTGGCCCCTTTCCGTTATTACAGGTAGTCCTCGACTTACAACCGTTCATTTAGTGACCAAAGTGACGATGGCACTGAAAAAAGAGACTTAGGAACATTTTTCACATTTACGACAGTTGGAACATCCCTGTGGTCACGGGATCAAAATTTAGACACTTGGCAACTGATTTATGATGGTTGCGGGGGGTCACCTGATCCCTTTTGTGACCTTCGGACGAGCCAAGTCAATGGGGAAGCCAGATTCACTTAACGACCGTGGGGCTAAGTTAAGAGTGGCAGGGATTCGCTTAACAGCTGTGGCAAGAACGGTCATAAAAGGGGGAAAGACTCCCTTAACCAAATGTTTCGCTTAGCCACAGAAATCATGGGCTCAATGGTGGTCATAAGACGAGGACTACTTTGTTGAGCCATAGAAATTGGGGGCTCAACTGTGGTCATAAGTCAAGGACTATTAATTTGATTGATAGGGCGGCCCTGTCTTTTACTGTCTCAAAGCACATAAACCAATAAAGGAGTAAAACAGTAAAAAAATGAAAATCAAGATTTTAGTAAAGCCAATTGACTTCTTTTCTTCCTTCCTTCCTTCCCTCCTTTCTTTCTTTCCTTCCTTCTTTCTCTCTTTTCCTTCCTTCCTTCCCTTTCTCCCCTCTCCCTTCCATTCTTCCATGTCTTTTTCTTCCTTCCTCCCTCCTCCCTTTCTTTTCTCCTCCTCTCATCCTTCCTTTCTCTTTCTTTCTGTCTTCCTTCCTTTCTTCCTCCCATCCTCGTTCCTCTTTTCTTTCTCTTCCTTTCATCCTTCCTTCCTTCCTATCTTCCTTTCCTTCAACTTTTTTTCTTTCCTTCATCTTTCCTTCTTTCTTTCCTTCCTTCCTTCCTTCCTTCCTTCCTTCCTTCCTTCCTTCCTTCCTTCCTTCTCTCTCTCTCTCTCTCTCTCTCTCTCTCTTTCTTTCTTTCTTTCTTTCTTTCTTTCTTTCTCACTCACCTTTATTCGTCTTGCCAACCACGGAGACTTCAAACCATCGGCTATTATCCTTCTTGTAGTAAAGACCAAAAAGGGCCCCACCTTGTTTGGGGGGCAGGTGAAAAGTCGATAAAAGATACATATCATGGACAGATAAAACCTCCGTCCGGATTTTGTTCGCAATGTTGGTCATATGTCGAGGTTCGGTGACGGTCAGGAGGTCAATGACTAGGGAAGGGAAAAAAAATAGGGGAGTCAGTTGCAAAGAGAGTCAAGTTTACATCCAGAGTTTTTGTGAAGAACAGAGTTGGAAAGGGAACCTAAGAGGTCATTTACACAACCCCCCGTCTGGAAGTCTTCCCACTGCCGTTCTTAAATTCTTAAATTTGACATCTTCCAAAGGAAAAAAGGTTGAATAGAGGATTAAAAAAAAATAAAAAAATTGGGACTCTCAATAGGCTAAATTTTGTGTTCTTTCTTTTTGGGGGCCTTGACATCACCAGAAAAACATTTTCTTGAATTATTTGAATGAAGGGCTTTTTTTAATTTCAGAGAGGAAAAAAAAAATCGATTTTTCAAGCCCAGCCTTGAAGTACCACAAAGGAAAGGAAAAACACCCTGGCTGAGGTTGGGCTTTAAGAAGCACGCTCTTGGAGAAAAATGGCCAAACGGGGCCTCTGAGGTTTTAAAAATATCCGTTTTTAAACGCTGGAAAACTCTGAAACCAGCTGGCTACGAACTGATACCAGCCCTGTCTGTTTCTCCTGCCAGAAGTTTTAACACCAGGTGCGGTTTCACCTTCTCCCACTAGGGGGAGCCCTCCATGAGCATCCTCTGAACTGGACATGAAAATTCATTTTTATTTTATTTATTTATTTTTATGGTTGGACATCTCTCTGCTACTTCACCAGAAAGGATCCAATAAAACTTAAGTTTTCGGCTTCCTGGGAAAATCATTATCGCTACCGTATTCAAATGCCACAAAAGCGGATTCCCCTTTCTTTTCCCGGGATCCCTGAATGTTAAAATATCGGCAGAGAAAGTTCAGGGTTAGGTTATAAAAGTGAAGAAAAAAAGGAGAAAGGAGAGGGAGGGAGGGAGGGATGGAGAAGGGAAGGAAGGAAGAAGGGAAGGAAAAGAGATGGAAGGAAGGAGAAAGAGAGAGGAAGGGGGAGAAAAAAGGAGGGAAGGAAAGGAGGAAGAAAAGGACATGGGAGAATGGAAGGGAAGGAAGGAAGAAGGGAAGGAAAAGAGATTGAAGGAAGGAAAAAGAGAGAGGAAAGGGGAGAAAAAAGGAGGGAAGGAAAGGAGGAAGAAAAAGACATAGGAGAATGGAAGGGAAGGAAGGAAGAAGGGTAGGAAAAGAGATGGAAGGAAGGAGAAAGAGAGAGGAAGGGGGAGAAAAAAGGAGGGAAGGAAAGGAGGAAGAAAAAGACATGGGAGAATGGAAGGGAAGGAAGGAAGAAGGGAGGGAAAGAGACAGAAGGAAGGAGAAAGAGAGAGGAAGGGGGTGGAAAAAAGAGGGAAGCAAGGAAAGGAAGGAAGAAAAAGACATGGAAGAATGGAAGGGAGAGTGGAGAAAGAGAAGGAAGGAAGGAAGGAAGGAATAGGGAGGGAGAGTGGGAAGGAAAGGAGAAGGGAAGAAAGGAAAGGAGAAAGAAAAATACAAGGAAGAATGGAAGAGAGAGAGGAGAAAGGGAAGGAAGGAAGGAAAAAGAGGGAGGGAAGAAGGAAGGAATAGGGAGGGAGGGTGGGACAGAAGGAAGAAGGGAAGGAAGGAAAGGAAGGAAGAAAAAGGCATGGAAGAATGGAAGGGAGAGTGGAGAAAGAGAAGGAAGGAAGGAATAAGCAGGGAGAGTGGGAAGGAAGGAAGAAGGGAAGCAAGGAAAGGAGGAAGAAAAAGACAAGGAAGAATGGAAGGGAGAGAGGAGAAAGGGAAGGAAGGAAGGAAAAGAGAGGGAGTGAAGGAAGGAATAGGGAGGGAGAGTGAGAAGGAAGAAGGGAAGAAAGGAAAGGAGGAAGGAAGAAAAAGACATGGAAGAATGGAAGGGAGAGAGGAGAAAGAAAGAAAGAAGGAAAGAAGGGAGGGAAGGAAGGAGGGAAAAAGATGGAAAAAAGGGAGGGAGGGAGGAGAAAGAAAGACGGAGAGAGGGAAGGAAAGAAGGGGGAAAAAAGGAGGAAAAAAGAAAGGAGGAGACAGATGGATTTTACAAACGCCCCGCGCTCAAGCTAAGCCTGCCTTTCGCTGGTTCAAGACCCCCCCCTTCCCCTTCCTCGACCTCCCCCTCCCCAATCCTTCCCTCCTCCCCCCCCCACGCTTGCAAAGAAACCCCCCCGCGGCAGCCTCAGTCTTTCCGCCTGCATGATGGGGGCAGCGGCTTCTGCCCACCCCCTACCCCTCCAACCGAGGGGTGGGGGTCTCTCGCCCCCCAGCCCACCCCCGATGGGGGAGAAAACTCTTCTTCTTTCTCCTCCTGGATCCTCAGCCGCCCCAACCGAGCCAAGCCGAGCCCGGGGGGCGGGGGGAAAGCATCATCATCTCCCACCCCCCCAATTCTTGCATTTGGGTGGGGGGTCCTGGCATTTGCAACCGGGCGCCCCCCGCTCTCCCTTACCTTGCAACTCGCGCCGGGCAGCCTCGCTGGCTGCGCCCCAAAGCAAGAGGAGGAGGAAGGCGGCGGGCAGGGGTCTCCTCCGGCGGAGGCTGGTGGCCCGCGGCTCCATCGCGGCGGCCGGCCGAGCGGGGGTCCCCCCCGAGGAAGGGGGCGGCGCGGGCTGGGGACGGAGGGAGGGAGGGAGGGAAGGCAACGCCCTCCCCTTCCCCAGCTCAGCCTGCCAGCGCTGGCAAGGCGGGGATGGGGTGGGTGGGGGGGGGGTTGAGGATGATGTGGGGGGGGCCGGATGGGATGGGGTCGGGGGGGGTTCCCTCCAGCAGTCCCCAAGGGGGAAGGGTCTCTCCCCGGCTTTCAAGGGGAGCAGGGAGAATTCCAACAGCAGAGGGGAAAGGCGAGCATCCTTTAACGGGAACGGAGTTGGAAGGGAGCTTGGAGGTCATTTAGTCCAGCCCCTTACTCACGCAGACCTTCCCCCCTCCCCCCCTTTAATGGGAACAGATTGGAAGGGAGCTTGGAGGTCATTTAGTCCAGCCCCCTGCTCACACAGACCTTCCCTCCCCCCACCTTTAATGGGAACAGAGTTGGAAGGGAGCTTGGAGGTCATTTAGACCAGCCCCTTACTCACACAGACCTTCCCTCTCCCACCTTTAACGGGAATGGAGTTGGAAGGGAGCTTGGAGGTCATTTAGTCCAGCCCCTTACTCACACAGACCTTCCCTCCCCCCACCTTTAATGGGAACAGAGTTGGAAGGGAGCTTGGAGGTCATTTAGTCCAGCCCCCTGCTCGCACAGACCTTCCCCCCCTCCCCCCCTTTAATGGGAACAGAGTTGGAAGGGAGCTTGGAGGTCATTTAGTCCAGTCCCCTGCTCGCACAGACCTTCCCCCCTCCCCCCTTTAATGGGAAGAGAGTTGGAAGGGAGCTTGGAGGTCATTTAGTCCAGCCCCTTACTCACGCAGACCTTCCCTCCCCCCACCTTTAATGGGAACAGAGTTGGAAGGGAACTTGGAGGACATCTAGTCCAACCCCCTGCTCGCACAGACCTTGCCCCCTCCCATCTTTAACAGGAACGGATTTGGAAGGGACCTTGGAGGACATCTAGTCCAGCCCCCTGCTCACACAGACATTCCCACCACCTCCCTCCCTCCCTCTCTCTCTCTCTCTCTCTCTCTCTCTCTCTCTCAGCCCCCCCCTACCCAATTGAGCTTCCTACACTTTCCTTACCCCTTTTTGGGGTGGGTGGGGGGGCTGGTGTCCTTTGAGCGGGTTCTTCCCCACCTCCGTTCTGGAAGGGGAGAAGGAGTAGAACCTCCAAAGGCCGGGGCAGTCAGTCTGGGTGGGTGGGAGGGGTGTGCAAGGAGGGCAGATTGGGCTTCGTAAGAGCATCTCTTTGGGCAGAGCAGGAGAGAGGAAGGAAGGAAGGAAGGAAGGAAGGAAGGAAGGAAGGAAGGAAAAGAAAGGATGAAGGAAGGAAGGGAAAGTAAAGTAAAGAGGGAGGGAAGGAAGGAAGGAAAAGGAAGGAAGGAAGGAAAAGAAAGGAGGAAGGAAGGGGAAAGGAGGAAAGGGAGGGAAGGAAGGGAAACGAAAGGAAAGGAGGGAGGGGAGGAAGGAAGGGAAAGAAAGAAAGAAAAAAGAAAAAGAAAGACAGAAAAAGAAAGAAAGAAAATTGCAAGCCACTCCAGATCCGAGAGGTGGATTTTTTCCTTCGGTTTCTGCAAAGGGAGCCAGGCAGCTTTTTGCCAGCGGCCGATTTTGCAATGAAAGGGCAGGACTGGTGAAACCCCCCCCCTTCCTCCCCCCCCCAAAAAAACCCTCATCTGGATTTGCAACTGGCCGGAATCTGTTTATGTTTTGTTTGCAGGCCACCATAACAACGGGGGGCCTCTGGTTTACACCTCCTTGGAGCTGTTCCTGCTCGGGTGCCAAACCACAAAGCCCACAAGGTCTGTGGCTCGGGGGTCCCCCCTCACCCCCTTCAGGAATGGGGCAGCCGAGATGCCAAATATCCTTTTTTTTTTTTTTTTTACATGAAAGTCTGGGTGATTTGTCTGAAATGGGATAAGGTCTTGGACCAGAAGACCTCCAAGCTCCCTTCCAATTCTTGTCCTTCCTTCCTTCCTTCCTTCCTTCCTTCCTTCCTTCCTTCCTTCCTTCCTTCCTTCCTTCCTTCTCCATCACTGGAGGCTTTTAACAAGAGACTGGACAGCATTTGTCTGAAAGGGTATAGGATCTCCAAGAATCCCTTCTAACTCTGTTCTTCCTTCCTTCCTTCCTTCCTTCCTTCCTTCCTTCCTTCCTTCCTTCCTTCCTTCCTTCCTTCTCCATCACTGGAGGCTTTTAACAAGAGACTGGACAGCATTTGTCTGAAAGGGTATAGGATCTCCAAGAATCCCTTCTAACTCTGTTCTTCCTTCCTTCCTTCCTTCCTTCCTTCCTTCCTTCCTTCCTTCCTTCCTTCCTTCCTTCCTTCCTTCCTTCCTTCCTTCCTTCCCCATCACTGGAGGCTTTTAATGAGAGACTTGCATAATGTCTAGCGAAAAGAAGGATTAGGGGTGACACGAAAGCAGCCTTCCAATATTTGAGGGGCTGCCCCAAAAGAAGCAGGAGTCAAGCTATTCTCCAAAGCACCCGAAGGCAGGACAAGAAGCAACGGATGGAAACTCATCGAGGAGAGGAGCCACTTAGAAATAAGGATAAATTTATTGACAATTAGAAAAAAAAAAATAATCCATGGGATAGTTTGCCTCCAGAAGTGATGGGCTGGAGGTTTTCTAGAAGAATTTGGGACGCCGTTAGTCTGTAATGGGATAGGGTTTCCTTCCTCAGCAGGGGGTTGGACTAGCAGGCCTCTTAAGGTCCCGTCCAACTTCTATTATTCTGTGTGATTTTTTTTTTCCTCCCCTTTCTCCAACAGCCTTAATTTCTTTGCAGAGAAAACTTTTTCGGAAAGTCCAGTTTGCATCTGAGTGGCCTTGCTTATTTTGGGGTGAGTGGGTGGGTGGAAATCTGGGTAGGGAAGACAGACAGACAGACAGACAGAGGGGGAAAAATTCCTCCAGGAAAAATGCAGCCGATCGGGAGCACAAAGGATCTCCTTCCTTCCTTCCTCCTTTCTTTTCCTTCCTTCCTTTCCTCCTTCTTTCCTTTCCTTTCCCTTCCCTTCCTCCTTTCCTCCAGGAAAAATGCAGCCAATCGGGAGCACAAAGGATCTCCTTCCTTCCTTTTCCTTCCTTCCTTTCCTCCTTCTTTCCTTTCCTTTCCCTTCCCTCCCTCCTTTCCTCCAGGAAAAATGCAGCCGATCGGGAGCACAAAGGATCTCCTTCCTTTTCCTTCCTCCTTTCTTTTCCTTCGTTCCTTTCCTTTCCCTTCCCTTCCTCCTTTCCTTCCTTCCTTCCAAGTTCTTCTCCTTTGTTTTTCTCAAGCTCTGGAAATTAAATTTCTCTCTCCTTCACGCCAGCCTCCTCCTCCTCCTCTTCTTCCTCCTCCTCTTCCTCCTTTTCTGGGGTTTTCAAGTCCTTCTCCTTTGTTTTTCTCAAACTCTGGAAATTAAATTTCTCTCTCCTTCACGCCAGCCTCCTCCTCCTCCTCTTCTTCCTCCTCCTCTTCCTCCTTTTCTGGGGTTTTCAAGTCCTTCTCCTTTGTTTTTCTCAAGCTCTGGAAATTAAATTTCTCTCTCCTTCACGCCAGCCTCCTCCTCCTCCTCTTCTTCCTCCTCCTCTTCCTCCTTTTCTGGGGTTTTCATTCATCGTGGAATCCCAGGGAAAGGAAGGCAAATCTGGATTTTTATTTATTTTATTTTTTTCTTCTTCTTCTTTTATTTATTGTTGCAATCGATACAGCTGCCCATTCTGGGCGGCTCCCTTTTGCAAATTCAGCCCAACCATCTTGTGTAAAAAATAAAAAATAAATAATTGCAATTATAATCCACCCTTTTCTCATTATGATCGCCCGTAACACGCTCCAGAGTTTATTTTGATTTATCCCGCCTCAAAATCTTGTAGCAGGGAGTTTCTGGAAGCTTGGAAGGAATTATCCAAGGAGGGTGATTTGCAAAGAAAATTAGACTGGGATTTTATTTCAGGCTTATGCAAGGATACATCCCTTATGTCGTCAAGCCGCAGGAATTTTCGTTATTTGGGTCACAAAAGGCTCGACGGAAAATTTCGCAACCTTTCCCTTCACGGAGCTGGCGGAGAAGTTTGGAAAAGTTAAAAAGAAATCTGGAAATGTAGAAATCTGGAAAGGTAATCTGGGGATAACATTTACTCCGGATCGGACTTGGTGCTGCCGGTGGGAAGTACGAACCAAACATTAAATTTATCATAGAATCCCGAGGGCTGGAAGGAAGGGACCTTGGAGGTCTTCTAGTCCACCCCTGGCCGAATTCAAGACTGGCCTCTGCAATGAGCTAGGATGGTGGGATTTTTTGGATCTGTTTCAACCTAAGAGATCATGTGATTTAAATCACATTAAATCAGTAATATTTAATTTAAATATGAAATTACTCAATATTCTATCAACTAATCCTGTATGTGTGTGTTAATTGAAATATCTATATATCTATCTATAGCTATCTACATATCTCCCTCCATCCATCGGTATCTCTCTCTCTCCTCTCTCTCTCTAATATCTATCATCTCTCTCTCTAACCTATCTAACATTCTATCTATCTATCTATCTATCTATCTATCTATCTATCTATCTATCTATCTATCCTATCTCTCTCTCTCTCTCTCTCAGTCTCTCTAATCTATATCTATCTATCTATCTCTATCTCATCTCTCTCTCTCTCGGTATCTCTCTCTAACCTGTCTGTCTGTCTACCTATCTATCTATCTATCTATCTATTGGTCTCTCTCTCTCTCTAATCTATATCTATCTATCATCTATCTATCTCTATCAGTCTCTCTCTCTCTCTCTACTCTATATCTATCTATCTATCTATCATCTGTCTATCATCTATCTATATCTCTCTATCGGTCTCTCTCTCTCTCTCTCTCTATATATATATATATCTCTCTTATCAGTCTCTCTTATCTCTCTAATCTATATCTATCATCTATCTATCTATCTCTATCAGTCTCTCTCTCTCTCTACTCTATATCTATCTATCTATCTATCTATCTATCTATCTATCTATCTATCTATCATCTATCTATATCTCTCTATCAGTCTCTCTCTAATCTATATCTATCATCTATCTATCTCTATCAGTCTCTCTCTCTCTCTATTCTATATCTATCTATCTGTCTATCTATCTATCTATCTATCAATATCTCTCTATCGGTCTCTCTCTAATCTATATCTATCTATCTATCTATCTATCTATCTAACTAACTAATATCTACCTATCTATCTACCATGTTTCTCCAAAAATAAGACCGTTTTATATTTTTTTGAACCCTGAAAGAAGTGCTTGGCCTTATTGCCATGCACTCAAAAGCCTGATTGAGCTTATTATCAGATGTCTTATTTTGGAGGAAACAGGGTATCTATCAATCTATCGATCGATCGATCTATCTATCCTATCTCTCTCTCTCTCTCTCATCTGTTAATTGAAGGACCAACCTCTTTCCCTGCTACAAATTTTGCATTAGGGAAACGAAGCCGGTCCTTCCATTAACAGACCCCATTTTTCTGTTTTTTTTTAAAAAATTTAAGCGGATCGATCGACTTCTGGGGAAAAACCAGAATTAAACATCGACAAGAATTCCTTCGTTTGGCCGGCCGAACGAACGAACGAACGTACGAAGTCAGATTTCCTTTTTGTTCTTTTTCTCCCTCTGATCTTTTTTTTTTTAAAAAGAAATTATATGTAATTCTTGGGATGGGAGGACTGAAGGGCTTCCTGGAGATGCTCCAAATGAGGTTATCTCCGAAAGGAATGGCTCGCGGAGGAAATAGAAGATGATGTAAGGCCGAATGGAATTTCTCCCGGCCATCTGTCTCATCTGGTTTGGATGGGAGCAAATTCCCACAGACCCACAGCCCTCCTTACGGTTGGGAGATTATTTCCTAACCTCGTTTCTCCTCCTTGTAATTTTTTTCCCCCTTTCGGAAAGATCCCGTCACATCCAATAAAGTTTTCGAGAGGTCTGGCCAAGGATACGGATGGAGGAGGGGTTGAAAAGGAAGATGATAGAATAACGACGAGATGGAAGGGACCTCGGAGGTCTTCTAGTCCAACCCCGATCAAGCAGAATAATAGTAACAGAATAATAACCAGAATAAGAGAGATGGAAGGGTCCTTCGAGGTCTCCTAGTCCAAGCAGAATAACGGAATAATAACAGAGATGGAAGGTTTTACTAGGAATCTGGCTGGGGGATTCTGGGAGTTGGAGTCCACCCATCTTAAATCATGCTGGCTGGGGGATTCTGGGAGTGGAAGCCCACCCCTCTTAAAGCATGCTGGCTGGGGGATTCTGGGAGTGGAAGCCCACCCCTCTTAAAGCATGCTGGCTGGGGGATTCTGGGAGTGGAAGCCCACCCCTCTTAAAGCATGCTGGCTGGGGGATTCTGGGAGTGGAAGCCCACCCCTCTTAAATCATGCCAGCTGGGGGATTCTGGGAGTGGAAGCCCACCCCTCTTAAATCATGCTGGCTGGGGGATTCTGGGAGTGGAAGCCCACCCCTCTTAAAGCATGGCTGGCTGGGGGATTCTGGGAGTGGAAGCCCACCCCTCTTAAATCATGCCAGCTGGGGGATTCTGGGAGTTGGAGCCCACCCCTCTTAAAGCATGCTGGCTGGGGGATTCTGGCAGTCGAAGCCCACCCCTCTTAAAGCATGCTGGCTGGGGGATTCTGGGAATTGAAGTCCCCCCCCTCTTAAATCATGCTGGCTGGGGAATTCTGGGAGTGGAAGCCCACCCCTCTTAAACCATGCTGGCTGGGGGATTCTGGGTGTTGAAGTCCACCCCTCTTAAAGCATGCTGGCTGGGGGATTCTGGCAGTCGAAGCCCACCCCTCTTAAAGCATGCTGGCTGGGGGATTCTGGGAATTGAAGTCCCCCCCCTCTTAAATCATGCTGGCTGGGGAATTCTGGGAGTGGAAGTCCATCCGTCTTAAAGCATGCAAACTGGGGAATTCTGGGAGTGGAAGCCCACCCCTCTTAAATCATGCCAGCTGGGGAATTCTGGGACATGAAAATAAATCCCCCTTCAAAGCATGCTGGCTGGGAATTGAAGCCCACCCCTCTTAAAAGTTGAACATTGCTCTAGTCTAGAACTTTTAAATAGCAACAGATTGGGTACCAGAAGGCAGCCCAGGATTCTGGTCTTTGCAGCCCAGCATTCTGGGCTTTGCAATCCACCCACCCTTCTACTTTTAACCTCCAAGGCAGCCTCTCCCTTTCACAAGGCGTTTGCAAGGGTTCTCACGACCCCTCCCTCAAAAAAAAAAAACCCCAAATCCATCCCCTTTAGCACGCAACTGGCTTCCTAAGACCCCTGGCTAACGTCGCTTTAGACCCAGGGGGCTAAACCCATCGCCGCCCGCTTTTTGCAACCCAACACGTGTCTATTAGGAACGTGGGAAGGGCACCAAAGCAAAGAAGTGGGGGAAAGGGGAAGGAAGCACCGGGATTGCATTTTGCAAGCCGGGACAGAGGAGGGCGGAAGAGCCCCAAAAGTCTGGAGTTGCATGAATCGGAGTCACTCCTCTTTTGCTGTCTTTCTCACTCTCTCTCTCTCTGGTGCAATGCTGTTCCGGGTTAGGCAAGGCGTGGAAAGATGGCGGCGCCCATGGAGTTGTATTGCTGGGCCGGCGGGTGGGGGTTGCCCACCGTGGACCCCGATTGCTTGGCCGTTTTGGTGAGGGGAGGGTGGGGGTGGGTGGGGGGCGGCTTTTGCAAACCTCTCCAAGGCGGGCTTTTTTATTTTTTATTTTGCAAACCGAATTTTTTACTTTGCAAAGCGCCTCTCTCTCTCTCTCTCTCTCTCTCTCTCTCTCTCTATATATATATATATATATATATATTGAATAGCGTTTATGTTTGCAAAGCGCATTTTTCTTTGCAAAGCGCTTATATTTTTTTTGCAAAGCTCTTATATATATATATTTTGCAAAGCGCTTATATTTTTTTTGCAAAGTTCTTATATATATATTTTTGCAAAGCTCATATATATATATATTTTGCAAAACGCTTATATATATATATTGCGAAGCTCTTATATATATTTTTTTGCAAAGCTCATATATATATTTTGCAAGGCTCTTATATATATATATATATATATTGCAAAACGCTTTATATATATATATTTTGCAAAGTGCTTACATATATATATATTGCAAAGCTCTTATATATATATTTTTGCAAAGCTCATATATATATATATATATTGCAAAGCTTATATATATATATTTTTTGCAAAACACTTATATATATATATATATTTGCAAAGCTCATATATATATATTTTTGCAAAGCTCATATATATATATATATATATTGCAAAGCTTATATATATATATTTTTTGCAAAACATATATATATATATATTTGCAAAGCTCATATATATATATATATATATATATATATATATATTGCAAAGCGCTTTTATATATGTATTGCAAAGCATTTATTTTGCAAAACACACACACACACACACACACACACACACACACACACACATATATATATATATATATATATATATATATATATATATATATATAAATGTATCTATCTATATCTATCTAGCTATCTATCTATATAAATGTATATATATATATATCAAAATGCTTTTTTTTTTTTTTTGCAAAGCACAGGGTGCCGGCTTCTTCCCTAACCGGGTGCCCGGGTGGGGGGCATTGCAGCTGCAAGGGGTTCCAGGCAGGGCATGGGCCTGTTGGGGTGGGGGGGCTCAGGAAATTTGGGGAGAGGGTCCTGGGAGCCCAAACCCCTTCCTTCCTTCCTTCCTCCCCGGCCGAAAGAAAAGAGACCAGATTGCAGATTCTTGCAAAGCAGAATTTTAAAGAAGAAATTAAGAATAAATTGGATTATTAAAATTATTATGACGATCGGGTCTGTTTTTTTTGCAACGAATGGCCAAAGGCATTCGTTCATTTTCCTCTCTTTTTTTTTTCCTTCCTCTTTTTATCGCCTTGCAGACTTATGCGCGATTCACAGGGGCGCCCCTCAAAGTTCACAAAATCTCCAATCCCTGGAGAAGCCCCTCTGGTAAGTTATATTTTTTTTGGGGGGGGGGTGGTTAGGGGAAAAAAAAAAAACCCCTGTGAATTGCTTGGAAAGTTTTGATTTTAGTGGCTGGGGAAGTTTTGGTTTTTGTTGCATGGGAAAGTTTTGATTTTTTTTTTCACGGCTTGGGAAGCGGCGCAGGTTTCTAGTCCTCAAGAGGGATGGGGAAATGGGTGGGGAGGGAAAGAGTTGAGGCTGGGGCAGAGGGGTGGGTGGGTGGGCTTAAATGGGGCTTCACACACACACACACACACACACCCCTCTCACCCAACCTGCTGTTTTCTCCATCTCAGGATCGCTCCCGGCGCTCAAGACAGCCGACGGGGTTATTTCCGATACGCAAGAAATCATCACCCATTTTAGGAAACAGGTATGAACGGAGGGATGGAGGGTCCTGTTTGAATAGAATGGAGCGGGAAGGGACCTTGGAGGCCTTCTAGTCCAACCCTGGACAGTCACTTGTCTGAGGTGGTATAGGTTCCCTTGCTTGAGTAGGGGGCTGGACTAGGAGACCTCCAAGGTCCCCTCCAACTCCTATTCCATTCCATTCCATTCCATTCCATTCCGCTCTAATTCTATTCATTTCCTATTTCCTATATTCTATTCCTATTCTCTACTCCTACTCTACTCTACTCTACTCTACTCTACTCCACTCCACTCCACTCCACTCTACTCTACTCTACTCTACTCTACTCTACTCTACTCTACTCTACTCTACTCTACTCTACTCTACTCTACTCCACTCCACTCCACTCCACTCCACTCCACTCCACTCCACTCCACTCCACTCCACTATTCTACTCTACTCCACTCCACTCCACTATTCTAGTCTAGTCTAGTCTAGTCTACTCTACTCCACTCCACTCCACTCCACTCCACTCCACTCCACTCCACTCCACTATTCTACTCTACTCTACTCTACTCTACTCTACTCTACTCTACTCTACTCTACTCTACTCTACTCTACTCTACTCTACTCTACTCTACTCTACTCTACTCTACTCTACTCTACTCTACTCTACTCTACTCCACTCCACTCCACTCCACTATTCTACTCTACTCCACTCCACTCCACTATTCTAGTCTAGTCTAGTCTAGTCTACTCTACTCCACTCCACTCCACTCCACTCCACTCCACTCCACTCCACTCCACTATTCTACTCTACTCTACTCTACTCTACTCTACTCTACTCTACTCTACTCTACTCTACTCTACTCTACTCTACTCCACTCCACTCCACTCCACTCCACTCCACTCCACTCCACTCCACTCCACTCCACTCCACTATTCTAGTCTACTCTACTCTACTCTACGCATTCTCTATTTCCTGTTATTTCCTATATTCTATTCCTATTTTTTTTCTCTATTCTATTGTATTCTACTCTACTCTACTCTACTCTACTCTACTCTACTCTACTCTACTCTACTCTACTCTACTCTACTCTATTCTACTCTACTCTACCCTACCCTACCCTACCCTACCCTACCCTACCCTACCCTACCCTATGCATTCTCTATTTCCTGTTATTTCCTATATTCTATTCCTATTTTCTTTTCTATTCTATTCTATTCTATTCTATTCTATTCTACTCTACTCTACTCTACTCTACTCTACTCTACTCTACTCTACTCTACTCTACGCATTTCCTATTTCCTGTTATTTCCTATATTCTATTCTATTCTATTCGAATGGAATGGAATGGAATGGAATGGAATGGAATGGAATGGAATGGAATGGAATGGAATGGAATGGAATAGAAGAATAGAATAGAATAGAATAGAATAGAATAGAATAGAATAGAATAGAATAGAATAGAATAGAATAGAATAGAATAGAATAGAATTTTTTATTGGCCAAGTGTGATTGGACACAGAAGGAATTTGTCTTTGGTGCATACGCTCTCCGTATACATAAAAGAAAAGATACGTTCATCAAGAATCATAAGGTACAACACTTAATGATAATCATAGGGTACTAAATAAGCAATCAGGCTATTCTATTCCTTTCTTATTTTTATTTTCTTTGTCTTACTTAGCAATTTAATGCAGATTACGACCTCTCGGCGTTGCAAGGAGCGGACACTCTAGCTTTCCTCTCTCTGGTCCATAGGAAGCTCCTGCCCGTGCTGGTAAATTTGGGGAGGGGGGGGGAGAGAAGAAATTTGGGGAGACGGGGTGGTGGTGTCACAGTCTTGAGTTCAAGAGCTGGAGGGATCATGGGCCGGATCTGGGTTGACCTGCATTGCAGGTAATCCTCGACTTACAAGATTTGTTTAGGGAGCGTGGGAAGTTACAACAGCATTGGGGGAAAAAAGTCGCTTGCAACCAGTCCTTGCATTTACGACCGTCGTAGCATTCCTCGTGATCAAAATTCAAAGGCTCGGCCACTGGCTTGTATTTACGATGGCTGCAGCCTCCTGGAGTCACGTGATCTCCATTCGCGGCTTCCCACAAGCCAAGTTCAACGCGGGAAGCCGGATTCGCTTAGCGACTACCTGATTCGCTCAACCACGGCAGTGATTCGTTTAACGACGGTGGCATAAAGGCCTGTAAAGGCCACACACTTTTAACAACTGCCCCAACAACGGCAGTGATTCGCTTAACAACGGTGGCAAAAAAAAGGCCGTAAAATTACACTTTTTAACAACTGCCTTGCTCAGCAACTTAAAAGTTGTGGCCGTAAATCTAAGGACTATATTATTATTATTATTATTATTATTATTATTATTATTATTATTATTATTATTATTATTATTATTATTATTATTATTATTATTTGCTTCAAGTGTCCAACTAGCTGCCTTTGGTTTTGAGCGAAGCAACCATTCGTGGTCTGTTTTGCCCATAAGCCGAGATTGCAAGCTTTGTGGACCGATGGCGGTTAGTTTGATAAATTTTGTCTGTTTTAACCTCCTCGGTCCTTTTTTTTCGATCCGTTGTTTTTTTGTGTGTGTTGGGACAGGAAGTGGTATAAAATCATTTTACGCCATCTAGCCTCACCGATTTGGGGAAAAAAACCTTTCCCTCATGAGGACTAGAAACATTGCTCCTTGGGTTTTTTTTTAAAAAAAAATTTTTTTTCCCACTGTGCCGGTTGAGGGAAGTCACCGTTGGGATTCTCCTCCCTTCCGACAGATCCATACTTTCTGGGTGGACGCGAAGAATTACGTCGAGCACACGCGGAAGTGGTACGCGGAAGCCATTCCGTTCCCGCTCAATTTCTTCCTGCCGAGCCGAATGCAGAAACGGCAGCTGGAGCGTTTGCAGACGGTCTGCGGGGAAAACTGGCAGGATGACGAAGAGCAACTGGAAAAACAGGTAAAGGAAGGAACGCCCGGGGGAAAGGATGTCCCAGAACGGGTGGTTAAAAATGGCGTAAAATAAAGAAGCAGATAGACTTCTCTTAGCCAGGGAAGCTCTGTGCAAGTATCGGGCACGGCTTTGAGCCAACGATGTATTTTTTTTTTTTTTTTGATACCCGCAGCTTTATCGAGACGGCTGCGAGTGTCTCACCTTGCTGTCTCAACGCCTCGGCAGGAAGAAATTCTTTTTCGGCGACTCGTAAGTAACTCGGGAGTCGAGCATTCCAAATAAAACAGAGGAGTCTTAAATTCCCTGTTCCGGGTAGTCCTCGACATACGATGGAAATTGGGATTGAGATTTAGCGGACGTTCAGCGAACACTAAAACACGGACGTTCCTCGTCTTAACAACCTTTCGTTTGGCGACCGTTCGAAGTTACGTCGCCGAAAAAAAAAAAAGCGACGGGCCCGTTTTTCGCACTCACGGCTGTTGCCGCATCTGAGTGGTGCGGTGGCCTAGAGGTGGAGCTCTGGCCTCACAATCGGGAGACTGTGAGTTCGATCCTCGGTAGAGGCTGATCGTTCTCTCTCTGGGCACGATGAGAATATTATCTGCTGAACAAAACCCCGCCCTGGTGACAGGAAAGGCATCCGGCCATTAAAAACACTTTGCTAGCTCCATTCGAGATTCCACCCCCCAAAGGAATATGAGGTTGTTAAATGATGATGCTGATGATGGTGACGGACACTGTAGCATCTCCACGGTCCCATGATCAAAAAAACTGACTCGTATTTATGACAGTCGCAGAGTCCCGGGGTCGGACAAGCAAAGTTACGGGGGGGGGAATTTACTTAACAACCGTGTGACTCAGCTAAGAACTGCAGTGATTGCCTTAACAACTCTGGCAAGGAAGATGGTTCAATGGGACAAAAAATTCACTTTAAAAAAAAAAGTCTCGCTTAGCGACATAAATTGCGGGCTCAATTTTGGTTGCAAGTCGAGGACTGTCGCATGCTGGGGCCGAATCTCTTGATCGTGTCTTGTTATGCCTTCTCCTTTTCAGACCTGCCTCACTGGACGCCTCTGTCTTCAGTCTTCTAGCCGGCCTCTTCAACGCCAAACTTCCCAGCGGGAAGCTCCAGCAGCATTTGAAATCGCTTCCAAACCTCTGCAACTTTTGCACGTCTATTTTGAGCCTTTATTTCCCGTGGGACGGAGGTGAGTTTGCTCCCGCTTGGAGGAAGATCCTCCGGGACGGTTCTCGGTTACGGGTGTGTAGTTGTAACAGAATAACAGAGTGGGACGGGACTTCGGACGTCTTCGAGCCAATCGTTGCTCAAGGATATCCCCCATTTCAGACAAGTTGTCTAATCCCCTCTTGAAAACTGGAAGGAGGGAAGGGAAGGGAAGGGAAGGGAAGGAGGAAGGAAAGAAGGAAGGAAGGAAGGAAGGATAGCAGAATAACAGAATTGGAAGAGAGGGACAGAAGGAAGGAAAGGAAGGAAGGAGACAGACAAGAGGAAGGAAGGAAGGAAACAGACAAGGGAGGAAGGAAGGAAGGAAGGAAGGAAGAAGACAGGAAGGAGGAAGGGAGGAAAGAAGACAGACAAGGGAGGAGGGAGGGAAGGAAGGAAAGAAAGAAGGAGACAGACAAGGGAGGAGGGAGGGAGGAAGGAAAGAAGAAGACAAGGGAGGAAGGGGAAGGAAACACAAGGGAGGGAGGAAGGAGGGAGGGAAGGAAAGAAGGAGACAGACAAGGGAGGAAGGAGGGAGGGAGGGAAGGAAGGAAACAGACGAGGAAGGGAGGGAGGAGGGAGAGAGGAAGGAAAGAAGAAGACAGACGGGAGGAAGGAAGGGAAGAAGGGAGGGAAGGAAGGAAACAGACAAGGGAGGAAGGAGGGAGGGAAGGAAAGAAGGAGACAGACAAGGGAGGAAGGAAGGAAGGAAAAAAACAGACAAGGGAGGAAGGAGGGAGGGAGAGAAGGAAGGAAGGAAACAGACAAGCGAGGAAGGGAGGAGGGAGAGAGGAAGGAAAGAAGAAGACAGATAAGGGAGGAAGGAAGGAGAGGAGGGAGAAAGGAAGGAAGTCAGACAAGGAAGGAAGGAAAGGAAGGATAACAGAATAACAGAGTTGGAAGGGAACTTGGAGGTCTTCTAGTCCAGCCCCCAAGGAAGGAAGGAACTTCAAATGGGTCCTACATCCTAGCCCCAGGTCGTACCATCCGTCGTACCTTCAAACGACGGCCGCTAAGCGCCAAACCTTTGGCATGGCTTCTCCCCGGATTGAAGCCGTTCCTTGAACCGGTTTTGCCTCTTCTGCAGGGGATCCCCCACCCAACCTCCACAAAGCGGCCTCCGGCGACGTCGGCGACACCGAAGGGGAGACTCACAAGCGACGCAACCAGTTCCTGTCCGTCCTGGTTGCGCTGGTGGCCATGGTGGGCTACGCCTTCCTGTCCGGGATCGTGTCCATCCAGAAAGACACCCCACACCATGCTGGCCCGCACGCCATCACTCTGGACGAGGCGGAAGAAGAAGAGGAAGAGGAGTGAGGAAAACCGGCACCGTTTTCCTGTACCGGCTTCCAACAGACTTAAAAAAAAAAAATTTTTTTGTATGGCCAAGCTGACTCCGGTACCGCTGTCTCAAAAACTTTTTTTTAATCCATTCCGGGGTAATCAAGCTCAATAAATCGAAGGGAAGTGCTGGTTTAACCGCTGGTCTGTTCTTCGTTCCTTATTTAGACAGGTAGTCCTTGACTTACAACCCCCAAACGTCCATTGCTAAGCGAGACGGTTGTCCTGTGAGTTTTGCCCAACTTTGCCCAACCACGGTTAGTCGCACCTTTATTAAGTAAATCTGGCTTCCTCGTGGACTCAGCTTGTCCGAAGAATGCAAAAGGGAATCGCGTGACTACCGGGAGTCTGCCACCGTCATAAAGTCGGTTGCCAAGAGACTGAAATTTTGATCATGTGATGCTGCAGTGGTCATAAGAGTCAAAAACGGTCCCAAGTCCGTTTTTCAGGGCCGTTGTAACTTTTAACAATCACTGAGCCATAAGTTAAAGACTATAATTGGTTGTAATAGGAGTCTTGATATTATATATATATATATATATATATATATATATATATATATATATAGAGAGAGAGAGAGAGAGAGAGAGAGAGAGAGAGAGAGAGAGAGAGAGGGGAACGGCCAAAATGGAACAGACGGATTATTACTCTTTTAAGAGTTCAAAATAAAGAAGAGAATAAAGAGAAAGATTCCCAAAAAATAATGAAAGGATTACGGATGGGTGCTCTAGAGATCCATGAAATAACTCAAGATTAAATAAACGTGATGTAAGGAATTATAGGGACGCGGTGGCTCAGTGGCTAAGACCCTGAGCTTGTCGATCGAAAGGGTCGGCAGTTCAGAGGTTCGAATCCCTCGTGCCGCGTAACGGGGTGAGCTCCCGTGACTTGTCCCAGCTTCTGCCAACCTCGCAGTTCTACTCGCACGTAAAAAAATGCGAGTAGAAAAAACAGGGACCACCTTTGGTGGGAAGGGAACAGCGTTCCGTGCGCCTTTGGCGTTGAGTCATGCCGGCCACATGACCACGGAGACGTCTTCGGACAGTGCTGGCTCTTCGGCTTTGAAATGGAGATGAGCATCACCCAGGCAGGGGTGAAATCCAGCAGGTTCTGACAGGTTCTGACGAACCGGTAGCGGAAATTTTGAGCAGTTTGGAGCACCGGCAAATACCATCTCTGGCTGGCCCCAGAGTGGGGTGGGAATGGAGATTTTGCAATACCCTTCCCCCAGGAGTGGGGAGGGAATGTGGATTTTGCAGTATCCTTCCTCTGCCACGCCCACCAAGCCACGCCACGCCCACCAAGCCACGCCCACAGAACCGGTAGTAAAAAAAATTTGGATTTCGCCACTGGCACCTCCCCACTAGAGTCGGGAACGACTAACACGTGCGAGGGGAACCTTTACCTTTAAGGAATTATTAGAGCTCAGGGGGAAAAAAACTCAACCAGGTGTGTTTCTAGAAAAAAAAAACAAGATTTATTCCGAAAAAAACGAAGAGATGTGGGAAGGTAACGAAGGAGAAGCAGGTTGAATCTTAATTCAGCAGATCATAAGACTACGTCAGACTACACGGCAATCTCCGGTTAATGCAGGGTTTAGTCAAACAGACCCTTCCCCAGGATTCTGTCGCTCCCACTCCCCTTATTTTTTTTTTCCTCCTGCAAAGAAAGGGTTTGATTCCAATGGCTTCTGGCTGGGGGGGGGCGGGGGGTTTCGTTGAGCCCCCACTCCCCAAACTCTTAGGCTCCTCATTCTTCTGTAGGACGTTGCCAGAGGTACGTCTGGATGGAGTCAGCCGTAGCGATGGTCTCGATGTAGCCCACCCCGGGATCTGAGATCCCGAAAGGGATATCCTTGGGGGATCTGAAAAGGAAGGGGCAAGATCACCGTGAGAAAGAACAGAAGTCTCTATAAACCCGTCGTGCCGGCTGGCGTAAATCTCTTCTAATTGTTCTAAATCTTTAGGCTGAAGATTCTTAACCGATGAACCAAATTGGCGTAATCATCTTATATTCACATTTTACATGTATATTATTTTAACTGTTCACCGCCCTGAGTCCTTCGGGTGAACTAACTGTCGGTCAGGTTTCGATGCTATCTCAAAATAAATGAATTTCCACACTGCCGATCTTGGAGGAAATTTTCTCTTTATTGAGCATAGCGATCTGATCCTGGCTCTTTCGCGGTCAGTACTGACCTTTACCCCCCCCCCCCCAATCCTTCCCTTTCCGATCCCCAATTCTCTGCTTCTCATTGGCTATCTTCCAAGCCACTTTCCTCATCCCTTCTCCGTCAGATCACAGGAATGTCTCCCCCCTCCTCCCATCTACGAGGAGACAGAATCTTCAAAGGAATTAAGTAAGCGAAAGTTCAAGCTTCTCCTCTCTTTATATATGTCAGTGCTGGGACGCTGACATCCGGTATAAAAATTAAATAAATAAATAAAATAAATAAACATGTGTTGGAGATCTTCCAGTCAAACTCTCTGCTCAAGCAGAATAACAGAATAATAACAGAATGACGAGGAAGGTTTTGGAGGACCTAATCAGGAATTTAAAGGCAAAACGACAAGGAGCCTCCAGTTTTGAGGGTACAGTTTCCACCACGAGCGTCCGTTTGCAGTGATGGCACCGTTACCTGCCGCTCACCTGTTCAAGACCACGACAGCTGCCGAGCCGTCTGGACGGAGGAAAGCAGAGAATTCCAAACTACAGGAGCTGCTTTTCTGGATTTCGATCCGTTGAGTCCCCTCCGGGAGGAATTTGCTACGTGGAGAAAAGAGGCACAAGAAGTGGGCATTGCCCCCCAAAATCATATAGAAATATAGAAGCATACAAATATAGACAAACAGAAATACAGAAATAGAGAAGTAAAGAAATCGAGAGTATATGGAGAGTATATAGAAGTATAGAAATATACAATTGGAAGTATAGAAATATAGAGAAATGGAAATACAGAAATAGAGAAGAAAAGGAGAAATAGAAGCATCTAGACGTATGGAAATATACCAATAGAAGTATAGAAATGTAAAAGAAATAGAAATAGAGAAGTAAAGAAATAGAGAAATAGAGGGCATATAGAGAGTATATATAGAAATATACAAATGTACAGAAATAGAAATTTAATAAAATAAATAAATAAATATAGAAATTTAATAATAAAATAAATAAATAGAGAGAAATAGAAATACAGAAATAGAGAAGAAATAGAGAAATAGAAGCATATAGAAGTATAGAAATGTAAAAAAAATAGAAGTAGAGAAATACAGGGTATATGGAGAGTATATAGAAGTAGAGAAATATACCAATAGAAGTATAGAAATGTAAAAGAAATAGAAATAGAGAAGTAGAGAAATAGAGGGCATATAGAGAGTATATATAGAAATATACAAATGACGTACAGAAATAGAGAGAAATAGAAATAGAGAAATAGAGAAGAAATAGAGAAATAGAAGCATATAGAAGTATAGAAATGTAAAAAAAATAGAAGTAGAGGGTATATAGAGAGTATATAGAAGTATAGAAATATACAAATGGAAGAATAGAAAAATAGAAATACAGAAATAAGAGAAGAAATAGAGGAATAGAAGTATAGAAATATACCAATAGAAGTATAGAATTAGAAATGTAAAAAAAAAATAGAAGTAAAGAAATAGAGGGCATATAGAGAGCATCTAGAAGTATAGAAATAGAGAGAAATAGAAATACAGAAATAGAGAATTAAATATAGAAATATAGAATGTATAGAAATATACCAATAGAAGTACAGTATAGAAATGTAAAAAACAAAAAATAGAAATAGAGAAATAGAGAAGGATAGAAATAGAGAGAATATAGAGAGAGTATAGAGAAGAACATAAATACACAAATAGAAATATAGAAATAGAAAATATAGCGGTGGAATCTGAGCTCACCTGAAATGAGCCATATGGTAGAACATGGGCTGTTTGTAAAAGACGTCCTTTTCCTTATCTACAATCACCGGACTGTCCACGTAATTCTTGCTCCAGTTGGGTCCCCCTTCCATGTCCAAAACCAGATTCCAGTCCGTCCACCCGGTGACGTAATTGTTGAGATTCTGCGGAGGAATGTCGAAACGGCATCGTCTCTTTGCCCTCCTCTTATCCCAGCCAACCCACACTCCGACGATGGTCCCCGCCGTACCGTCAGGATGCTGTGGCTGTACTTGCTGCCGCGATCCCAGCCGCCCAACACCACCCGGGGCTCCCAAAAATAGGAGCCCGTCGAGGCCTCGGTGGAGATGAGATAATAGTTGGGGAAGAGGTGATGGGTGATGGACAACGTCATGTCGATGGGGGCCAAGAAGTCCAGGTACCAGTGGATTCCGATCCCGTTGATGTATTGGGTAGCCTTGGGGTCTTTGAGAACCTGGAGAAATAACCAAAACGCCAGGGTTATTTTTTTCTGGCGTCGTGCGGGATAGGTAGACGGTTGGCAGCTCCTTAGGTTGACTAGCAAGGAATTCCAGAATTTCTGAGAATGATTATGGGAAAGGAAGTTAGGAAGCTACGGTTGGAAGATTTTTCTGTGAGTGCTCTCTAGCAGACGTTTTGTGACCCAACTAGGTAACATTATCAGGGCTAAAATGGAGGAGGAGGAGGAGGAGGAGGAGGAGGAGGAGGAGGAGGAGGAGGAGGAGGAGGACGACGGTGGGGTCCTCAGTGCTCTCTGGGCTGGGTGGTTTCCTTGCAGACATTTAATGACCATACTATGTAACATTATCATTGCTAGAATGGAAGAGGAGGAGGGGAGGAGGAGGAGGACGATGATGACGACAACAAACGCAACAAGAACAACAGTGGGGAACTTGGTGCTCTCCGAGCTTGGTGGCTTTCTCGCAGACGTTTCATGACCCAATTAGGTAACCTCATCAGTGCTGGAAGGGAGAAGGGTTTGCGGAGAGGAGGAGGAGGAGGAGAAGGAGAAAGAAGAAAGAAGGAAGAAAGAAAGAAGAAGAAGACAATGACTGTGGAGTCCCTGATACTCTCTGAAGTTGGTGGCTTTCTTGCAAACGTTTCAGGACCCAACTAGGTAACTTCATCAGTGCTGGAAGGGAGAAGAGTTTGCAAGGAGGAAGAGGAGGAGGAGGAGGAGGAGGAGGAGGAGGAGGAGGAGGAGGAGGAGGACGACTGTGGGTCCTTGGTATAACATCAGGCATATTGCTAACCTACGTAATGAGCACCCCAACTTACGATCGCAAATCCGTGCTCCCTTAACATTCGTAACCCAAGGACTGTTTATATATGAAACGTTCGGGTTGCCGAAAACTACAAATGCAATTTTTTTTCCCCCCTTTTAGAAAAGGCTCATCTTAAATTCAGCCCGTGGTGGCGGCGGCCAACTTACCACTTCGGCCCAGTAAGGCAGCATCACTCTCTGGTCGTCCAAAATGATCAGCTCGATGCCTTTGTAGCTGCTGTTGGCTAAAGCTGGCCCCAGATCTTCAGCGATGAAATCTCGCTGGTGTTCGGGTGAAAATCCAAGACATTGGAAAGGGTAGAAAATAATGTCTCCGGCTGTCGGCTCGTTGCCAGCCGTTATTGCCCAGAAAGTCAGATTATACTTGGCGTATTCGTCCAGGAATCTGTATTTGAGGAAGAGAAAAGGGGGTTGAAATGATTTAAGTTACCCTTAAGGGGGCAGCCCCAAAGAAGAGGGGGGTCAAATTATTCTCCAAAGCCGCTGAAGGCAGGAGAAGAAGCAACGGATGGAAACCAATCAAGGAGAGAAGCAGCCTGGAATTAAGGAGAAACTTCCTGACAGTGAGGAGAATTAATCAGTGGAACTACTTGCCACCAGAAGTTCTGGGTGCTCCATCCCTGGAGGTTTTTAAGAAGAGACTGGAGAGCCATTTTGTCTGGAATGGGATACAGTCTCCTGCTCCTTCCATCCATCCCTTCTCCCTTCCTTCCTTCTTGTTACCAGACCTTGAATTTGAAATATTTCCCTTCCCTTCTTTTCCTCTTCTTTCCTTCCTCTGCTTGTCTCCCATCTCTCCCTCCCTCCTCTATTTTCCTTCCTTATTTCTTCCCTCCCTCTTTTCCTCCCTTCCTTCCTTCCTCCCTCCCCCTCCCTCCCTCTTTCTCCTCCCTCTCTTCCTCCTCCCTCCCTCCCTTTCTTCCTTCTTTCCTCTCTTCCTCCCTCTTTCTCCTCCCTCCCTCCCTCTCTTCCATCTTCCTTCCTTCCTCCTCCCTCTCTTCTTTCCTTCCTTCCTTCCTTCCTCCCTCTTTCTCCTCCCTCCCTCCCTCTCTTCCATCTTCCTTCCTTCCTTCTCTCTCTCCCTCCCTCCCACTTCTATTTTCCTTCCTTCCTCCTCTTTTCCTTCCTCCCTCTTTTCCTTCCTTCCTTCCTTCCTTCTCTCCCTCCCTCTTTCTCCTCCCTCTCTTTCTCCCTCCCTCCCTCCCTTCCTCTCTTCCTCCCTCTTTCTCCTCCCTCCCTCTCTTCCATCTTCCTTCCTCCTCCCTCCCTTCTTTCCTTCCTCCCTCCCTTCCTCCCTCTTTCTCCTCCCTCCCTCCCTCTCTTCCATCTTCCTTCCTTCCTTCTCTCCCTCTCTCCCTCTTCTATTTTCCTTCCTCCCTCCCTCTTTTCCTTCCTCCCTCTTTTCCTTCCTTCCTTCCTTCTCTCCCTCCCTCTTTCTCCTCCCTCTCTTTCTCCCCCTCCCTCCTTTTCTTCCATCTCCCTTCCTTCCTCTCTCCCTCCCTCTTTCTCCTCCCTCCCTCCCTCCTTTTCTTCCATCTTCCTTCCTTCCTCCTCCCTCCCTTCTTTCCTTCCTTCCTGACCAAGGGGGTTAGACTAGAAGACCTCCAAGGTCCCTTCCAGCTCTATTCTGATCAATATTCCTCCAAGGTGTCGTGTTTCAGCCCTCAAACTCACACATGCCTTACCTGATAAAATAGTTTGCCCAGGTCTTGTGATATCTGTCGCCCGGTTGGCCCTTGAGAGTCCCCCGGCCAGTCATGGCACCGTTCGTTTTCATCCATACGGGCGATGTCCAGGGACTGGCGTAGAGCAACAAGGGTCTGGAAGCGACTGCTTGGGCTTGTTGTAAGATTGGGATCTAATGTGCGGGAAGATATTGTGATTTAAGATCTAATGTGCGGCAAGACCGCCTACAGTCTGACCTAAGCGTAGTACACAAAATTGTCTGCTACGACGTCCTACCTGTCAACGACTTCTTCAGCTTCAATAATTTGGCATCGTGTATTATCGAGGCAATTGTTTGCCTCGATAATACACGGGCAAACAATCGGTACAAACTCAAGGTAAACCGCTCCAAACTCGATTGCAGAAAATATGACTTCGGCAACAGAGGTGGTTACAAATTAGGCACATACTACCATATGTGGTGGATGTGCCCCAAGATTAAAAAATGTTGGCGTAAAATTAAAAATTGGCTGGAGGAAATTACCAAATTAAAAATGGAATCTAAACCAGAACTCTACTTATTAGGACCTCACCCCATTCCTAAGAGGGGCGTGTATAAAGGGGGCACCTAAGAGGGGTGTGCCTTCCATCCCTGTCCTACTCTCCCCATTTATTTGTACTCGTTTCCTTCGTTCGTGTCCACGATCATATTCATACCTGCTATCTTGTACATATTTGACAAACAAATAAACAGAAATAAATAAATAGATAAGACAGCATTGTTTTACCTGTGCATTAAACTGAAAGTAACACTTAACACAACACAGCACTTAAGCAAAATGGTTCGGTTGAGATCCGCCTACGTGGGACTGGTTGGGGTAGATTGTAGCGGCGATAGCGAAATGTAATTTTAAATCAAGCCATTTTATTGAGTGGTGCGGTGGCCTAGAGGGTGGAGCCTTCGCCTCACAATCAGGAGGCTGTGAGTTTGATCCTAGGTAGAGGCAGATATTTCTCTCTGTCTGGGCACAATGAGAATATTATCTGCTGAACAAAACTCTAATATTGAGACTTAGGGGCTCAATATTCTTAAAATTCTGCTGATCGGATTTTACTTTGTCCCTGTTCACCGCCCTGAGTCCTTTGGGAGTAGGGCGGTATATAAATCTAATAAAACAAAACAAACAAACAAACTATGTTACAGAGCCCCTGATTACGTCCTCGAACATGTGAACAAGCTAACTTCACTACTAACGTGGGCAGCCTCCTGCCTACACCCTCTTATCTTTCTTGGTGACCTCGATCTACCTCTTATTAATTGGACCCTAAAATGAACGTACAACTGAACCCATGCGTGCAACCCTGTACAGTGCTGTTACTAATCTGGGACTGGATCAACTAGTAACTAGTAACAACTAACAACTAGTAACTAACAGCCCACCTTCATTTTGGTATCTTCGTCCGTCAGGCTGAAGTTCTTCAGGTCGAAATCGTTTTCCACGTCGGCGTAAGTGTACAGCCTCACGGAGAAGTCGCAGCTCGCCATGGGCACACGGATCAAGGTATACTCGATGCCTGCGTTCAAAAACACAACAGATTTGCAGATGGGGTTTGTTAGCTCCCCCGAACGGCTGAATTTCCCCCTCTTCAGCCAAGCTAGACCCCAGCGGGGAGGATGGGATCTGCAGTCTATGCAGCAGATGAGGGAATACGAGGGAAGGATTCATTCATTAACGTGGACAAAAGTTTTATACCTAGGCAAGAAAATACCAAAGGTACAAGAACAGACTACATGGAGGAAAACAAGGAGTGGGGGACCACAAGTTTCCATCTTAGCGCCCCCCTACTCTTCAATAAGGGAGGTGGTGACTCAATGGCTAAGATGCTAAGCTTGTCGATCGAAAGGTCGGCAGTTCAGTGGTTCGAATCCCAAATGCTGCGTAATGGAGTGAGTTCCCGTGACTTGTCCCAGCTTCTGCCAACCTCGCAGTTCGAAAGTACGTAAAAAAATGCGAGTAGAAAAAATAGGGACCCGCTTTGATGGGAAGGGAACAGCGTTCCGTGTGCCTTTGGCATTGAGTCATGCCGGCCACATGACCACGGAGACGTCTTCGGACAGCGCTGGCTCTTCGGCTTTGAAACGGAGATGAGCACCGCCCCCTAGAGTCGGGAACGACTAGCACGTATGTGCAAAGGGAAACTTTCCCTTTACCTTACTCTTGAATATCTCCATAAATGACTTAGAGGAGGGAATCGAAGGGGAACTCATCAGATTTGCAGATGAAACTAAGCTGGCAGGAATAGCCAACACCCCAGATGACAAGCTCAAGATCCAAAAAGATCTTGACAGACTCAAACAATGGGCCCTACTCAACAAAATGAAATTTAAGGTGGAGAAAAGCAAGGGTTTTACACTTGGGCAGGAAAAGCCAAAGGTGCCAGAACAGATTAGGTGAAAACTGGCTCAAAAATAGTCACTATGAGAGGGAACTTGGGGTCCTAGTGGACAATCCCTTAAACACGAGCCAGATGTGTGCAGCAGCAGCCAAAAAAAAAAGCTAATACAACTCTCGGTTTTATAAACAGAGGCACAGAATCAAAAGCACGTGAAGTATTAGTACCGCTTTATAAATCCTGTAGTAAGGCCACCCCTGGAATAATTGCATCCAGTTTTGGTCACCCCGTTACAGAAAAGATGGTTGAGACTTTGGGAAAAAGTGCAGAGAAGAGCAACTAAGAGGATTAAAGGCCTGGAGAGTAAAACATACGAAGAACGGTTGCAGGATTTGGGTTTGGCTACTCTAGAGAAAAGAAGGACTAGTGGGGGATGTGATATCAATATTCCAGTATTTGAGGGGCTGCCCCAAAGAAGCGGGGGGGATGTCAACCTATTCTCCAAAGCATCTGAAGACAAGAAACTTAATGGATGGAAACTAAAACAAGGAGAGAAGCAAGTTGGAATGAAAGAGAAACTTCCTAACAGTGAGGAAAATGAATCATTGGCACAGCTGGCCACCAGAAGTTGTGGGTGCTTCATCACCGGGAGTTTTTAAGAAGAGACTGGACAGTCATTTGTCTGAAATGGTATAGGATCTCCTGCTTCAGCGGGTGTGTGATTGTGGACTAGAAGACCTCCAAGGTCCCTTCCTGCTCTATTCTTGATTGATTGATTTCAGCACCGTGGACAATCCCTCTACAGGGTCTTGGCTTGAGTTCAGCACCATGGCCAGCAACTTCCTACAGGTAGCCCTGCCATCACTCTGCTAAACAAATAATTCCCTCAACACTGTCAAACTATTTACTAAGTCGGCACTGCTATTAATCTCCTCATCGTTCCCACCACCCATCTCCTTCCGCTTATGATTGTATGACTGTAATTTTGTTCCTTGTATCCTTACGAGTTACATTGATATTGTTTCCTGATTGCTTATTTGCACCCTACGACTATCATTAAGTGTTGAACCTTATGATTCTTGACGAATGTATCTTTTCTTTTATGTGCACCGAGAGCGTATGCACCAAAGACAAATTCCTTGTCTGACCCATCACACTTGGTCAATAAAGAATTGAATTGAATTGAATTGAATTGAATTCTATTCTATTCTATTCTATTCTATTCTATTCTATTCTATTCATTCTTCATTCTATTCTATTCATTCTTCATTCTTTATTCTATTCTATAGTATTCTATTCATTCTCTATTCTATTCTATTCTATTCTATTCTATTCTATTCTATTCATTCTCTATTCTATTCTATTCTATTCTATTCTATTCTATTCTATTCATTCTTAATTCTATTCTATTTATTCTTAATTTTCTCTTCTATTCTTAATTCTCTCTTCTATTCATTCTTAATTCTATTCTATTCATTCTTAATTCTATTCTATTCTATACTATTCTTTTCATTCTTAATTCTATTCTATTCATTCTTCATTCTATTCTATTCTATTCTATTCATTCTTCATTCTTCATTCTATTCTATTCTATTCTATACTATTCTATTCATTCTTCATTCTATTCTATTCATTCTTCATTCTATTCTATTCTATTCTATTCTATTCTATTCTATTCTATTCTATTCTATTCTATTCATTCTTCATTCTATTCTATTCTATTCTATTCTATTCTATTCTATTCTATTCTATTCATTCTTCATTCTTTATTCTATAGTATTCAATTCATTATTCTATTCTATTCTATTCATTCTTCATTCTATTCTATTCATTCTTCATTCTTTATTCTATTCTATAGTATTCTATTCATTCTCTATTCTATTCTATTCTATTCATTCTTAATTCTATTCTATTTATTCTTAATTCTCTTCTCTTCTATTCTTAATTCTCTCTTCTATTCATTCTTCATTCTATTCTATTCTATACTATTCTTTTCATTCTTAATTCTATTCATTCTTCATTCTATTCTATTCTATTCTATTCTATTCATTCTTCATTCTTCATTCTATTCTATTCTATACTATTCTATTCATTCTTCATTCTATTCTATTCATTCTTCATTCTATTCTATTCTATTCTATTCTATTCTATTCTATTCTATTCTATTCTATTCTATTCATTCTTCATTCTATTCTATTCTATTCATTCTTCATTCTTTATTCTATAGTATTCAATTCATTATTCTATTCTATTCTATTCATTCTTCATTCTATTCTATTCATTCTTCATTCTTTATTCTATTCTATAGTATTCTATTCATTCTCTATTCTATTCTATTCTATTCTATTCTATTCTATTCTATTCTATTCATTCTTAATTCTATTCTATTTATTCTTAATTCTCTTCTCTTCTATTCTTAATTCTCTCTTCTATTCATTCTTAATTCTATTCTATTCATTCTTAATTCTATTCTATTCTATACTATTCTATTCATTCTTAATTCTATTCTATTCTATTCTATTCTATTCTATTCTATTCTATTCTATTCTATTCTATTCTATTCTATTCTAAAAAGCCCTACTAAGTAGGTATATACAAAAGTATGAAGGCTATTGCTTAATGCATTGTAAGCTGCCCTGAGTCTCCGGAGAAGGGCGGCATATAAATTGAACGAATAAATAAATGAATGAATGAATGAATGAATAGATTAACACTAGCAATTAAAGAGAAAGAACAAACGGATTGTTATATGATATGGGAAGCATTTTACCAATGGTCAGCGAATAAAAAAGGAAATTGGAAATAAAGGAAGCAGACAAGAAGAAGACTAGAAAATACATTAAGACAGAGATAAGACTAAAATGGCAATTGATAACGTGAGTATGATGAGAATAACCAGGTGTAATGTTATTATGAGAAGATACGTTATGAAGGAAATGAAGAGTTACACAAGGTATAATCAATCGTTCAATGTATATAATTTGCGGAAGGACCGTTGCACAGAAATATTTGTACCCAGATGACACACTGCTTAAGGAGAGACGAAATGTTTATATTTTTTTAAAAGTGGAAAATTAAAAAATAAAAATAAAAAAAAACCACATTACCACAGCACTGAAAAAAGCATGTTAGATATAAGTCCCAACATAAAACGTTATAAATTCACCTAATATGCTTGGCAAGAGATACCAATTGCAGTCATAAGTTGAGGACTTAGCTGTAGACTTTGTGTCTCGACGCTGTCTGGATGAATAGGGACGACCTCCTGGGAATTGTCAGCCACACCAAGAAACTCCCTTTGGGCGCTTCCCTGCCCACACGAAATGCTTAAATAACATTATTTAAACTGGGATTATGCAAGGAACTGCTGAATCCAAGGTGTGAATGCATAACTAAATTTTTTTTTAAAAAAAATCCCCAGCTATTCTGTTTGATGTTTTCCCTACGGTAAGTCAGGCGGCCCACATATTTAATTAATAAATATATAAGTAAGCGAGTGAATAAAACTGACCTTCGCTGGAGAAATAAGATTTGAGCAGGTTTCTCTGACTCTTGGGAGACAAATTCAGGATATTAATAGCAGCCGAATCGGTGAGGGCTCCCCCAAAACCCTTGATCTTTTGATACTTCTGGGATGTCTTCAGCTTCAAAACCAGATTATCTAGTCAAAGAAAGGAAAGAGAGGGAGGAATTTTTTTTAAAAAACACCCAGTTTTATAGAGGACATATACACACATTACACATTCTCTTGTAGGCCCAACTTGTTAAATTGTTCTTCCGTTGTTGTTTTTTTTTAAATGACATTGGCAGCTCTCTCTCTTTTTTCCCCCCATTAAATAAATGTTTTTATTAAACAGTTTCTCTGTTTGTTTTTCTTCGTTTTACAGTGCAGTTTTCACTTTGCAAACATCTGCATACCGGCTTGTGTCCACAGTTTTTTTTGTGTGTGTGTTTTTTTTACATTTATAAATACAATTGTATTTACATTATATATTTATCATTCTAAATATTTTTTAGATTTTACATTTTTTTGGTAACATCTTACCCACTCAATTCAAATCTTTATTGTCAGTGCACAATATATGCACAATGACATTGGCTGAGCTACTGTGATCTAATATTATATAACATATATTATATATAATACTTATTATACATAATAAGTATTCATTTTTTTTTAATTTGATTTATATGCCACCCTTCTCCGGAGACTCAGGGCGGCTTACAATGCGTTAAGCAATAGCCTCCATACTTTTGTATATTTTTATACAAAGTCAGCTTATTGCCCCCACAAACTGGGTCCTCAATTTACCCACCTTAGAAAGGATGGAAGGCTGAGTCAACCTTGAGCCTGGTGAGATTCGAACTAGCAGTAATTGCAGGCAGCTGGATGTTAAATGCTGCCTTAGGAGGCATTAGCCTCCTACACCACTCAGGCTCCTCTTTCTTTCTTGATACTTATACTTCGTTCTGATTTCTATTTCATTCATCGTCTTTCATTGTTAATTTTCTTCCCTTGGCATCTACTCTCAAGCTAGTTATACCATATACCCCAAGTTAAATAATATTCTGTTTCTTCTTTGTCTTTGATTTCCATTGTCAACCTATCCATCTCAGCGCATTCTAATATTTATTACCATTTTCTCAGAGGGTATATTTCCATTTTTTCCAATTTTGAGCATATAAATCTCTCTCGGCATCTACTTCTGTCCTACTATCGCAGCACCATTGGGAGTGTCCCGATATACGGCATTCTTGCATGGTATGGGAGCAGCTCTGCAGCGGACAGAAAAAACTCTACGGAGAATCATTAAAACTGCCCAGAATATCATCGGGCTCCAGTTACCAGCCCTGGACGACATCTTCGAATCCTCGCTGTTTGAGGAAGTTGCATAACATTGTCAGAGACTCTTCCCATCCTGCGTACAATCTTTTTTGGACTGTTGCCTTCCGGCAGAAGAGACAGAACAATGAAAACTCGGACCGCACGTTTTCTGAATCGTTTTTTATCCCAGAGCTATAATTGCACTCAACCATGAACTAAAGGGCCGCCATCAATGAGCTGTTGGGACAGGATTACTTGGTCTGTTGTGTGGATGTTTGGGGGGGGTTTAGGGGTGGGGAATTTGTGGTGGGTGGGGTTGTGTTTGGGGATTGTTATATGTGTTGTGTATTCTTTGGGTGTTAAGTGAATTTCGTTGTATGGGTATACTGTGTATACACGTACAATGACAATAAACTTATTATTATTATACAATTCTAGCCGCCGTTATTACATGTAGCATTAAATGTTGGTTTGTTTGTGGGGTTTTTTTTTGCTATATTTCTCTGTTAAAGGAAGAAAAGAGAGGGAGGAATTAAAAAAAGAAAACACCCAGTTTTATACAGGGCGGTGCTTATATATTCCCTTGCACGCCCATCTGGTTGTTAAATTGTTCTTCTGGGTTTTTGTTTTTGTTTTTTTAAAATGACATTTGCATAACAGGCTTGACGTGTTTAGCGAATTGATTGTGGCTTCTGGGTTGGCACCAACGCGCCCGTCCTCCACTCCAGATTCAAACCAGATTAAAAAGGCTAAACAGGTCTAGCATTTTGTGGAGGTGGTTAAGAACCGATTTGAATAGCGAGATGGATAGCATTTAAGTTCAATATTAATAAATTATAATATTATTTATTTATTTATTTAATTTCTATACCGCCCTTCTCCAACAGGACTCAGGGCGGTGAACAGCCACAGTAAAAACACAACATATAAACATATAAAATATATATATTTATAAATATAAATCATTAAACATTAATCAATGAATAAACATTAATCAATGAATAAACATTAATAGATTAATAAACATTAATAAATTAATAAACTGATGGCTGGGATTCTCTATATAAGGAAATACGTATGAAATTTCTTTGGTATGAAAAGTTTTCCAAACTTCCTCAAAATTGGCCCAAAGTCATCCAGCTGGATTTCCTGCCTAAGGCAGAACTAGAACTCCCTGTCTCCTGGTGATTGGCCCAAAGTTACCCAACTCATGACTAAAGTGGGACTAGAACTCACCGTCTCCTGGTGATTGGCCCAAAGTTACCCAACTGGCTTTCATGCCTAAGGCAGGACTAGAACTCACCGTCTCCTGGTGATTGGCCCAAAGTCACCCAGTCGACTTTCATGCCTAAGGCAGGACTAGAACTCACCGTCTCCTGGTGATTGGCCCAAAGTCACCCAGCCGGCTTTCATGGCTTAAGTGGGACTAGAACTCACCATCTCCTGGTGATTGGCTTAAAATTACCCAGCTGGCTTTCATATCTAAGGTGGGACTAGAACTCACCGTCTCCTGGTTTCAAGCCTGATGCCTTAACCACTAGACCAAATTGGCTCTCAGTCGAGAACTGGGCCTTGTGTCATCCAGGCCAACCTCGCAGGGTTCTTATGAGGATAGAAGGAAGGGAAGGCCTACTACATTTCACATTGTCCAGGATTCCTTGGGGTAAAAAGCATATTTGTGGGTCTAATCTGGACTCACCGTTCTCCGAAGGTTTATCCAATAGGAGACCCTCACTGCGCTCCACGCGACGTCCGGCTTTATTGCTTTCGTACTTCACAAAAGACCCCAAATCTGGGAGAGTGACCGGCTCCAAAGTGTCACAATAATCAGCCCCGCATTCACAGACCAAGGAACCGTGCCCAAAATTTCTGGGAGAGCATGGCCGCCCACCTGGGAAAAAAGAAAGGAAGGAAGGAAGGAAGGAAGGAAGGAAGGAAGGAAGGAAGGAAGGAAGGAAGGAGAAAGGAGAAAGGAGAAAGAAAATAAGGAAGGAAGGAAAGAGAGAAGGAAAAAGGAAGGAGAAAGGAAGGAGAAAGGAAGGAAGAGAAGGAAGGAAGGAAAGAGGAAGAAAAGAAGGAAGAAAAGATAGAAGAAAGAAGGAAAAAAGAAGGGAAAGAAGGAAGGAAGGAAAGAGAAAGGAGAAAGAAAATGAGGAAGGAAGGAAAGAGAGAAGGAAAAAGGAAGGAAAAAGGAAGGAAGAGAAGGAAGGAAGGAGAAAGGAAGGAAGAGAAGGAAGGAAGGAAGAAAGGAGAAAGGAAGGAAGAAAGAAGGAAAATGGAAGGAAGGGGAAGAAGGAAGGAAGGAAATAGAAAGGAGAAAGAAAATAGAAAGGAGAAAGAAAATAAGGAAGGAAGGAAAGAAAGAAGGAAAAAGGAAGGAAAAAGGAAGGAAGAGAAGGAAGGAAGGAAGGAAAGAGAAAGAAAATAAGGAAAGAAAGAAAGAAGAAAGAAGGAAAAAGGAAGGAAGGAAAGGGAAGGAAGGAAGGAAGAAGACAAAGAAAGAAAGAAAGAAAGAAAATTGGCTTGAAAAATGTGAAGGAAACCAATCTTTAATAGTTTCTTAGACGTTTTCTTAGGCTTCCGTTTTTCTGCTTCATTCTCAAGATGTCAAGCAGAACTCGAACTCACCGTCTCCTGGTGATTGGGCCAAAGTCACCCAGCTGGCTTTCATGCCTAAATCAGGACCATCTCCTGATCATCGGCTCAAAGTTGCCCAGCCAATTTTCTCCTCCCTAAGTCAGGATTAGAACTCAGAGCCTCCTAGTCATTGGCCCCCAAATCACCCAACCGGCTTCCATGCCTAGGGCAGGACTTGAACTCGCCACCACCTGGCTCCGAAACCTTCCCCACAGTTTTCCCTGCAGGAACGTTAGCCAGGAACGTTCTCTAGATCGAAGACAGCTAGACTGCCTCTAAACATGGAGGCTCTCTTTCCGGATTACTTAAAATCTCAGTCATTCGGGGAAACGAGAGTTTTCACAACCCTTTTCGAGTTTTAATCCCGGCTTTAGGGCACATTTTGCAAGGGAATGGATTGTGCAAAAAGCAAGGGAACACCTGAGACTTGCCGACACTTGATTTTACACACTTACCCGTCGGGGAACAACTCAGCTGGAGAAGCCACAAAGAGACAAAAAAGATCCGAAGGACCCCACGAGTCATGGCTGATGCGGATCTCAGGGCTTCTCGGCGCGAATAAAAGCCGGATCTTTAAAAGCAAAACAAAACAGAAAGATGACACGTAAATTAGGCCTATTATTTCATAATTTTAATTATTTTTAAATACTGTCTGTCTTTGTGTTTTTAATTAGGCTGTACACCACCCTGAGTCCTTCGGGAGAAGGGCGGTATAGAAATAAAATAAAATAAATAAATAAATAATTTATATTTCATTTGATTAACGGGGATTTGCACGGCCTCCTCTCTTAAACACCCGCCCCGCAGGACATTCTCGGGGCACGGAGAACCCCCCCCCCCCCAAAACTGACTCCCCAAAATTCCCAAAAATGTAAAAATAAAATTTAATGGTCACATGGAAAGGAAAATATTATCTGCGGAACAAAACTCCGCTCTGGCAACAGGAAAGGCATCCGGCCAGTAAAAGCTCTGCTAGCTCCATTCGGTTGCTCAGACTCTACCCGGCAAGGGATTAGGGAGTCGTTAAAAGAGGATGATGATGATTGAAAGGAATAAAATTAAAACCCTATGGCCTCTTTGCATGGGACAGTGGTTTTATTTTATTTTTTTATTTTATTTTATTTTGAATTTGTATACCGCCCTTCTCCCTGAGGACTCAGGGCGGTGAACAGCCAAGTAAAAACATCAAATACAAATATTAAAATACAGTTAAAATATACATATATAAATTTGGCCCTGTTAATTAAAAACAATAAACAAAACACTTAAAAACACTTAAAAAATTAGGCCACCGGGATGGTCCATTTTAGGACCAAGCCAGACCTCCCCGCCCCGTCCCCCCAAAAAACAGGCAGATTTTGGGGTTCTTCTGAACTCTTCAGCAGGCAAAAAAAGCAGGAA